>NC_092213.1:11439314-11473075 GCF_043381705.1 Parasteatoda tepidariorum
ATTTCTAATATCGCCCAGTCCTAATTGTAATTATTTTTATTTTTTATTTAATTAAGATGGATGATGTTTTTAATATAAATGTAAACAATAACAATCTCGAGCTCGGTACCTGCTCTTGTTCCGGTTAAAAAGTTTGCAGCTGCTTACTACATGCTATTCTGAGAGGCGATATTTTCAAATAGATAATTTTGTTTTCATCAAAAGAAGTAAATTAGATAATTTCCGAGCTCAAATCTGCTGTATTTCATAAGATATTAATGTTATTAAGTAATTCTGGTGAGTTTAAGGAGAAAATTTGTTTTAGTTATTTACAGATATATTGTTTAAAAAGGTGACATGGTTGCTAGATTTTGAATAACTCGCTTTTTGGCAACCCTGATTTAGCCTCTTTCCATTTGTTTATTACTGTTTGTTCTTGTTGCAAGCTGTGCACCATCTTACGTCAGTTTTAACACTTTCAGCATTGTAAACACAAGTAATAAGTAATCATATACTACGTTTGCAAGAATCTCAAAACACAATGATGCCAAATGGTTTTAAAATACTACGGAGGCAGTAACCCAGACATTTAAGAGGTATCGAGCTTGCAGCTTTTCCTAGTGTAGAAAACACCATCCATAGCTCTTTTAATATTAACAATTTTGAATGTCATCTGCAATGTAGATGACTTTTTAAAAAAATCGGGATCTTTATGTATGAAAACTAGATCATATAATATAGCAAGTGATTTTCTGACTTAGAAAAATGAGACCACATCAATGGGAAACAGTTTTTATGTTAGAGCAGCACAAAATTTAATTGTGATCTTACCCTAGATCCAAGATCTTCAGTTCTGGTGCATGCGTGGGAAAAAGAGATCTGTCAATGCTCTCCAATGGATGGTGTTTGCCGAGCTCGAAATTGTTTACATTCATATTGAAAACACCATCCATAAATTGTCAATCAGCTCAAGCGTCTTCAGAAAACGAAATGGTGCAAAAACATTTGCTCCAAGTCACTTTATTTGACAATTCAGAATTCGAACAGCAATCACTCTTCCATTTGCAACTCTCCCGAAATCGGAATGCAAATAAAGCAACTTTGACCGTATTGCCACTTCAATTATGGTAATCACGAAGTGCAGACGATATTGTAAGTTTCGAAATAAGACAGGAAAACGTACTTTCTCTGAATAAACATGCCTTTTTTAGATAGATTCGGATTTCTGATCCCAAAATGTAGGGGCTAGATGGTATCTCGGAAATATGGTTCCAGTCGTTCTGTCAGGAAAGCACTCCAAAGTTTGGACCATTTAATGTTAATTTTACTTATTTCGCTATATCTCGAGAATTTTGTAAGCGAATTGAAAACCTTTGCACACAATTTTAAAATTCGTTTATCCAAATATAATTTTATGCGAAAAATAAATTTTTTTTTTAAATATTTATTTTTTTTAAATATTTTATTTAAAAATTGTCAAAAATTTTTTAAATTCGCGATCGCAACACTCGAATACAAGCTAGCAATTGATACTGAGATAGTCAGGGGTATTTGAAGTGCCACTCTCAGGTTTGGAAAAACATATTCTCCATACGGGATTATAAAAGTAAGAGATTCTAATGGAGTTTTAAGTTCAATTTCTTTTATACTGCGGAGTAACATTTTGCAGTCACATACTTCGATAAAGAGTTCTATTCCATTGAAATCTGTATTATAAAATTCCCCAAATTTTTAAAAAAAAATTTTCATGGTCGTTATCAACATTATCCTTGTTTAATAAATTTTCAACGTCTAGTAGAAATCCACGTGTAAATCCTGTATACATTTCTTGTTGGAGATGATCAAGAACGCTTTTCATAACACGAGAAATTTAACTTTCTGCGGAAAGACTGACATCTCTAGCCAATTCTCCGGGCATTTTGCGGCGTCTTCTTACACGTATTGTTGCATCAATATCCCATTTTTCACAAAGAGACTTCGCTTTTTCTATTGCCTCTTCACAGAGCTTGTCTCGAATTTCGGCTAGTTCAGTCGCTAATGATTCAAGATCATGGAACGCTTCTCTAAAATTCGTTCTAAGATTTTGTAATCTGAGCTGCACACTATCATTCCTCCTTAAGATTTCATATCAGAAATGAACTGAAGTTATGAAGCTAAAAGTTAGTATATTTCGCAACAGAATTGGAGCACCCTGCAAATATTTGGATATAATATATGTAACCACACAGCGTATATGCCATAAGGAAGTGCTGACAGACACAGGTCGAGTCAGCCCAGTGGAAAAGACGTGTCATTTCTATTATTAATATATTATTACAGTTTGATTAGTGTTCCTTTTTATTTACGAATTAACATTTATTATATTTCACTGGCACTAAATTTAAAATATATTTTCCAGAAATAAATTATAATAAAAATAAAAATTATCCAACAATTTTGTTCTGTTGACCATTTGGCGCCCCTTTGTGAGTAGCACCCGGGGCATGATGCCCCCCATTGCTCCCCCCTCGCTACGCCACTGCATATAGTTTTTCAAGTTAAAAGATTTTAATCTATGTGAAAATCAAGAGAGAAACTAACGTATTTCCCTCCTCTATGACTTTCCACACGCTAATGGAGAAAGCATGTGAAGTGTTGCCATAGGAAAAGGGTTCGATCCCATTTCGATCGCCAATTGTAAGGCACAGAATTTTTTTCATCATTTTTAAGAATATAATCCCACACAGCAAAATACAAAATTTGAGCGGAATCGATCGAGCGGAACTATTTGAGTGAAATCCATCAAAGAAGTTCCTGAGAAAACAATTTTTGAATTTTGCACAATATGCAAAAATGAAAATAAACAATAAAGGGTCCAAACTTTGGACCGCATTCAGAACCGAATCCGTTGAAAAAAATATATGTTTATTCAGAGAAAGTAATTACCTCATATTAGAACTGGAAGGATTACCACAAGAGAAGAAAAATAAAATGCAATAACATATCGAATATCACCTTGGGAATAGCATAACAGAAGCCGAAAAGTATGTTACGGGAATAACGTCCTAAAAATCGAACGGGAAAAACATTAAAAAAGATTTTGCAGTGCAGGTATTGGCATGCATGGTAGCTTCACAAAGGGGGCATTACCATGATTCAGTGCGGGAGCAGTTTCTGCTGTTGGCAGTTAATTACCGCAAACAGCCAAACCCTGACTGCTCCAAGAGAAAAGAACATAATCAATACTTTCGAAAAAATAAAATTTCAAAATAAGCTAGAGCTACGTTCGTAAGTAAAATTGGCTATTTCAGTACGTCAAATTCAAGTTTGTAATTGCATCCCTGCAGCCGGCATAGTGGTGCGCATGATCCTTTTTGCGACAAGTTTAACATTTTGACTTGTTAATTTACGTCGAACTAGAGCTGCACAATGGGCTATTGGCGATCGACGGTCTGGGAAATATCCCTGAGGATGACCCTAAGACATGACATCACAATTTCGATTCTCCGCAGAGGGGATGGCACCCACGTTTCGGAAGCCCGACGACCTGCACGCGAAGTCGAGCACTTTACGGTAGAACAGTTTAACGAGGATCAATACCGCACACCCTCGGTCCCTACGCAGACTGATTCAAGTGGTCACTCCCCCACACACTGACCCCAGTCAGTGATGCTTGACTTCGCTGATCTGCTGAGAACCGCGTCTTAACGATCAGTCCACTGCGGGACGCGACAAGTTTCGAAAGAATAAACAAGTGTTAATTTTTTTTCTCATTATTTCCTCATTTGCATTTCCTTATATGCATTTTTCTACAAACATATTGTGATTTGAAAATTCTCAAAGTCTTGTCATTTCTATGCAGCAAAACTAAGTTGAACACTCAAAACTGCGGCGATTTGTACAATTTTTTAAATATAGATATATATTTTCGACAGCCAAGTAATATTTTCAAATGCCTTTGTAAATAATACAATTTATAGTTAAATAATTAGCAATAAAAAAACTGCGACAGTCTGCTTTTGGTGTATTGAAAATGGAGTTGAACAAATAAAGGCTCCACTCCTTCAATAGCTTAGAAACCAGCCAGCTAGGCTTAAATTCGGTTCTGAAGGGTTGGAGGACTGCTAGAAGAATTGTATTTGGCTTCGTTACCATTCAAACTTATTCCATTACTTATAATAATAATAGAAACACTTATGGTTTTTGATATTTTTATAAATTTCTTAAGAAATACTAAGTTAATTCTGCAATTTCTTATACTTATCGATAAATTTCACAGCTTTCAGGGATTTGAAGGGCCGGCAATAAATTACGAACGAAAACAAATATTTTGAATACACTATACTAGAAAATAGAACAATAAGCATGTAACTTGTATTTATTACTTTGGTGTTTATTAGTAATTATTGCAAATAATTTCACAAACCTAACTTAAATATTAATACAAGTATGGCCATATTTATAAAAAAAAACTATTAATTTATTTTGTCTTCATTGGATATAATTCCAATCTGAATATCTTGAAAATTCACAAAGCTTCTAGTAATATTCCAGGGGTGATTGTGAGCCCAAGTCAAAATTCCGGAAAATTTCTCGAGTTATAAAAAAAATTTTAAATTGAAAAATTAGAAAAAAATTTAAATCAGTTTTTTATTCCTTTTTCTCGATATTTCTTAGTTTACTTAAAATATTTTTAAAATTTTGCACATATGTGACCTGGAGAAGTAATTAAGATTTACAAATATGTCTTTCTTTCTTGAGTTATGATTATAACAACTATTTACTGATAAAAAATGAATATTAATCATGAATATAAGCTCTCCCTTACAAACAAATAAAATAAACAGTCTTTTTAAGTTCCATCTCTGAAAATTTGATTTCCGGAAACTTCTGTGATCAATGATTTTTTGAAACGTCTGGACCTTCGATCTCCGGATCACTGTTAGCGAAAAGTCCGGAAAGCCGGATTTTTTCCGGAGCACAATCAACCCTGATATTCTAAATAGTACTTGTATTTTTAAAAGAAACCTATAAATGATATAGGGAGCCGCGATGGCTCAGGGGATAGAACTTTCGCCTTTCAATGAGGCGAGCCGGGTTCGAATCCCAGTCGATACAAATTCCGCATCCAGCTTGCACCAACCACAGTGCTGACCAAAAATATCCTTAGTGGTAGACGGATATTGGGTTAGATTTCCCTTGCCGTAGTAGGGCAGTAACACAAATGTGTGTTAGTTCCACCAAAAAAAAGTCCTCCTCGAAGGTAAATTTCTCTCAATACTCGATCCAAGAGTTCCCTTGTTTTCTAGATTGGGTTCAAAATTACAAGGCTACGGAGTTGAACATTAGTAGCAGTAAACCCATAAAATTGGGTAGGCTGTTCAACGACGTTCATATAAAAAAATATGATAAAATAGGGTTTTAAACAAATTTCACTTTGCATCAGACGAAAATAAACAAGAAATGATACCTTACAACTATCTTCTGTACACTGAAATGTGATGATATAAAGAAAGAAAATATACTATTATGGAGGATGATCTCCCAAAATGCTGCTGTCATTTTAAATAAATCTTATTAAATAGTACAAAATAAAATTTGTGGGAAACTCATTATCATTCAGAGCTTTCATTGAAAAAGTACAAAAACTGATTAGAAAATTGCTAAAAACTTTTTAAATGCTCAAGATATTTGAATCAGTCATTTTCATCAGACACTGAATACAATTCACTGAGACATTTTATTAACAAAAATTGTTCTTACTTTTTCTCAGCGTATGTGAAGTATGAAAGAATTACTTTTGCGCTGATTTTGCGCAATTTTTAATGAATTTCAATTTAAACTATAAAATAATAGCTTAGTTAATAATTTGTTTTTTAAATTGTTCTGAAAATTTTGTTGTACATTTTTTTTTAATTAAAGAATTTATTTATATATTTAAGCTGGGTTTACGAAAATTAATTCAACTATTGAAAATAACAACCAAAGTAATCAAAGTAAGTTACAAGTTTATTTACGGCTATATTTTTCTGTCACAGGGTTTTCAAAAATACTTGTTTAAGTTCGTAATTTATTATCACTTCTTCAAGCCTGTGAAAGCTTTGAAACTTATTGATGAGTATGAGAAATTACATGACATAAACACCACTAAATAATAAAATAATTCTCTCAGTACTTTTTGAGAGATTTAAAAAAAAATTTCAAAAACTGAAAGTGTTTCCTCAATTACTATAGGGCAGTGCAAGCTGTGCTTGGGAACTAACACTGGGGGTTCCGCGTTCGGCTGACCACCTGACCGGAACATATGCTCCTGCACCCCAGAGCCCAAGGTCAAGAAAACTGAGATGGGCACAGTCGGCCTTGGCCCTCTTAATGGGCTGTCGCGCTACTGAGTTAGTTAGTTTAGTGCAAGCTGTACTAAATAACTTGGAAAGGTGATCAAGCTCACTGCTAAAGGCAGCTAGTACTCAATACTTTTGATAATTTTATTCAGAACTAAGGCAATTTAAGAGTATTTATAATTATTTTCCTGTCAAGTGGATTGAAAAATGATTATTAAAAAAAATGGACATGAATGAAATGAACATGACTATGAGCAACAAAAAAACTACCTATTTTGTGACGATATTTTATTATATACACAACAAAAACTAGGTTATTCAACATTAGAAACTTGATTGTTAACAAAGTTGAACATTTACATAAAATATGAGGATATATTACTTCAAATGAACATTATTATAATTACTACAGCACTAATTTGATTTAAAAAAATTCTTAAAAAATAAGAATACATTTTATAGAATGCCTGTTACAAATTTTTAAAATTTATTTCATTAAGAAATTTGCAAATGCAACTTTAATGTAAGGGGATTTTATATTAATTGAATGTAAACAACAAAAAAAGAAGAAAAAAGAAATATTTTGTATCAGATATGGTATTACAGTATTAAGCATAAAATTAAATAAATTGCATTTTATTTTAACTGCATATGGAAAAAAATAAATATTTATCACAAAATATTGAAAATGTGCTGAACCATTTTAAGAAAAGAACTACAAATTAATATCACACACTTAAACATAAAGACCTTATAACAAAAAAGTTATTTAAGGAGTATTCATGAATTGGGCAGTTATTACATATGATATTAAAAACATTTGCACATTTCCTTATTAAATTTAGTTATTTAGTTAGTGTTTGGAATTTTAAAAAAAAATTAATTTAGATTTACAAATTTTTATTATCTTTCCGTTTGAGTAATCTTTTGCGTTCTTCAAAAGTTTGGTTGAATATTGGTTCTAAAACGTTAAAATGTGATTAAAAAAGTTTATGATAAGTAAAGATTTATATGACTGTCATAATATTTATTAAAGCAATATCTTTGTTTAGATCAAAATGAGATTTCAAAAATAGTGAAAACCTAAGGATTGAAGAACAAGAAATTGATTTTACGGAGCTATCTATACCTTGTTTTTCAACTATAATGTAACCTAATTTATTTAAAAACAATGTAAACCTTCTTTCCTCTAATCATAACATAAAATGTTCCGTACTTAAAAGAAATAAAAAATTTTAATTATACAGTATGTGCTAGAAAGGATTCATTAAAAAAATATGCAGCATGTTATTTTNAAAAAAAAAAAAAAAAAAAAAAAAAAAAAAAAAAAAGGAATATTACCTTCAACTTAGCACTGTAATGCTGAGATAATAAATAACAATTTATGACTAAAGTATAAATGGTGGGTAAGCGATGTTATATATAACAGGTGATAAAGTAATGTTATCCAGCATGCAAAGTTACAAATTCCAATTAAGATGTGTTTCTAAAGATGCATTTTAATTAAAATTATTAATTTTTCTATACTGAAGTTTATTTTATAAGCACTACTTATAAATAAACACAAGAAAGGAAAAATGATGAAAACTGAAAGATAAAATTTAAAAATATTTGAAAAGAAAATGCTTAATTAATTCCAGCAGACTATGTTTAGTCAGACGAAACTTGAGTGAAAAACATTTATCTTTAATACAAATAGGTTAATACACAGTACGGACATGACTATGAGCAGCCATTTTACTATATAGTGAAAATCTACTTTAAAAAGACTGCAATAATTTATAGCTCACACTAGTACGAATCAGAATATGATAAGTTAAAGGAAAATCTCTTTGGACATATATGACAAGAATAAGACTCCCCACCATTATCAATAAATATATGATTAGTAAGATTAGTTTTTTGTTCAGAAACACTTACTTCATATATTACTAGAATAAGGTTCCTCACAAGTATGAACTCGAATGTAAAAAGTTAGATCAGTATTATTGAAAATTCATTTAAAATATACTTCTAAATTATGGTGTATCACATTTCTGAAAAATATTGTATTTAGTAAGAAGAAATTTTTGAGATAAACTTATTACATTATGCTACAACAAAAAGGTTTCCTCACTAATGTGAATACCAACAGAAAAAGCAAAGTCAGCCTTCTGAGAAGAACTCTTTTTACATATGCTACAAAACAAGTATGAATACAATTGTGATTACCTGGATAGTCCCTAAGTAAAAATAATTTTTACAAATACAAGAATATAGCTGCTAAACAGTGAGAGCAAGATGATCTTTTTGTAAAAAACTTTTATTATATATATCACAAGAATAAAGTTTCTCCACAGCATGAACACGACTGTGTCTTATCAGATGGTATTTTCGTGAAAAACTCTTATTACATTTACTACAAGAATAAGGTTTTTCACCAGTATGAACAAGCCCGTGTTTAGTCAGTGTACTTCTTGCTGAAAAACTCTTACTACATATGCTACAAGAATAAGGTGTTTCACCAATATGAACACGACTGTGTTTAGTCAGTGTACTTGTTGTTGAAAAACTCTTCTTACATATACTACAAGAATAAGGTTTTTCACCAGTATGAACACGACTGTGTTTAGTCAGTGCACTCCTTTCTGAAAAACTTTTATTACATATACTACAAGAATAAGGTTTTTCACCAGTATGAACAAGACCGTGTTTAGTCAGTGTACCTCTTTCTGAAAAACTCTTATTACATATACTACAAGAATAAGGTTTTTCACCAGTATGAACAAGACTGTGTTTAGTCAATGCACTTCTTTCAGAAAAACTCCTATTACATGTACTACAAGAATAAGGTTTTTCACCAGTATGAACACGACAGTGTATTATCAGATGGCATTTTTGTGAAAAACTCTTAATACATACACTACAAGAATAAGGTTTCTCACCAGTATGAACACGATTGTGTATAGTCAGTGTACCTTTTCTTGAGAATCTCAGATTACATACACTACAAAAATACGGTTTCTCACCAGTATGAACACGACTGTGTTTAGTCAGTGTACTTGTTGCTGAAAAACTCTTATTACATATACTACAAGAATAAGGTTTTTCACCAGTATGAACAAGACTGTGTTTAGTCAGTGTACCTCTTTCTGAGAAACTCTTATAACATATACTACAAGAATAAGGTTTTTCACCAGTATGAACAAGACTGTGTTTAGTCAGTGTACTTCTTTCTGAAAAACTCTTATTACATATACTACAAGAATAAGGTGTTTCACCAGTATGAACACGACTGTGTTTAGTCAGTGTACTTGTTGCCGAAAAACTCTTATTACATATACTACAAGAATAAGGTTTTTCACCTGTATGAACACGACTGTGTTTAGTCAGTGTACTCCTTTCTGAAAATTTTTTATTACATATACTACAAGAATAAGGTTTTTCACCAGTATGAACAATACTGTGTTTAGTCAGTGCACTTCTTTCTGAAAAAGTCTTATTACATATACTACAAGAATAAGGTTTTTCACCAGTATGAACACGGTGGTGTATTATCAGATGGCTTTTTTGCGAAAAATTCTTAATACATACACTACATGAATAAGGTTTCTCACCAGTATGAACACGACTGTGTATAGTCAGTGCACCTTTTTCTGAAAAACTCTTATAACATATACAACAGGAATAAGATTTTCTTACAGGATGAATAACACTATTTACAACAAGTTTACTTTTCTGAGAAAATCTTTTTTCCCCCATACTGCATGAACAATTTGATAAAAAAAAGTCTGATTACATGTACTGCAAGAAATAAATTTCCCACTAATATAAAAAGTTTTAGCTATCAGTCACTCTGTTTTAATTTAGTTTATCCCAGTAAAGAATTCTGAAACAAACAAGTGCATAATTGCGGTTGCCGGTAAAAGTTGTTGTTTACGTTATTGGTCGCTTATTTCTACGCACTTGAAGTCCAGGATCTTGGAACAGTTTTTGACCAGTAGATGTCGCTACTAATTGCTGGCAAAAAACTGCATATGCGATTTCCATCGAAATTTTGGAATATTTTCGCGGATTGGGAAGTTTTTCGCTGGTTAACGGCAGGTTTTTGTTCGCATCTTGTAATTGGCATGGATACCAGTTAATCACAGAAGTCAAGCATCACTTGCTGCTGCCAGGAAGAGGGTGGGAGAACGTGCTGCGCATTATTCATCATTCATTATGCAAATTTGATTAATGAATAAATTTATTAGTTATGACTAATTTTTGTGAATAAAATTTGAATAACCAGTGAAAAATTCACGCATTATGTCATATGGATGGGTGGTCTAATGTAAACAATAACAAGCGTCTTTAAACCGGAAGAAATTCAGAAAATTTCTGGTGAACTAGACTAATACAATTCTAACCTGGCGAGTAGCGACTTATAAACAAGACACTTCGTTTAATGCTTTTACTTGTTGCTAGAAATCAGGTTCGCAGAAAATGCTGTTTACTAATTAAATTTAGTAGGAATAACACGATCTGTGACGTAGGCTATAGTATACCCAATTATAGATAAATCAACTGCTTGCAATGATCATGATAACAAGCAGTCACAGTAACAAATATTTATTATTTCTCATTACAAGCGGTTATGAATAATTATTATCACAACAAAAAAGGATTGCAGATAATCAGAATTGGGTATAATATATAAAAAACACAACTACTTCAACTTAGTAGGAATAACATTTACCATGACGCAATGCTAAATTCTATGCCAAAATCCACATAAATCAATTATTAATCGAAAATCGAATATCAATTACTTTTCTTTATAATGCAATAAAATCTGGCGAGCAGCTATTTAAACGATCAAACACTTCGTTTGTTTATTTGTGGCTTGAAGTTAGGCTCGCAGAAAATGCCGTTCATGGGTTAAATTTAGTAGGAATAACACAACCTGTGACGTAGGCTATAGTATACCCAATTACAAATTATCAAGCCCTGGGATTGCAAGTCACCATGACTACTTACGTAATGATAAAATACGATTACAAGAAATCATAACTACAAGTTATCATGATCTAACAATTACAGGTAATCTTAAATGCAAGTAATTGTGATATATATGATTACAACTTTAGTAGATATAATCATAATTTCAAGTGGGCTTGACTGCATTGTAATAAGGGTTATAGGTAATTGAACAGTTTTAAAACAATGCATAAATTGTAACTGTAAATGAATTATTTAGTTTACTATTGTTTGATTTATTAAATGAAAACTTTTAAAAATAGAATTACATACGAAAATTCGAGTAAAAATACGTGAATAAGGTTATGTTGTGCTTACTTGTAATCACAATAAGAAACGATTACGAATGATTATGATTGAGTAATCAAAATATATAATTGCATGCAATTATAGTTACATGCAATCGTGATTGCAAGTAATTGCGAGAACATGTAACTAAAATATACGATTACAAGTAACTACGATTGCATACTTTATGCTTATTTAGTTTGTATGTATTAAATATTCATGTTTGTATGTATTAACATATTTTCTGTAATACAATGAACTCACATATATAAATGCAATTTATTAATGTACAAGTAATGCATGTAAGCTCGTATGTATACGCACATATTTATATGTAGGATGCGTACAATCGCTCATACGTAGATATATTTTAAACTCATTTAATATTTGTGCGTAAGCATGTACATGTACAGGCATGCATAAGAATATGCGATATATGAATGAATATACAGATTTACCTATATATTAGAAATGTACCTATGCACGCATAAGTGGCATTTGTACACACATTATAATTTTATAATATGCATGTAAACATGTATGTAATTTTGTATGTTCGTATGTAGAGACAACATATTTAAGTAGGCCGGGATAAACTGGTCGGTAGGGCACTGGGCCCATGTCCAAGAAGAGTTCGTGGGTTCGATACCCGCTGGTTGAAGACTCCCCATGTAGTAAATGGTTACTGATGCACGTTAAATCTGTCGAGTCTCAAAATCCTCCATGTTCCCATAACAAATCAATTCCTCAGGGGGTACTAATCCAGGAGTTTCCTTGTCTTCTGGATTGGTTCAAAATTTCAAGGCTACGGGGTTGAACATTAGTAGGCGTAAACCCAAAAATTGGGTCGGCTGTTCAACGACGGATATAAAAAAAATATGTTTACGAGTATTTAAACACGCAAGTACATTCATAGTATAAATGTCGGTATATACGAGCATTGCACGCGCGTGTAAGAACTTTTTTATTCATTTGATATATGTACATATTTATGCATATAAAATTCATGCACAGACATACATAGTTTATACGTGTATTGTATGTTCATATGTACGTACGCACATATCTATGTACTTCATCAAAGCATGTGTATGTATGAGTGTACGTATGTATACACGAAAATGTTGCATTATGCATATATGTATATACAATGTATGCATGTACGTTAGCACACATAATGTATAAATGTGTGCTTGTATTTACAATGTATGTACAGAAATATATGTATTTGCAATGCATGTACATACATTAAGTGTTTGTAAGTCAAACTCTTTACCCATCTAGGTTATGTTTCTACCTATAACGGGATGTATCTGTCTATAACGAGATGCAAAACGTCGTTTGCTTTTAAACGTCTTATTTTACTCCGAATTTGACCATAAAACTAAGACAAGTGTGAATATTTACTTTTATGTTATTTAAACTTATTCCATCCAAACATTATTGTTTTATAAGATCTTATACTTAGTTGTGCTGAAAAGTAGTTTATAACAGTTTAGTTACTTACAGGGCCTAATTACCGAAAAGGCACAGGAAGTAAGTGCTTCCCCTGTAAAATTCTAGGGGGGGGGGTGCCCAAATGACTGAAATTAAGGGTCCAATTTCTTATTTTTTGCAAAGAAAAAAAAATAATAAAAGAAATTAGAAGAAAAAAATTACTCCAACAAATACTCTCGGAAAGAAAAAAATGGGATGCTTAGTAACGTCACGTTTGTAAAAGCATCGTTGTCGAAATATACCGGTTTTTCTCGTTGGGTTGGTTATAACCAACTCAAGCAATAAGCAACATCCAATCACAGATGCCATGCCTATGTTCCTAAGCCAATCGCATTATTTCATGTAGTGTATTGTTCTTTTCCCCCGATTTGGGTCTTGTCTCTTTAAAATGTATTGTTTATGGACGAAAAATATCAAAAGTATCCTTTGCTCAAGTTAGGGGGGCCCCAAAATCCTATTATGCTTCCCCTATTTACAGAGGTTAATAGGGCCCTGGTTACTTAAGTTCATTTTAAAATTTTGTTCTAATATCTTTAAAACTCAATTCGCGATCTCAACGCTCGAGAACGCCCTCTAGCGGGTGACTGAAAATATCGGACATTAATTCCATCATAACCATTGGCCATGACGGACGCCATTTTCTTAGCAGCAAATAAGAAGCAAAATTTCCCTAAGGAAAAGGTAGAAGAATTTGAAAAAACTAACCAGAACATTGAAGCAGAACACGCCAAGCGTTTGAAGAACAATTTCTCAATAATTTTTACCTTACTACCAACAACATAACTTCGGATTTCATGATCACTTGCTGTTACAGATGTGCATATTACGGTAAAACGATTTTTTCTGTCTTCAATTCATTACAAATTAAAGTGAAGTCAACATTGCTTTAGTCATTCCAATGAATAAAGTGAATTCAGAGCTTACAGAACTCTAATAGTTATAGAATATTCTTCTTCCTTATAGAATAGTATATACGTATTTCTGTCTCTATATAATTCGGAAAACAACAATAATCATCCGAACTACTTGAAATAGTTTAATTTGTGCTGATTATTAATAATTTTTTATCGTTTTCTTGGTAAGCAATTTTTAGTTTTGAAAGAATAATTTCAACTAGAATTCAGCTATTTTGCTTTTGAAAATTTTGATGTGTGGTATGTTATCTAAATGTAATGAAGAGATAATCTATGCATAGATATATTTGAAAATAAAATTTTCAAACGAAAAACATTTCATTTGGAATTCTGTGGATTTATAAAACAGGTGAGTGTTATGATTTTTATAATAAAAAATTTGCTTATAAATATTTTTTTTTCTTTTTTGATGATAGCTTTCAACAGAATGGTTTTTTACGTCTGATTAAGAACTATTCGCGATCGCAACGAACTATAGGGGGCGTTGTTGTATGAGACGCATACCTGCGATTTCTATATGAACCGTCATTCAGTTACTCTGGAGACGTCTTTAATGTAGAACGTAGCATTGCAACGTTCCTTCTTTATTGTGGCCAATTAAATTTAAAAAAGAAAAATTTTTGATATTCTTTCTTATGCAAACGAAAACAAAATGGTATCTCTTTTTATTAGAGAAGGAATATCCAAAACATATCGGAAAAATATTTGTACACTAACAGAAAAAAGTATGTACTATATTCTTATAAGAGTTGAAACCTAATGCCCGAGAAATAGTTTTACTAAATTTAATGATATAACAAGAAAGGCCCATTTAAACTTTACATTCTATAGNATTAACTCAATCGCTTCTAACATATTGACTTTTTTTAGCTCTCCAGTATTTTCAAGTCCTTCCAGCATCCGTTTCACAAGTCGCATTTTATAATGCTGCTTAAATACCTTAATAACTCCCTGATCCATTGGTTGTAGAACAGAAGTAGAATTTGGTGGTAAGAACTGCAACTTGATGTTAGTGTACTTATTCTCCTTGGAATGAGCAGCGCAGTTGTCTACGAAGATTATGATGTTTCGTTTTTCTTTTCGCATCTTACTGTCTAATTTTTTCAAATACGTTTCAAAAATTTTAATTGTCATCCAGGATTTTTGATTACTGTCATAATCACAAGGCAGTGACTTAACATTTCGAAAGCATCTTGGTTTTTTCGATTTACCGATAACTAAAATCGGTAATTTTTCTATACCATTCATACTGGCCCCAACTAAAATTGTCAAACGTTCTTTACTGTTTTTTCCGCCATGACAGGGTTCACCTTTAAAGGCAAAAGTTTTATCTGGTAAAAGATTGAAAAACAGTCCACATTCATCCATGTTAAAAATGTTCTTTGGTTGATACCCTGAAATAATTTCAGGTAATTTAGCTTTCCATTCTTCAGCTTCTTGTAAATCAACGCTGTTACAATCTCCTTTAATTGTTTTATAAACTAGACCAGCTCTTTTTTTCATCCGATCAATCCATCCATTGGAAGGCGTAAAATCAACATTCAATTTCTCCGCAATCTCTAATGCTTTTCCTCTAAGAAGAGTTCCGTTGACAGGTATGTTGGCGGATCTTGCTTGTTTAAACCATATCATCAGTTTCTCTTCAATATTTTCGTATTTTCCTTTCTTCACTTTTTTTACTTTCTGGGATGCACCGGAACAAGAAGAGTTTAAGATGATGTCTTTCTTAGCAATAATGCCATTTAACGTAGTAACAGGAAGATCTAAATTTTTTGCTATTTGAACTCGTGTTAATTGAGGATAGCTGTCAACAGCTTTTAAAATTTTTACTTTGTCATCAATAGATAGAGCTTTACGCTTAATGCCTTTACAGGACATTTTCCACAAAAATCAAACTTTTTACGATGATTTTTAAGATAACATAAGCGCCTACACTAAGAAAATTTTCAACGAAATGCTGCTAAATGTTTAGATGTATCTTTCTCTTCAGTTATTGAATGGGTGTGGACAGCAGTGAAGTTCGTGAGTCACCAGGCTATTCATTTAAGGTGGACACAATGACAAAGCTATTCCCTACATTCTTATCAGTTTCATAGTTCATCTAAAGGTTCACATTCCTTTGCTCACACCTGTTCCTGATAAGTCACCTTTCTTTGTAACAAAGGAGTGATGAAGGTCAGTGGTCAGTACCCATACATGTGTTTGTAAGGGCAAGTTAAAACTAAATAAGACATTTTAAATAAAATTTTAAAAAATTGAAATTAGGAGTGGAAACTTCTTAAACGGGAAAAAAACTTCTTATAAAAGTAAATTTAACATTATGGTAATTGGTTTTTTTAAAAAATAACTTCTTACGCGGGAAAACTTCTTAAAAGGGAACTTTTTAAGCGGGTTCCACGTATATATTTGAAAATAAAATTTTCAAACGAAAAACATTTCATTTGGAATTCTGTGGATTTATAAAACAGGTGAGTGTTATGATTTTTATAATAAAAAATTTGCTTGTAAGTATTTTTTTTTCTTTTTTGATGATAGCTTTCAACAGAATGGTTTTTTACGTCTGATTAAGAACTATAAGAATAAAAAAGGAAACGATATGAAAGTTTTTATTTCTATATAGAGAATTTTTAAAATCGTTTTTTTTCCTAAGAATTCTTTATTTTACATTTTTTAGTTAATTTTTTGATAAAAATTGTTGTCGAAATACTTTTTTTGAAAACTTAAATGTTATAACATTATGTGTTTATGTATACTTCTTGTATATTCTAATGTTTGAAGTAATATGATTCAGAAAAGTATGGAATAAAAATTCGGTACTTACGTACTAACGCCACCGCCGCTACAGATTTGGCGGTCTTTAAGTGCCGCCAATCTGTAATTACACTTAAAATTTTTGCGACAAATCACGAAATAAAACACTTCATTTAAAATCAAAGTAGCCAATCGGATTTCGGTGGAAAATGGGCCGATATAGAGTTTAGCATAGATTCAAAACAATCATATCGCCATATGAACTCTGACAAATAAGATTCCAAATGAAATAACATTTCCAAAACGTACGTTTACTAAGATTAAGTTTCATGTCGTGAAAATTGATACATTTCAGTTTTTTCGGTAAAATATTTCACTCCTGAAAAAATAAAATTGCATCTTGTTTTGTTTTTGGCAAATACCAAAGACGAATTTTCGTAGCACTAAAAAATGGCGACAAGAAAGAATTGTTTTTTTGTTTTTGTTTCGTCAGCAGTCTTTATTTTACGTTTTTTAGTTTCTAAATAATGATTTTTATTGAAACTTGAAATTTTTTGACAAAAATTGTTTTTAAAAAACTTTTTTTACAAAATTAAATTTCATAAAATTATGAGGCTTATGTATATTTTTTGTTCATTTTAATTTTTGAAGTAATATGATTCTTAAAACTATGGAATGTATAGTTTAAATAGGCATTCTTGTTATGTCATTAAATTTAGTAAAACTATTTCTCGGGCATTAGGTTTTAACTTTTATAAGAATATACATATTTTTTTCTGTTTATGTACAAATATTTTTGAAGTTATACTACTTATGCGACTTCCAACAAGGTTGCGTTAAACGTTTAACGCAACCTTGTGTTAATTGTGTGTAAGCAAATACTAAAAAGGGAAAATTGTAAGCAAATACTAAAGATGGAAAATTGTAAGCAAATACTAAAAATGGAAAATTGTAAGCAAATACTAAAAATGGAAAATTGTAAGCAAATACTAAAAAGGGAAAATTGTAAGCAAATACTAAAAATGGAAAATTGTAAGCAAATACTAAAAATGGAAAATTGTAAAAAGATTCTAAAGTAGTGCTATTTTAATAAACATCATCTGACTTGAAATCAATAAAAAATACGTAATTTTCGGACCAATTTTATTTTTCAAAAAAATGAGCAGTGAAATGGGTAACATACTTTTTACAGAAATTATTAGTACAAATTTTTCCCACATTTTATTATAAGAGGATAAAAATAATATTGTTCTAAGGAACCTTCTCAATAATTACGTTATTTCCAGAATTGAAATCTGCTTGAACGAAACATTTTATTGTTTCAAAGCTAAAACTAGAGCCAATTTAACTATTATAATTCATCTGAACTTATTCCATTAATTTGTTGATAGCGATATCAAGGATAAGGATACTATTATAGTATTATTTCATTATACTATGGATGAATCATTAAATCATGTAGCTTTAATAATTTTAAGCAAATAAAGATGTAAAAATAAACTCTATCGAAGTACGCCTAAAGTGTACCTTAAAATATAGATAGATAAAATTTTGGAATCGATAATTAGGAAATACATTTTCAAGCAATTTCTAGTAAGACGTAAATGTCAACTTGTTTGGAATAAATGCGACCTTGTAACTATTTAGTTTTGATTCCTGGGGGTTAGGGGACTTTTCATTGTTATTGAAATTTCAATAGTAAACAGAATTTTCTTGACTTCCTTAAAAATATTGTTAAGGCTAGCAGTTAGGAAAAAAAAATATTCTGCATTGATTTTTAAACAAGTTGAGACGAATTATTATTTTTCAATCTATGAATTTCTGTTATTATTTTACGTAAACTTATTTTAATAATTATTTATTTTATTTTAATCGCACGAAATAATTTAATATACTTTGCTACTAGACAAATAATCCCAAGAAACTGAAGTGAAAAGATAAAAACTTCATTGACTTCAAAGACTATGAAGATGAGATTAAAAGTAGACTTGTTTTGAGAGTTCAAAAATTGACGTCACATGTTATTCGCTCCTGTCGAGTTTTGAGAATGGGAGCTATTTTTGAGCACTCGAAACATGTCGACTTTATTTTCATCATTATATTTTTTGCTCGCCTAGAAAATAATAAATAATTTAGTTTAATTTATTAACTAAAGTTCAGTTTAGTTTAATTTATTAATTTAATTTATTTCTGCTGCGTGTGAGATATTTATTTAAAGTCACATCAATTCACATTTGAGCTTGTGGAATTGTGTATAATCATTTATTAATCCAGTTTGATTGATTAGTTGTTGATTCTTCATAAAAATATTTTTGTAAATAATATATGATTAAGAAAATAATTAAAAAGGTAAAATTTTTGTTGAAGTAAAAAAAAAATCTTTAGCGCTTTTTTTTTTTTAATTTTAATGTATAATTTTATTATTTTATGGCCATTTTTTTTTTTAATTTTTTAAAATATGTTAAAAGCATATTTCTAGTCTATTTTAGCTTAAATTAAATAGAAGAAAAGAAAATAAGAATAATTGTAACAGTTATTTAAATGTTTATTAAATTAGCATAAAATTTTTATACTGAATTATAAGTAAAACAAAGTTTTACAATTAACTTTTCCAATGTAAAAACTTTTAAAACATTTGAACAGAAATATTTACAATTTGTTAAATACGTATTTTAGGATTTTTAGTGCTGTATTTATTCAATTTATGCATCAGATTCTTTTCTGAAGAAGGAATAGATCACGAAACCACACGGGAAAAGATTAAAAATTTTTAAATGTTAACAATGTCTACCTAAGAGAGAAGAGACAAAAGCGAGGAAGAAAAAGCTGTCAAGAATGAAAAACAATTAACGCGACAAAAGCAGAATGAGAAGCAATGAAAATTTATATTATTACCATTTGATATAATTACTGTAACTTAACTCCGTCCAGCCCCAACAGAGGGCATCGCAATTCACGTCCGTGTCCTATCAGAAGCTTCATTAATGGAAACACAGAGCTCTAAGCTAACGCAGAGAGCTCGTCGCACTTATATATAATCTACAATACTATCAGTACAAAAAATTAGAGTCCCGCAGTGGACTGGTCGTTAAGACACGGTTCCCAACAGATCGTCGAAGTCAAGCATCACTGGCTGCGGTCAGTGTGCGGGTGGGTTGACCACTTAGATCAGTCTGCGTATTGATCGAGGGTGTGCGGTATTGGTCTTCGTTAAACTGTTTTACCGTAAAGTGCTCGACTTCGCGCGTAGGTCGTCGGGCTACCGAAGCCATCCCCTCTGCAGAGGATCAAAATTGTGATGGCATGTCTACGGATCATCCTCAGGGATGATCCGAAGCCCATTGTGCAGCTCTAGTGTGACGTAAATGAACAACAACAACAAGAAGAAAATAGAGTATGGTGAAAAAAGGAGGCCTTCAACTAAAGTAAAACCGAGAGTGACCCTGAGTAGCACTGGTGTAAATGTACAAACGTAAAGATGTGCCATTTACAGAGCTCCAAGCCATGACTGAAGACTGTTTAGTAACATAAATTACAAATGTTTCATGCCCTATAAGAGAGAAGGATAACAAAATTTGGAATATAATATATGAACATGAATTGTAAATAAATATTAACATTATAATATAATATAATATAATATAATATAATATAATATAATATAATATAATATAATAATATTTTATTGTATAGTATTGTATAATGTAATGCTGCATCAATGCGCGTATTGATACAGCAATGTAATGCAATGTAATATTATATATTGTAAAAACAAATTAACTGAAAAAAGTCTGCTTTGTAAATGATTGCGTGTTTCATTTTTTCATTGGTCGTTCAAATCACATTAACAACGAAAAATTTTGAATATTTCCTATACAAGGAAGAATTGACCATTTTAATTGTTTCATACATTACTAATGCTTGTCCAACATAAAAAAAAAATAAAAAATACTGTTCACACAATTGTTATTATTCACAGAATTTTGAGTTTTTGTACTTAAAAATTGAAAATACATCTCCAGTTCACATTACACCCGCAACGTGTGGAAATTATTATTATTTTTTTTAATAAATACAAAAGGCAACTTGCAAATTATTATTATTTTTTTTAATACAGGGCAACTTGCAGATTTGTACTAATGTATATGTAAGAGGGAACGTTGAAATCAATAAAAATTGAAATTAATGCTTTAATAATTTTTTAAATTGGGCAAATAATTGAGTACCTTTTTTAGCTTTTAATCTTTAATTTGGAATAATAATCAACATCGAATGCGTGATATATTAAAAAAAATACAAAGAAAGGTTGATAAATAAATATTGTTGGAAAATACCGTTAGGAATAAATAAAAAGTTTACTAATAAAAATACCTTTACAATTTTTGTTAACTTAGTGTCAAAAAAAGAAACATATGTATTTGTCAATAAAAAAATCATACCATGTGAATATTCGGTTAACCCTTCGACGCAGATGGGTTGCCAGACTCACTTTTCTTTCTTTTTTTTTCAGGCCCTCTAATTATAATATATTAATATATTTTACTTAATATAAATATAAATTACAGTACAATAATTTCTAAAAAAAATAGATATATTATGGAAAATATTTGTACTAAAATATTAAAAAAAAAAATGCAAGTTCCTATTTGAAAAAACTATTTGATTGTGGTAAATTTTGACTGTTTGTTTGTTGTTTGGCCGCGAGTAATAGCTTCATGCCAAGTGATTCTAAATACATCTTATCTTTATTCTAATAGAATAAACTACAAAAAAAGAAGAAAAAAAAACAAGCTTTACTTATTTCAATAACATAAAGCCACCGAAAAAGGCAACAAATAATATTAAATAAATTTTTTAAAATTATTTTTGCTATATTAATTGAAAAACTTAGTGGAAGAAGCAGGTAAATGATATTTTCAGAATGAAAAATATGTTGCATCCAAACTATTTTATTACTAATTTAGTAGAAGGCGGGACGAATAATTCTTTGCTTTATTTGTTCCTAATTTTAAATAAAACCAAATAACCTAAAAAATAAAACCTTATTGCCTAATGTGAAATAAAAATAGTGCTAACATACTAATAATTTATGTCAAGATTTAAAAGAAAACAAAAGCAGTGATTCATTAATTCCCCTAAAAATGTCACTTACCTGGTTCTTCCATCAAGCTCTTCAATTGTGTCGGAATACGCTTTTTTGTTATAAGATTTCGCAGTGTTTTTTTTTACTATGATTTATTGATAATTAGCTTATTTTTTACTGATTCTTTACCGATTTTTTATTCACCCCGTGCGAAGAACGTGTGCTCAGCTAGTAGTTTGTAAATGAATGTCTGAATCTGTGTGGATGCGTGGGTGTGTTCTTTGCTGATGCTTAAACCTGACAACCGAAATGTATGAAACTTGGTATATAGATACTTTGAAGCACAAGGAAGGTCACTGAGGACATTAAAACATTCTACGACGAGCCGTTCGAGCTGGATGAAAGAAAAACGAAATGGAATTCTCTGATTGGCTTAACGTTAGCCATTGTTTTAAATTTAACTATAGACAATTCAATCAATCATACATTCATTATTATTATATATTGTATCATAAGATAACATCAGCGATAATTTCTAGCTTATAGCTCTGTTTGATCAACAAAAAGTAGCTTATTGCACTTATTCAAGTATTCGAAAGTGAACGCAATGACCTATAGGGGCGTTGTTATTTGAGACGAATGACTGTTAGCCGAACAACAGGATCATCAGTTGGACTGGAGATTTCTTCAATGTAGCATAGTGACGTTCCTTCTTTATGATGGATTATTAAATTTAAAAAAGAAAACTGTTCAATATTTTTTCGTATGCAAGCAAAAACAAAATGGAATCTCTTTTTTTAGAGAAGGAACATCCAAAACACATCGGTAAAATATTTTTAACTAAGCAGGAAAAAAAATGTATCTTTTTAGTCTTCTTATTAGAGTTAAAACTTAACTAATTTCGCTCTACTAAATTAAATGATATAATATGAAAGGTCTATTTAAACTTTTTATTCCATATTTTTTTGAATCGTACTTCAAACAAAGAGTATAGAGAAAAACATATTGTTATATTATTTAATTTTGCGAAAAAAGTTTTTTGACAATTGGATAAATGAACTTTATAATTGGATGAAAAAAATTTTTCAATTCACTTAAGCTCTAAAGATATAGCAAAATATGCAAAAATGAAAATAAACAATAAAGGGTCCAAACTTTGGACCGCATTCAGAACCGAATCCGTCGAAAAAAGATGTATGTTTCTTCAGAGGAAGTAATTACCTCATATGAGAACTGAAAGGATTACTACAACAGGAGAAAAATGAAAAGCAATAACATATCGAATATCACCTTGGGAATACCATAACAGAAGCCAAAAAGTATGCTACAGAAATAACATCCCAAAAATTGAGAGGGAAAGACATTAAAAAAGAAATTAAAGTGGAGACACAGAAATGTCGCAGCTTCAAAAAGCGGGCATTACCATGATTCAGTGTGGGAGCAGTTTCTGCGGTTGGCAGTTAATTACCACAAACAGCAATACCCTGAATGCTCCTAGAGAAAAGAATTTAATTGATAGTTTTAAAAAAAGTTAGAGCTACGTTCATAAACAAAATTGGCTTTCAGTAAGTCAAATTCAATTTTATAATTTCATCCCTGCAGCCGACATAGTGGTGCACATGATCCTTTCTGCGACAAGTTTAACATTTTGATTAGTTCATTTACGTCGCACTAGAGCTGCACAGTGGGCTATTGGCGACCGTCTGGGAAACATCCCTGAGAATGATCCGAAGACATGCCATCACACTTTTGATCCTGTGCAGAGGGGATGGCACCCCCTCTTCGGTAGCCCGACGACCTACGCGCGAAGTCGAGCACTTTACGGTAGGAAAGTTTAACGAGGATCAATACCGCACACCCTCGGTCCTTACGCAGACTGATCCAAGCGGTCACTCACTCGCACACTGACCGCAGCCATTGATGCTTGACTTAGGTGATCTGCTGGGAAACGTGTCTTGACAATCATTCCACTGCCGACCGTGACAAGTTTAGCAGTTTTGCGACAAGTTTCGAACCAATAAGCAAATGCTATTTTTTTTTATTTCCCCATATTCCCTGTGCATTTTTCTACAAACATATTGTTATACGAAATTCTCAAAGTCTTGTCGTTTCTATGCAGCAAAACAAAGTTGAACACTCAAAACTGCGGCGGTTTGTACAATTTTTTTTAATATAGAGATATTTTCGATAACCAAGTAATATTTTGAAATGCTTCTGTAAATAACACAATTTGCTGTTATAGTTTGCTCTTGGTGTATTGAAAATGGAGTTGAGCAAATAAAGGCTCCACTACTTCAATAGCTAAGGAACCAGCAAGGTTTAAATTCGGTTCTGAAGGGATAGAAGCTTGCCAGTGGCGTAGCGAGGGGGGGAGCAAGGTGAGTCATCATGCCCCGGGCGCTACTCACAAAGGGGCGCCAAATGTTCCGCAAAACAAAAAAAATTGCTGGGTAATTTTTATTATAATTGATTTCTGGAAAATATATTTTAAATCATAAAGCATTATTTGTAAATTGTGATAACCATTCATTGAATTTAGTAGGAGTTACTGCAGCAAAACAAGATCCAATCGTTGCCACATGTTTTGAAATAATTGAAAACATATATCTCTTTTTGTCACGTTCAACGTTACGAGGAGAATTATTAAAAAATGCTTTAACAAAAACTGTCAGACGTGAATCTGAAATACTATGGATAGCCAGAATACAAGCGGTTAGCGTTATCGTCGATCAGGACCGTCTTATTAGCATGCAGGAAAGGCCCGAGCACAGAAATTTTTTGGGCCCTTATAACATTGTATACTGTTTAAAATCGAACTAAAAAAAAAACTTCACATGCATAAAAAAGAGCATTTTTAACGCATGCAGTAATTTAAACAAATTTAAATACATTTTGATTTCCCCAAAAGATTGAATCCACATAAAAACTTCATTGGAACGTAGAAAAATATATTTCGGTTGACTTTTTAAGTTCTCCCGGTGATAAACTATTTAAATTATTGTTGTTTGCATGATAATCGATCACTATGTGTAAAAAGAATAACAAAATGCACTTTATACAATGGAATATATTTATTTTTAAAATATAACGCAATTTTGTTTATTTTCAGTTTTTCTAAATATAATTTATAAAAAGTGAGATTTTCAAGGGCCTCCTGAGTGTGCTCATGCGTAACGACGGTGCTATCGTCGATGGGCTGAAGAGTATAGTAGAACTATTAGAAAAATTAGCAGAGGACACTACCACTACAAGTGACACCAGAAGTGAGGCTACCAGGGGTGATAGTGAGCCCAGATCAAAATTCCGGAAAATTTCTTGAGTTTAAAAAAAAAAAAAAAAACCGGTTTAAATTGAAAAAAATTAAAACATTGTTTTTTTTCTTCCTTTTTCTCAATATTTCTTAGTTTACATAAAATATATTTAAAATTTTGCACATACCTATGATGACCTGGAGAAGTAATTAAAATTTACAAATATGTCTTTCTTTCTTGAGTTTATGATTATAACAACTATTCACTGATAAAAAATGAATATTAATCATGAATATAAGCTTATAAAGTATATCTCTGGCTCTCCCTTACAAACGAATAAAATAAACTGTGTTAAGTTCCACCCTTGAAAATTTGATATCTGGAAACTTCTGCGATCAATGATTTTTTGAAACGCCTGGACCTTCGATCTCCGGAAACTTCCGGATAACTGCTAGCGAAAATTCCGGAAATCCGGATTTTTTCCGGAGCACAATCAGCCCTGGGCTACAATTCTGTTGCAAATGATAGTAATTTTTAGTTTCATAACTTTAGTTCATTTCTGGTATGAAATCTTAAGGATCGTGTGCTGCTCATATTACAAGATCCTAGAATGAATTTCAGAGAAGCGTTCCATTGAATCATTAGTGACTGAACTAGCCGAAATTTGAGACAAGCTCTGTGAAGAGGCAATTAGAAAAAGCGAAGTCTCTTTGCGAAAAATGGGATATTGATACAACAATAAGTGTAAGAAGAAGCCGCAAAATGTCCCGGAGAATTGGCTAGAGATGTTGGTCTTTCCGCTGAAAGTGAAATTTCTCTCGTTATGAAAAGTGTTCTTGATCGTCTCCAACAAGAAATATGTACACGATTAAGTGACCTTAATTTCAAGTATGGATTTCTACTAGACTTTGAAAACTTATTAAACAAGGAAAACGTTGATAACGATCTTGAAAAAAAATTGCAAAAATTTGAGTGAATTTTACAATGGAATAGAACTCTTTAATCGAAATATTATGTGACTGTAAAATGTTACTCCGCAGAAGAAAAGAAATTGAACCTAAAACTCCATTAGAATTTCTTACTTTTATAATCTCGTATGGAGAAGATGTTTTTCCAAACCTGACGCTTCAAATATTCCAGACTATCTCAGCATCAATTACTAGCTGGAAACGTTCATTCAGCAAAATCGCCTAAGTGACCTAGCATTTTTAAGTGTGGAAGGAGAAAATTTTAACTTATCAACTTTGATGATATTATTGATAAATTTGCTTCATCAAAAGCAAGGAAACTTTATACATAATAATTAGTTTTAATAATGTATTAAAATCATATTATTATTAAATTTATGTATCAGCTTAGAAACAATAAATATTTACTTTTTTATTGTTTTAAAACTGCGTGTTCTTAAAATATTTCTTTATAAATATGCAAAATAAATAATAGGTATCTTTTGAACTAATTCTAGATGATCATATACATTTCAAAATCTAGTCTTGTTTTCTCAACTACATTTTTTGTCTCAAATTTAAAGCCTAGCTTGTGCCTATGACTTTATTTATTTTAATTTATTTATTTATTAATTTGGAGCATGTTTTACATATAATATTATATGGTTTTCGAATGGGGGGGGCGCTAAAAAGGTATTGTACCCCGGGAGCGAGTTAAGCTCGCTACGCCACTGAAGCTTGCTAGAAGAATTTCATTACCCTTCAAGCTTATTCCACTACCTACAATAATGGAAGAAACACTTTCGGTTTTTGACATTTTTATAAATTTCTCAAGAAATGCTATAACTTCTATAACTTCGGATATGTTTGGGTCATGCGATTTCTTATACTTATCAATAAATTTTACAGCTTTCTGGGATTTGAAAGGCCGAAAACAAATATTTTTGAATACACTATACTAGAAAATACAACAATAAGCGTGTAACTTGTACTTATTACTTTGGTGCTTATTAGTAATTATTGCATAAAATTTCCACAAACCTAGCTTCTAAATGATAAGGGGTTTCAAAAAAATTACATTTTGCATCATAAGACAAAATTAAACAACAAATGATACCTTACAATAGTACATTAAAATGTGATGATGTAAAGAAAGAAAACATACTTTCATGGAGGATGATCCCCCAAAATGCTGCTATCCTTTTGAATAAATCTTATTTAATAGTACAAAATAAAATTTGTGGGAAACTCATTATCATTCAGAGGTTTCTTTGAAAAAGTACAAAAACTGAGCAGAAAATTGCTAAAAACTTTTTAAATGTGAAAGATATTCGAATCAGTCTATTTCATTAGACACAGAAAGCAATTAACTGCGAAATTTTATGAAAATTTTTTTTTATACCTTTTCTCAGCGCATGTGAGGTATGAAAGAACTAGTTTAAATGCTCAGAATTTGCACAATTTGTAAGGAATTTTATCTTTAATAAATAAATAAAAAAATATAAAATAAATTTTTTTTTAATGATTAGAAATTGTTCTGAAAATTTTTTTATATTATAGCCAAATTTTTGTTTTATATATATATATATACTTTAGCTAGGTTTACGAAATGTTATTCATCGATAAAAAATAACAACTGAAGTGGTCAAAGCAAGTTACAAGCTTATGGCTATATTTTTCTGTCATAGGGTGTTCAAAAATACTTGTTTTAGTTCGTAATTTATTATCGCTCCTTTAAGCCTGTGAAAGCTTTGAAACTTATTGATAAGTATGGCAAATTTCCTGACATAAACATCTCTAAATAACAAAATAATCCATGCTCAGTACTTTTTGAAAGATTTTAAAAAAATTTCAAAAGCTGAAAGTGCTCCCTCCATTACTATAGGGCAATGTAAGTTGTACTAAATAATTTGGAAAGGTGATCAAGCTCACCGCTAAAGGCGGCTAGTACTCAATACTTTTGATAATTTTATTCAGAACTATGGCAATTTAAGAGTATTTATAATTATTTTCCTATCAAGTGGACAGAAAAATTATTAAAAAAAATGGACACGAATGAAATAAAGATGACTATGAGCAACAATATAAAAAAAAAAATGAACATGACTATGAGCAACAAAAAAACTATCTATTTTGGGACGATATTTTATTACATACACAACAAAAACTAGGTTATTCAACATTAGAAACTTGATTGCTAACAAAGTTGAACATTTACAAAAAATATGAGGATAAATCACTTAACATTATTATAATTGCTACAACACTAATTTGCTTTCAAAAAATTCTTAAAAAATAAGAATAGATTTTGTAGAATGTCTGTTACAAAATTTTAAAATTTATTTCATTAAGAAATTTGCAAATGCAATTTTAATGTAAGGGCATTTTATTTTAATTGAATGTAAACAATAAGAAAAATAGAAATATTTTGTACAAGATATGGAAATAGTACTAAAAATAATAAACTTTAAAAAAGCATCTTTCACAATTTTTCTAAACTTTATTTCTGTATCCATTATGTCAAAATACACAGTATAAGTATGAAATTATAGAATAAGGCTCCCTACCGGTATCAATAAATATATGATTAGTAAGATTAATTTTTGTTCAGAAACATTTACTGCATATATAACTAGAATAAGGTTCCTCACGAGTATGAACTCGAATGTAAAAATTTAGATCAGTATTATTGAAAATTCATTTAAAATATACTTCCAAAATATGGCGTATCACTTTTCTGAAAAAGATTGTATTTAGTAAGAAGACGTTTTTGAGATAAACTCTTATTACATTATGCTACAACAAAAAGGTTTCCTCTCTAATGTGAATACAAACAGAAAAAGCAAAGTCAGCCTTTTGAGAAGAACTCTTTTTACATATGCTACAAAACAAGTATGAATACAACTGTGATTACCTGGATAGTCCTTAAGTGAGAATAATTTTTACAAATACAAGAATATAGCTTCTAAACAGTGTGAGCAAGAACATGTTTAGTCAGATGATCTTTTCGTGAATAACTTTTATTACATATATCACAAGAATCAAGTTTCTCCACAGCATGAACACGACTGTGTCTTATCAGATGGTATTTTCGTGAAAAACTCTTATTACATTTACTACAAGAATAAGGTTTTTCACCAGTATGAACAAGCCCGTGTTTAGTCAGTGTACTTCTTGCTGAAAAACTCTTACTACATATGCTACAAGAATAAGGTGTTTCACCAATATGAACACGACTGTGTTTAGTCAGTGTACTTGTTGTTGAAAAACTCTTCTTACATATACTACAAGAATAAGGTTTTTCACCAGTATGAACACGACTGTGTTTAGTCAGTGCACTCCTTTCCGAAAAACTTTTATTACATATACTACAAGAATAAGGTTTTTCACCAGTATGAACAAGCCTGTGTTTATTCAGTGTACTTCTATCTGAAAAACTCTTACTACATATACTACAAGAATAAGGTCTTTCACCAGTATGAACACGACTGTGTTTAGTCAGTGTACCTCTTTTTGAAAAACTCTTATTACATATACTACAAGAATAAGGTTTTTCACCATTATGAACACGACAGTGTATTATCAGATGGCATTTTTGTGAAAAACTTTTCTTACATATACTACAAGAATAAAGTTTTTCACCAGTATGAACAAGACTGTGTTTAGTCAGTATACGTCTTTCTGAAAAACTCTTATTACATATACTACAAGAATAAGGTTTTTCACCAGTATGAACAAGACTATGTTTATTCAGTGCACTTCTTCCTGTAAAACTTTTATTACATATAATACAGGAATAAGGTTTTTCACCAGTATGAACACGGCGGTGTATTATCAGATGACATTTTTGTGAAAAACTCTTATTACATACACTACAAAAATACGGTTTCTCACCAGTATGAACAAGACTGTGTATAGTCAGTGCATTTTTTTTTGAAAAACTCTTATCACATATACTACAAGAATAAGGTTTTTCACCAGTATGTAAACGGCCGTGTCTTATCAGATGTTCTTTTCGTGAAAAACTGTTATTACATATACCACACGAATAATGTTTTTCACCAGCATGAACAAGACTATGTTTAGTCAGTGAACTTTCTTCTGAAAAACTCTTATTACATATATTACAGGAAAAAAATTTTCTTACAGGATGAATAACACTATTTAAAACAAGTTCACTTTTCTGAGAAAAACTTTTTTTTTCCATACTGCATGAGCAATTTGATAAAAAAGTCTGATTACATGAACTGCAAGAAATAAATTTCCCACTAATATAAAAAGTTTTAACTATCAGCCACTCTGTTTTAATTTAGTTTATCACCGTAAAGAATTTTTAAACAAGCAAGTGCATAATTGCAGTTGGCGGTAAAAGTTGTTGTTTACGTTATTGGTCGCTTATTTCTACGCACCTGATGTCCCGCAGTGGACTGATCGTTAAGACACGGTTCCCAGCAGATCACCGAAGTCAAGCATCACTGGCTACGGTCAGTGTGCGGGTGGGTGACCACTTGGATCAGTCTGCGTAGAGACCGAGGGTGTGCGGTATTGGTCCTCGTTAAACTGTGCTACCGTAAAGTGCTCGACTTCGCGCGCAGGTCGTCGGGCTACCGAAGCGGGGGCGCCATCCCCTCCGCAGAGGATCAAAATTGTGATGGCATGTCTTCGGATCATCCTCCGGGATGTTTCCCAGACCGTCGCCAATAGCCCATTGTGCAGCTCTAGTGCGACGTAAATTAACAACAACAACGCACCTGATCTCCAGGATCTTGGAACAGTTTATGACCAGTAGATGTCGCTACTACTGCATGGCAAAAAATTGCATATGCGATTTCTATAGAAATGTTGGAAAATTTTCGCGGATTGGGAAATTTTTCGCTGGCTAACCAAGTCTTTTGTTCGCATCTTGGAATTGGCATGGTTGCCAGTTAAGCACCGAAGTCAAGCATCACTTGCTTGCTGCCAGAAAGTGGGTAGGAGACAGTGCCGAGCATCTTTCACGGAAATTTTATTCGTGACTAAATTTATTCGAAATAAATTTGTTCTGAATTCATATGCAAATTTATTCATAATTCATCATTCATTAGACAAATTTGATTAATGAATAAATTTATTAGTCATAACTAATTTTTCTGAATAAAATTTTGAATGACCAGTGAAAAATACTAGCATTATGTCATATCCCTTATGAAAAAATCGAGGTATAAATGAGGTATCAACGAGGTATATTTGAAAGGTATAAAGGAGGTTGTTATTTAAATACTTCGTTAAGGTTGAAAAGGGTGCAAATGAATACCTCAAAATCTACCTCAAATATACCTTAAATATACCTTAAGAGGTATATATGTTTCAACCTGAGGTGTTTAATTTTACATCTGTGGAGAGGTAGATATTTACTACTTTAAAGTGTTTTATTTTCAACCTTAGGTTATTACTTATCAGTCTGAAGTATATTTTTTTGCACTTGTGGAAGTATTTTTTCAACAACCTAAGGTATATCATTTTACACTTCAGGTTATTATAAATCAACCTCAGGTGCATTTTGTTCTACCTCAGGTAATTATTTTTCAACCTCAGGTATATAATTTTGTGCTTGTAGAGGTATATATTTATCAACCAATGGGGCGTCGTTTTACACTGCTGGTTGTGATAAATCAACCTGAAGTGTATTTTCAACACTTGGAAAGGTTATTTTTTTCGTGTTCCATGTTCTACCTTAAGTATTTTTAGAAGTATTAATTTATCATCCGAAGATGCGACATTTTACACTTCAGGCTTATGTAGCTCAACCTAAAGCTGTTTTTTCAGTACTTAAGAATGTGAGGTGTTCACCTAGTTGATTAATTTTTAACCTCACTATATAAAAAATATAATATATATATAAAGATATTATCTATATTATATGAAGAATAATGTATCTCATTACATTTTTTCACTAGTAGAGATCTTCATTTATCAATCTGAAGCTTTTAATATTAAACCTTCGGCAGTAATTGCTTCTTTTGTTAAGTTATAAAAGAAGGTTTTAAATGCATAATTCTTCTGTAATTTTAATAGATTTCATTAAATCATCTTAAAATAACACTTATCCAAATTCTACAATTAGTAAAAACTATTTATGGGAACTCATATTTTCAGAAAATAGTTGTCTAATGTGCTTGAACTTCTTAAGCTATAAAACTACAAATTTAAATAATTAGTCAGCTGAAATTCAAATACTTTTATTTAAAACTAAAATTTTATTTTTTTACAAATCAACAAAATTATTTTAAATACTGTTTCCGTCTACCTGTTGAAACTTGTAATTATTGGAACCTAAAAGAAAAAAAAAAAGAATTAGTAATTAAGTCATATTTGCAATAATAGTGGAAGGTTTTAAACTATTAAAATTATTTTTTTGATGGTTTAAATTAACTGGATGAAGTTAATTTTTTTTCCAGATAAATAGTAGTACTCTTCTGCCATTTCTGTTCAATCCTCATAGCTAAAAAGCATGACAGGTACCACAGCCACAAAATAAAGTACACTGAAGTCAGTACTAACATTAACTACATTTACAGAAATTCAAAGATATAATTCCAATCTTAATATGCAATTTTAACACTTTGTATTTTTCTATACATTTGGTATCATTATGGTACTTGTAAGTTTGATAATTATATTTTCTTTCCTTCTTTTCTTACAAATCTTTAAACTCAATAAACCTAGTCTATATATTTTTAAACTTTTTGTCAGACTTTATGAAACTAATAGCTTGTTTATAAATTTTAGACGCTGAATCTGAAAAGGACTTCCGTTATTGTCAATTACATAAGAGTTTCCTAAAAAATAGTTATTTTAATATTTTTTAATAAATGTAATCAAGAATCAACAATCGTCTAATGAATTAAATCTTAAAGTTATGTACCAATTTTTATTTTTTTTTGCACTCAATCGAATAGAACAAATTACAAGTTGATAAGGAGCATTTATTTTAAAGTTGTGAGTAATTTTATGTGAGGAAAATGTCTAAGAGAGAATGATTTGAAATAATACTTTTAAAATAAGTTGAGTATTGATCTCCTATATAATTTATAATACCAAGCAGAATAAAACTAATAGCTAGTTGTTACAAACATTTGTTCAAATATAAAAACACATCCCTTAAGATGAAATTCAAAAAATTGCATATTACTTTTAACATTAAATGTCTTTATTTGCAATTGATTTTATTCAATTCAGCATTAAAATTGCATAAGAAACTATACTGACTTATTTCTAAAACATTTAAGATTTCCGAAAATCGCTAATTTTTGCAGTAGTGAACTATAAACAGCTACATAAAAATGCTCATAACCTTGAAACAAATTGTCATATAAACTTGAAATCGGGTTAAATTTAATTCTATTCAATATTTTAATAAGTAATAACAATCTGCTTAGTAAATAATTAACGTGGGTAAATTGAGAAAAAATAACACGTAGTGAAAATAGCAGTGTGATCAAACATAAAAAAGTGAGCTAGTACAGTTACTAGTTTTCAATTATCAAATATCTAACAAACTATTGTTATCAACAATTGAATAAATGCTGTAGTTTATTAGGAGAGATTACTTTTTCTTTATGGTATGAATTCAGAACTATTTCCTAGGGGAAGGCTGAGCAGTAACTTGCTAGTCACTTCTTCATCGCTGCTGCACATGTGCTATTTACAGCCTAGGTCATCTCAGCAATATCAGGGAACAGTGGATAAGCTCT
>NC_092213.1:11473185-11478521 GCF_043381705.1 Parasteatoda tepidariorum
TAAAAAAAATGACTCCATATACCTCAATAAATACCTCACTTTCTTTAGTTGAAACAAGGTAAAAAATTTTATACCTCAAAAATACCTCTGTTGTTACAAGTGTAAGAAAATCAACTTGGTATACCTCAAAAATCACCTTATCAGTCTGGTTGATTGGAAGTGAATTTTAAGCAACCTCAAAACAAGCTGAAGTGTATATAAAACAACCTCGTACACCTTAATTAAAATCTTTACGAGGTATAATTTTCATTGCTGTTTTCTGTGCAACCTTAAGTATACCTCAAATCAACCTTAATACCTCAAAAATACCTCAATTCAACCTTAAATATACCTTAAATTTTCGTAAGGGATTCTTTGCAATTTGAGCGTCAATTACAGTAATCGATTACTAAAGCAATTAATTATAGATAAATCAACTACTTGCAATGATCATGATTACGAGCAATCACAGTAACAAATAATTATTATTTCTCATTACAAGCGGTTATGATTAATTATTATCACAACAAAAAATGATTACAGATAATCAGAATTACAAATTATCAAGCCCTGGGATTGCAAGTCATCGTGACTACTTATGTAATGATAAAGTAAGATTACAAGAAATCATAACTACAAGTTATCATGATCTAACAATTACAGGTAAAATACAAGTAATTGTGATATACACAGTCCAGTCACATTAATGTGACCACCACCTACCTTGGACGTCAACGTGAAATAAACATTCACAGAAAGCAGGTGGCAGCATATTACAGTAGAGTGTATATTAAGGATGTCCTAGGGCAGGGATGGCGAACCAATGGCACGCGTGCCATTTATGGCACCCGACACAATATTTTGGGCACGCCACCGATCACATTTGTTATTACTCGAATGGTATTACACTATGAAGCATATGTAACAATTAAATTAAAATTCACAAAAAACACGCAAAATAATAAACAATTATTAATGAAAAATTAACAATTAATGCTAAAAAATTACCAATTAATGCTAAAAAAAACAATTAATAACCCTATTAAACAAGCTAACAATAAATAAGTAGCAAAAAAATTAACAGTCCTGCTTAAACTAACACCTTACAACCTAATATAAGTTATTTGTCATCTAATCTGCAACAACAGAAGTCACACGGATGTTACTTTAAGTTGAATTACGCGTATAACTGAGACATTGCAAAATGTTTTTTTTTCAATGTAAATAAACAGTTTTGAGTTGATAGTATTTAGTATTATTATTTTCCCAATAATCACGAAGTCAAAGTTATTTGACGGCACGTCTATGACCTAATCAAACAGTTTTTTAGAGAAAATGGCACGTTAGTGTATAAAGGTTCGCCATCCCTGTCCTAGGGCATCGGAAAGCATTTCAAGCGTTGGCGTAATGCAAAAACGTAGCGATTTATCCGACGTCCAAAAGGGCATGATTGGCTTTCGGGCCAGGTGTGGATGCATTTCGGAAACGGCTAATTTTGTGAACTGTTCGCGTGCCACCGTGGTGAAAGTATACCGTGCGTGGTGAAATGGCACTATCCGAAATCGGCGGCTAGGCACATGCGGTGCACCATGGGCTATAGATGACAGAGGCGAAGGAAGGCTACGGATATGCGTTCGGGTGAATAGACGTGCAACTGTTGAGCAATTGACCGCCCAGTTGAACCAAGGGGCTACCAAGTGTGTATACTCAACAACGGTTCAGCTAATGTTGCTGCGCATGGGTCTCCGTAGCAGAAGCCTGGTTAATGCATCTATGCTGACTGCTGTTCATCGGCGACGAAGGCTGGAATTTGCATGCCAGTACCGCAACTGGACGTCCACAGAGTGGCGACAGGTGGCTTTATTCGATGAATCACTTTTTATGCTCCATCGGACGGATAAACGCTGGCGTATACAGCATGAAACGTCTGAAAGCAAACACCCTGCAACAATTGCCGAAAGGATCCAGGCTGGAGGAGGGAGCATTATGGTTTGGGGAATGTTTTACTGGCATTCACTGGGTGCACTCATCATTGTGGCAGGAGCGATGGATCAGCACAAGTACTCATCTACCCTTGCGGACTATGTCCACCCCTACATACGAATGATTTTTCCTTAGAATGATGGCATCCACCAGTGGGATAATGCAAGATGTCATACAGCTCACAGTGCATGTGCGTGGTACGAAGAGCACAAGGATGAGTCTACCCTACTTCCCTATCCAGCAAACTCAACGGATTTAAATCCAATCGAGAATCTGTGGGACCACCTCTATCGCGTTGCTCGCGCCACATATCCTCAACCGCGTAATCTGGCGCAGCTGGCTATGGCACTGGAGTCGGCATGGCTCAACATCCCAGTGAACACCTTCAGAAACCTAATTGACTCTCTTCTTGTACGTCTCGCAGCGGTCCACTCTGCCAAAGGTGGTTATTCCTGCTTTTGACAGGTGGTCACATTAATGTGACTGGACTGTGTATATGATTACAACTCGAGTAGATGTAATCATAATTTCAAGTGAGCTTGATTGCATTGTAATAGGGGTTGTTGTAGGTAATTGAATAGTTTTAAAACAATGCATAAATTGTAACTGTAAATGAATTGTTTAGTTTACTATTGCTTGGTTTATAAAATGAAAACTTTTAAAAATAGAATTACATACGAAATTTTGAGCAAAAATACGTGAATAAGGTTATGTTGTGATTACTTGTAATCACAATAAGAAACGATTACGAATGATTATGATTGATTTATCAAAATATATAATTGCATGCAATTATGATTACATGAAATCGTGATTGTAAGTAATTGCGAGTACATGTAATTAAAATATACGATTACAAGTAACTACGATTGCATACTTTATGCTTATTCAGTTTGTATGTATTAAGTATTCATGTTTGTATGTGCGAACATATTTTCTGTAAATACAATGAACGCACATATATAAATACAATTTATTAATGTACGAGTAATGCATGTAAGCTCGTTTGTATACGCACATATTTATATGTAGCATGCGTACAATCGCTCATACGTAGATATATTTTAAACTCACTTAATATTTGTGCGTTTGAATGTACATGTATGTAAGTACATGTACAGGCATGCCTTCGAATATGCGATATATGAATGAATGTACAGATTTACCTATATATTACAACTGCACCTATGCATGCATAAGCGTTATTTGTGCACACATTATAATTCTATAATATGCATGTAAACATGTATGTAATTTTGTATGTTCGTATGTAGAGACAACATATTTAAGTAGGCCGGGATAGACTGGTCGGTAGGGCACTGGGCCCATGTCCAAGAGTTCGTGGGTTCGATACCCGCCGGCTGAAGACTCCCCGTGTAGTAAATGGTAACTGATGCACGCTAAATCTGTCGAGTCTCAAAATCCTCCATGTCCGCATAACAAATCCCTCTGGGGGTACCAGGCCCGTAGCCAGGGGGGGGGGTTCGTCGGGACAAATCCCCCCCCGAAATTCTGGGATTCAACTTTTTAGTCTTTCTTTGAGCCTCTCAGTAAAAAGAAAAACAAAAACTGTCGAATCAAACCTTTTCCCAGTCACTAAAAGTGTGTTTTACATTACTTTACTTGTTTGTAGAGATATTTTTTCCGTGACTCTCCCACTGAGCAAAGCACTCCAACAAATTCATCTAGATTTGAATGGAGTTTTGATACATGTAAAATCAATAAACACAGTTTTAAACAAAAGAAAAAATGCCGAGTATGAATTTCAAAAGCTATATTCAGAACTCCTTAATACTTTCACAAGTTTGGATCTAGATGTAAAACTTCCTAGATTGGCATCCTATAAAAATCACCGTGGCAATATAAAAAATCAGAACATAGACCCCGAGCAGTACTTCCGTCAAAATATATACATTCCTTTTTCAGATTATTTCGCTGCCCAACTGATTGAAAGATTTTCGAAGCACAAGCACGAAGATACTCTTGCTTGCATCTCTCAATAAAGTGTTACCAACGTTGATATTAATTTATGCAATTTCCGAATCTATGCAGATTTCATTGACATCGAAAACCTCATGGGAGAAATGGAAGTATGGGCATCAAAGTGTAATCTGCGTGAACCCCTTAGTAGACCAGATACGGCACTTTCAGCAATGGAAGAACGTGACAGTTTCTTTTTCCCAAACATTTATTGCTTGTTATCAATATTGGCTACGTTGCCAATCACCACAGCAACTGCAGAAGTCACGGTGGCTAGCTTAGCCTGGGGTAGAGAGGTCCCTGGGTGAATCCAGACCCTTTATCCTCGTTCATGATAAATAAAGATGACATGACACAAAACTAGTTTCGCTTATTAATGGTGCTAGGTTAATAATAGATTGCAGAATTACATAGCGATTTATGTTGAATAACATAAATAATGGTTTAGGTTAAACATGAGAAAGGAAGTTGTTTAAACGTCGTTTAAACAAGCAACTAACAATTAATTGGAAAAGAAAAAATATTAAAAAATAAAAAACCTGCTAATTAAAGATAAAAGAAAAAGAATGAATTGCCCGTTAAAGGGCTGGGATTAGTTCCTAATTGGTGTCGCCACTTGACGGCCAAGAAGGAAGAAGCTAAGTCACTCCCTAAAGGGGTGTGTCTAAAAATAGCTGTGGCTCTGATGCATAGCCACCGAGAGTCAAGGCCTCTCAGTAGATTTGTGACGTCATCCTCTGAGGGGCTAGTGAAGCATAAGATAACGCGGTATTCAGATTTGTATTAAGAGAAAACTAAAGTAAATACTTCAAACTTTTGAGCCACGTAATATATTTTTGCTTTAGTTAATTTAATAGCACTTAAAAAAAATGTAAGTGGTGAATTTTTAGCTTTTTAAGATATGTTTAAAGTTATAATTCTATAAAATGAACATGTAGGACTTCTTGATGCTTTTCAATAGAAATGAATGAATAGAAATGAAATTTAATAAGAAATTTTATACTTTTAATTTTAAAATCTTGATTCCTCATAACTATTTTTAATATCAAAAGAATAAACCTTATTTAAGTGTATAATTTATTATTTTCTAATGTGTAATTATACATTAGATTTAATCATATTTGAAAATAAGAAATGATACATTTTAATCATGAAACGGATGCGAGACAAATAAAAATATGTTATATCATGGCAGAAAAGAGACAAATAAAGAAATAATAGTTTTATTGGCACATTTATAAAATTTTTTATTTTACATACACTCTTCCAGACTTATAAAATAAACATAAAAATGGGAATAAAATGAGAATAGTACATATAATCTGGAGCAAACTCAAAATTTATTTATCCATAAGATTGCAAAAATCTAAATTTAAATTTTATTTTATTAATTT
>NC_092213.1:11479847-11504583 GCF_043381705.1 Parasteatoda tepidariorum
GCTTATCATGATGTGCTTAGATTCACAAATATATTATTACTTTTCATTACTTCCAAATAAATATATAATAATTGATAACCACATAAAAATTTTACCGATAATTTTTCTCTTGCCATAGTTTTATTAACTAGCGATAATTTTATTTTATTAAAACTGCGGGTTACAAATTCATTTATAAAATGTTAGAAGTAGAAACACTTTTAATGTCGAATAAACATAATATATAAACACTTAAACATCAATTTGAACTTTACTCCAGAATTATTTTTTATGTTACAATTATAATGCTTAATAATTAAGTACAAATGTTAGGAAATATGCATAGGATGATTAGACATTACATGGCATAATTATTCTTTTAATTTAGATCCGAATTTTCTTTTCCTTACAACAGAATGTAAGAAAATTATATAAATATTGCAGCTAAGCTTTTATAAGAGAATACTTAATTTAAAAGTATTAAGAGCAAAGTATTAAGAACATACTCTTAATATCAAAATGACATACTTTTATTTAAAAACAAATAATAAACATAGCAAAGAAAACATTCATTTTTATTGTTACATTTATAAATATCTAAAAATTCGAAAACATTTTCGCCTAATTTCTTTTTTAAACACAAATCTCCTCTTTTCCAGTGGCTGTTTACGAAATAAATGTAAACACAATCCATCAATGAACCAATTGTTTCATCACACCAAGTACGAGATTACGCGAGAACACAGACAGGCGTGCACAAAATTATTGAAATTTTTATTTTAATTCACAATAAACGCGATAACTTCCCAAATTCTTGCAACCATGAGTGATAGTCAACAGCCAATCACAATGCGAAAAGCCCATTGATCCGACGTTATCATTTCCTTGTTGCCATTCTGTAGTAGAAACTATGGTTTAAAATTAGTTACCAATTCCTTAAAAGATAGAGACCCATAAGCTTATATTCAGTAATAGCGACATCTACTGGTCATAAACTTTTCCAAAATCCTGAAGATCGTGTGAATAGAAATAAGCGACCAATAACGTAAACAACTTTTTCCGTCTACCGCAATTTTGCACTTGTTTGTTTAAAAACTTTTTACTGAGATAAACTAAATTAAAACAGGCTATCTCACTTATACTGAGGATGATTTTTATTAACCCCATTTGTGTAAAGGAAGGTTTTATAAATTTGTTTTGTCTTCATTCATTACTTAATGTCCTATTCAAATTCCGAAGATATATTCGTACTGGGGTATGAAATGTAATAAAACTCTCTTATATATACTCAACTGTATAAACCTTCCAATCAAAAACCCTACCAATATAAAGTAAATTGCCCTCATAGTAATGGTAAAAAAATATCGAAAAGTGCTTTAAAAAGGTTGTTTCCATGCAAATCATATTCATATATTATTTTCATATATTGTCTTCTTTATATGGGAAGTAAATGTGGCTGGAAATGATTAAAAATATATATATATATATATTCTTCGTGCTGACAGTAAGCAGAATATGTTTCCTTTATGATTTATATTATTAATAGGGTATTCATGCAGTGTGTGTTAAATGCTTCCTGACAGAAGAAAATATCATTAAAGACAATATCACTTTATGTGATAGTTACATTCTATGTTCGGATACTAGCAGCAAATAATGTCTGTGTAATGTTTGTCATACTGATAATGACGTTCTAACTCAAAAATAATTTCGTACAAAAAAATTTAATGTTTGTAGTTGATGTGCTTATAAGTTTCCAAGTGTGGTTAATAAGTAGTTGCTTAGTTCCCTGGTAGTGTATATGCGATATAATTTTTTAAAGAAGACGATAGTGACCGATGGTTAATACTTTTTATATTAACTAGAAATTTATATCTTGCAGTACATGTAATCAGAATTTTTCATCAAATTGTTCATGCAGTATGGGGGAAAAAAGTTTTTCTCAGAAAAGTAATTTTATTGAACATAGTGTTAATTATCCTGTAAGAAAATCTTATTCTTGTGATATATGTAATAAAAGTTTTTCACTTAGACATAATTTGACGACACACAGTCGTGTTCATACTGGTGAGAGACCTTATTCTTGTAGTATATGTAATGAGAGTTTCTCACGAAGAGATAGACTGACTGAACACAGTCTATTTCATACTAGTGAAAAACCTTATTCTTGTAGTATATGTAATAAGAGTTTTTCATATAAAAGAACGCTGAATAGACACAGCCTTCTTCATACTGATGAAAAACCTTATTCTTGTGGTATATGTAACAAAAGTTTTTCACAAAAATACCACATGATAAAACACTGCCGTGTTCATACAGGTGAAAAACCTTATTCTTGTAGCATATGTAATAAGAGTTTTTCAGTAAAAAGTACACTGACTAAACACAATTTTGTTCATACTGGTGAAAAACCTTATTCTTGTAGCATATGTAATAAAAGTTATTCAGATAGAAGTACACTGACTACACACAGTCTTGTTCATACTGGTGAAAAACCTTATTCTTGTAGCATATGTAATAAAAGTTTTTCGGAAAGAAGTGCACTGACTAAACACTGTCGTGTTCATACTGGTGAAAAACCTTATTCTTGTAGCATATGTAATAAAAGTTTTTCAGATAGAAGTACACTGACTAAACACCGTCTTGTTCATACTGGGGAAAAACCTTATTCTTGCAGCATATGTAATAAAAGTTTTTCAGAAAAAAGTACACTGACTAAGCACAGTCGTGTTCATACTGGTGAAAAACCTTATTCGTGTAGTATATGTAATAAGAGTTTTTCAGATAAAAGTACACTGACTAAACACAGTCTTCTTCATACTGGTGAAAAACCTTATTCTTGTAGTACATGTAATAAGAGTTTTTCTGAAAGAAGAGCACTGACTAAGCACAGTCGTGTTCATACTGGGGAGAAACCTTATTCTTGTGTTTTGTAATAAGAGTTTTTCAGACAGAGGTAATGTATCTAAGCACATTTGTGTTCATACTGGCAAGAAACCTTATTTTTTTGGTATATGAAAAAAAAAAAGCATTCGACAATAGATCATGTGGCTAAACGGATTCTTGCTTACACTGTTTAGAAACCTATATTTTTGTATTTGTAAAAATTATTTTTTACTTAAGGACTGTCCAGATAATCACATTTGTATTCATACCTATGAAAAACTTTATTTTTGTAGCATATACAAAAAGAGCTTTTCTCAAAAGATTGACTTTGCTCTTTCTGTTTGTCTTCTAGTTAGTGAGGAAACCTTTTTTTTGTAGCATAATGTAATATGAATTTACCTCAAAAATGTCCTGTTACTAAACACAATCTTTTTCAGAAAAGTGATACACCATATTTTGGAAGTATATTTTAAATGATTTTTCAATAATTCTGATCTAAATATTTACATTAAAGTTCATACTCGTGAGGAACCTTATTCTAGTAATATATGCAATAAGTGTTTCTGAACAAGAACTAATCTTACTAACCATATGTTTATTGATCCTGGTGGGGAACCTTATTCTTCTCATATATGTCCAAAGAGATTTTTCTTTAACTTATCATATTCTGACTCTTACTGGTGTAAGTTATGAATTATTGCAGCATGTGTAAAATAGATTTTCACTATACAGTAGAATGACTGAACACAGTCATATCCGTACTGTGTATTAACCTATCCGTATTATATATATATATTTAACTGAAATGTCATCTGACTAAAAACATTCTATTGGAATTAATTAAGCATTTTCTTTTCAAATAGTTTTAAATTTTATCTTTTAGTTTTCATCATTTTTCCTTTCTTGTGTTTATTTATAAGTAGTGCTTATAAAAAAAACTTCAGTATAGAAAAGTTAAGAATTTTAATTAAAATACAGTTTTACAAACGCATCTTAATTGGAAATTGTAACTTTGTATGCTGGATAACATTACTTTATCACCTGTTATATATAACATCACTTACCCACCAGTTATTCTTCACAAAATCATAAATTGTTATTTATTCTCTCAGCATTAGAGTACCAAGTTGAAGATAATATTCATTTTTTTTAATTGAAATTTTTAATCAAAATAACATGCAGCATGTTTTACTTAATGAATCCTATCTAGCACACATAATTAAAATTTTTTATTTCTTTTAAATGCAAAATATTTTTGATATGATTTAAGGAAAGGTTTACATTGTTTTTAAATAGATTAGGTTACATTATGATTGAGAAAGGTATAGAGAAAGTGGTATAGATTGCTTCATAAAATCAACTTCTTGTTTTTTAATCACATTTTAACATTTGAGAACCTATATTCAACCAAACTTTTAAGGAACGCAAAAGATAACTCAAATCGTTAAAAAGATAATAAAAACTAGTAAATCAATTTTTTTTTTTTTTTTAAATTCCTAACACTATTTACTAAATAATTAAATAAGGGAGTATGCAAATGTTTTTAATATCGTTTTTTAATAGCTGCCCAATTCATGAATACTCCTTTAATAACTTTTTTGTTATAAGGTCTTTATGTGTAAGTGTGTGATATTAATTTGTAGTTCTTTTCTTAAAATGGTTCAGCACATTTTCAATATTTTGTGATGAATATTTCTATTTTTTTTTATATGTCATTAAAATAAAATGCTCTTTATTTAATTTATGCTTATACTGTGTTTTGCGGCATAACGGATACAGAAATAAAGTTTAGAAAAATTATGAAAGATGTTTTTTAAAGTTTATTATTTTTAGTACAATTTCCATATCTGGTACAAATATTATTTTATTTCTTTTGTTTGCATTCAATTAATATAAAATCCCGTTACATTAAAATTGCATTTGCGAATTTCCTAATGAAAAATTTGTAACAGACATTCTATAAAATTTATTCTTATTTTTTAAGAATTTTTTGAAAGCAAATTAGTGCTGTAGTTATTATAATAATGTTCATTTGAAGTAATTTATCCTCATATTTTATGTAAATGTTCAACTTTCTTATTAATCAAGTTTCTAATGTTGAATAACCTAGTTTTTGTATGTAATAAAATATCGTCACAAAATAGGTAGTTTTTTTTGTTGCTCATAGTCATGTTCATTTCATTCATGTCCATTTTTTTTTAATAATTATTTTTCAATTTACTTGATGTTAAAATAATTATAAATACTCTTAAATTGCCATAGTTCTGAATAAAATTATCAAAAGTATTGAGTACTAACCGCCTTTAGCAGGGAGCTTGATCACCTTTCCAAATTATTTAGTACAGCTTACACTGCTCTATAGTAATGGAGGAAACACTTTCAGTTTTTGAAATTTTTTTAAATATCTCGAAAAGTACTGAGAGAATTATTTTGTTATTTAGAGATGTTTATGTCAGGTAATTTCTCATACTTATTAATAAGTTTCAAAGCTTTCACAGGCTTAAGGGAGTGATAATAAATTAGGAACTAAACAAGTATTTTTGATCACTCTATGACAGAAAAATATAGCCATTAACTTGTAACTTGCTTTGATTACATCGGTTTTTATTTTCAATAGTTGAATTAAATTTCGTAAACCTAGCATAAATATATATGTAAAACAAAAATTTGGCTATAATATAAAAAAATTATCAAAAATATTTTCAGAACAGTTTTTAATTATTAAGCAAATTATTATTTTAAAGTTAAAGATAAAATTGCGGAAGATCTGAGCATTTAAAGTAGTTCTTACATACTTCGCATGCCCTGAGAAAAAGTAAAAAAAAAATTTTCTTAATAAAATGTCGCATCGAATTGCATTCAGTGTCTTATGAAAAAGATTAATTCGAATATCTTGAACATTTATAAAGTTTTTAGCTATTTTCTAATCAGTTTTTGCACTTTTTAAAAGAAAGCTCTGAATGAGTTTCCCCCCAAATTTTATTTTGTACTATTCAATAAGATTTATTTGAAATGACAGCAGCATTTTGGGAGATCATCCTCCATGAAAGTATGCTTTCTTTCTTTATATCATCACATTTCAGTGTACTATTGTAAGGTATCATTTGTTGTTTAATTTCGTCTTATGAGGCAAAATGAAATTTCTTTAAAACCCTGTATTATTTAGAGGTTTCTTTTAAAAATACAAGTACTATTTAGAATATTACTAGAAGCTTTGTGAATTTTCAAGATATTCATATTGGAGTTATAGCCAATAAAGACAAAATAAATTAAAAAAATTTTTATATATAAATAAGGCCATACTTTTATTAGTATTAAAGCTAAGTTTGGGAAATTTTATGCAATAATTGCTAATAATTACCAAACTAATAAATACAAGTTACAAGCTTATTGTTGTATTTTCAAGTACAGTGTTTTCAAAAATATTTCAAGGGCTTTTCAAATCCCTGAAAGCTGTAAAATTTATTGATAAGCATAAAAAATCGCATGACCTAACCATTTCTGAAATTATAGAATTAACTTAGTATTTCTTGAGAAGTTTATTAAAATATCAAAAACCATAAGTGTTTCTATTATTATTATAGGTAATGGAATAAGTTTGAATGGTAACGAAGTCGAATACAATTCTTCTAGCAGTCCTCCAACCCTACAAAACCGAATTCAAGCCTAGCTGGTTTCTAAGCTATTGAAGGAGTGGAACCTTTATTTGTTCAACTCCATTTTCAATACACCAAGAATAAACTATCGTAATTTTTTATTGTTAATTATTTAACAACAAATTGTATTATTTACAAAAGCATTTCAAAATATTACTTGGTTATCGAAAATATCTCTCTGAATTAAAAAAAATTGTGCAAACTGCTGCAATTGTGAGTGTTGAGCTTTGTTTTGCTGCATAGAAATTATAAGAGTTCGAGAATTGTCAAATCACAATATGTTTGTAGAAAAATACTCAGGGAATATGAGGAAATAATTTTTTTAAAAAAAATAGCATTTGTTTATTGGTTTGAAACTTGTCGCAAAACTATTAAACTTGTTGTGTCCCGCAGTGGACTGATCGTTGAGACACTGCTCCCAGCAGATCACTGAAGTCAAGCATCACTGGTTGCGGTCAGTGTGCAGGGGAGTTACCACTTGGATCAGTCTGCGTAGGGACCGAGGGTGTGTGGTATTGATCCTCGTTAAACTGTTCTACCGTGAAGTGTCCGAGTTCGCGTGCAGGTCCCTCTGTAGAGGATCGAAATTGTGATGGAATATCTTCGGATTATCCTCAGGGATATTTCCCTGACCGTCGCCAATAGCCCATTGTTCAGCTCTAGTGCGATGTAAATGAACAAATCAAAATGCTACACTTGTCGCACAAAGGATCATGCGCACCACTATGCTGGCTGCAGGGATGCAATTACAAACTAGAATTTGACGTACTGAAATAGCCAATTTTATTTATGAATGTAGCTCTAGCTTTTTTTGAAATTTTATTTTTTCCGAAAGTATTGATTAAGTTCTTTTCTCTTGGAGCAGTCGAGGTATGGCTGTTTGCGGTAATTAACTGCCAACAGCAGAAACTACTCCCGCCCTGAATCACGGTAATGCCCCCTTTTTGAAGCTGCCATGAATGTCCATACCTCCACTTTAATTCGCTTAATGTTTGTCCCGTTCAATTTTTAGGACGTTATTCCCGTAAAATACTTTTCGGCTTCTGTTATGGTATTCCCATGGTGATATTCTAAATGTTATTGCTTTTCATTTTTCTCCTGTTGTGTAATCCTTTCAGTTCTCATATGAGGTAATTACTATCTCTGAATAAACATATGTTTTTTTCGACGAATTCGATTCTGAATGTGGTCCAAAGTTTGCACCCTTTATTGTTTATTTTCATTTTTGCATATCGTGCTATATCTTTAGAACTTTTTAAGTTAATTGAAATTTTTTATCTAATTATAAAGATTATTTATCCAATTGTCAGGGATACAATGCTTTGTATCATTTTAAAGATTATATTTTTTCATGGCAAAATTCAAAATTTGATTTCTTAGGAACTTCTTTGATGGATTTCGCTCAAATAGTTCCGCTCGATCGATTTCGCTCAAATTTTGTATTTTGCTGTGCGGGGTTATATTCTTAAAAATGACAAAAAATTCTGTACCTTACAGTTTAAAAATTTTTTGACCATTTTTAAATAAAATATTTAAAAAAATAAATATTTTAAAAAAAGTTATTTTTCGCCTAAAATTATATTTGGATAAACGAATTTTAAAATTGTGGGCAAAGGTTTCCAATTTGCTTACAAAATTCTCGAGATATAGCGAAATAAGTAAAAAATAAAATTAACATTAAGTGGTCCAAACTTTGGAGTGCTTTCCTGACCGAACGATTGGAACCATATTTCCGAGATACCATCTAGCCCCTATATTTTAGGGTCTGAAATCCGAATCTGTCTAAAAAAAAAACATGTTTATTCAGAGAAAGTACGTTTTCCTGTCTTATTTCGAAACTTACAATATCGTCTGCACTTCGTGATTACCATAATTGAAGTGGCAATACGGTCAACGTTGCTTTATTTGCATTCCGATTGCGGGAGAGTTGCAAATGGAAGAGTGATTGCTGTTCGAATTCTGAAGTGTCAAATAAATGAGCAGATATTTTTGCACCACTTCGTTTTCTGAAGACGCTTGAGCTAAGGGACAATTTATCGGAGAGCATTGACAGATCTCTTTTTCCCACTCATGCGCCAGAATTGAAGATCTAGGGTAAGATCACAATTAAATTTTGTGTTTCTCTAACATAAAAACCGTTTTCCATTAATGTGGGTCCCGCAGTGGACTGATCGTTAAGACACGGTTCCCAGCAGACATGGGTGCAAGTCTTCCGTCCCCAGGACGGATTTCCGTCTTTCGAAAACGTCCGCGGACGGAAACAAGACCCGACTCCAAGACGGAAATTTTTTTTTCTGTTCTTAAAAATACTTTTAGGCCTACTCTCTATACTACTGAAAAATATTTTTCAGGTCTACGTTATTGGTTTGGTCTACTTTCTTATGTCCTGTTGTTATTTTATCAAAGGAGAAATGAATAAATATCTTTTGTACAGTATTTAAACTTGATGTATTATGGTAAAGCTTTCTCAGACATTTTGCATAGGTCGAGGGGGTATTGTGTATGTTAGGTATTTCAGTTAAAAAAATTTCATTCTTGGCCTTTTTTCCAACTTGCACCCATGCCAGCAGATCAGCGAAGTCAAGCATCACTGGTTGCGGTTAGTGTGCGGGTGGGTGACCACTTGGATCAGTCGGCGTAGGGACCGAGGGTGTGCGGTATGTGTCCTCGTTAAACTGTGCTACCGTAAAGTGCTCGAAATCGCACGCAGGTCTTCGGGCTACCGAAGCGGGGTGCCATCCCCTCCGCAGAGGATCAAAATTGTGATGGCATGTCTTCGGATCATCCTCCGGGATGTTTCCCAGACCGTCGCCAATAGCCCATTGTGCAGCTCTAGTGCAACGCAAATAAACAACAAGCAAGCAACCATTAATGTGATCTAATTTTCTAAGTCAGAAAATCACTTGCTATATTATTTCTGAAATTANGCATGTCTTCGGATCATCCTCCGGGATGTTTCCCAGACCGTCGCCAATAGCCCATTGTGCAGCTCTAGTGCGACGCAAATAAACAACAAGCAAGCAACCATTAATGTGATCTCATTCTTCTAAGTCAGAAAATCACTTGCTATATTATATGATCTAGTTTTCTTACATAAAGATTCCGATTTTTTTTTTTTTTTTACATTGCCGATGACATTCAAAATTGATAATATGGTGTTTTCTACACCAAGGAACGCTGCAAGCTCGATACCACCTAAATTTCCGGGTTACTGTTTCCGTTGTATTTTAAAGCCATTTAGCATCATTGTGTTTTGAGATTCTTGCAAACGTGGTATATGATTACTTATTACTTGTGTTTACGATGCAAACGATACTTGTATTTACAATGTTGAAAGTGTTAACACTGACGTAAGATGGTGCACAGCTTGCAACAAGAACAAACATTAATAAACAAATGGAAAGAGACTAAATCACGACTGCCAAAAAGCGAGTTATTCAAAATCTAGCAACCATGTCATCTTTTTTTACAATATATCTGTAAATAACTACAACAAATTTTCACTTTAAACTCTCCAGAATTACTTAATAACATTAATATCTTATGAAATACAGCAGATTTGAGCTCAGAAATCATCTAATTTACTTCTTTTGATGAAAACAAAATTATTTGTTTGAAAATGTCGGCTCTCAGAATAACATGTAGTAAGTAGCTGCAAACGTTTTAACCGGAACTAGAGCAGGTACCGAGCTCGAGATTGTTATTTTTTACATTTATATTGAAAACGCCATCCATCTCAATTAATTATAAAATAAAAATAATCTATATATATGTTACGGCCAAAGCCCGAAGTCGGCCAATTCGCGATCTTGCCGGCCAGATCGTGATTTGGCCAAGAACGCTGTAAATTAGCTGGCCAAAGTCCGAAATTTTTCTTGATTTCGGGAATGGACCGCACAAATCGCGAATTGGCATGGGCCAAAGTTGGAAGAAAAAATCATTATACCAGGCAAACCGGGTAAATGTATACCGGACAGGGGCACTTGACCTTAAAAAAACATCAGTGTAGGATATACCGGGGAAATGTATACCGGGCAGTGGCACTGAACCTTAAAAAAACATCAGTGTAGGGTATACCGGGCAGTGGTACTTAACTAGACCTAATGTGACTAAACCTTTGGTATACATGACAATTAAATAGACAATTTAATAATGATTATTAAATTAATGATTATTTAATAGACAACTTAAAAACTTCTATTTTTTTTATTTTTAAATCAGAAGATTTATAAGAATTATTTATATAATTATAGAAGGCCGCCAAGGTAAAATATTCATTGATCGTTTCAATTATTTCGGACTTTGGCCAGCCATCCTCGGCCACTTCGCGTAGTAAAAAAAAAATTCGGACTTTGGCCAAGAGGGCCGGCCAATTCGTGATCTGGCCGGACTTCGGGCTTTGGCCGTAACATATATATTTCTCTTACACGGCGACAAAAAAAGCCTCATTACAACTCCCCGAATGCGAATGGCAACGCTAGAAAATCGACCAATGATTGCCGCTAAAAATGCCACATGCCGAATCTAGCTGAGGTGGCTCAACGTATAGCGCTTTTAAAAACGGAAACTGAAATAACCTTAAGCTAGGCAGAAGTGAGTAGTCTTTGTCGATGGATCTCTATTTTAGTATTTTGTCGACAGCGCTTTTTTTCACGAATTTATATATTGCGAATTTATTTGACTATTTTTGATTTATATCACGAATTTATTTGTTTTATTATTGTTATTAGTTATTCATTGAAAAATGAGTCTCAGTCGTGCTGTTACGCTTTAAGATTTTATACTATGGCACATTTCTAATAGGTTTAACGAATTACATGTCATTTATTTGAGTTCAAATTCATTTTAATGACTTAGTATTTACAAAAGATATGTAATTTTTTTTAAAAAAAAAAGTTTTTATATGGATTTGAATGATTGTTTTGAATTCTTAGAATTTTGTGTATTTGCAATGTACCTAAGATAGAAGCGAGCTTGGTTTGCAAAGCAAACCATTATAAGATTGTGTACCAATTTTCGGGGGTTGGCGTGCGTTAGAGAGCAGGGGGCACAACCCACTAGTTAGACTAGACTAGACTTAGAGGTTGGGCAGCTCTGACGAGCAGGGCACATCGACCAGAGGTGTATTGCACCCAAACCCTAGTCGTGATTAGCAAGAAAGCCCTATAGCTGAAATAAAGTTCAGCAAGCACCTTACAGGAACATCTTGCAGTTCCCAGGCATTGACGCAAAGTATGTGTCGTGATGTCTCTTCTTCTAGATGACAACCCCGACAAAGAGAATTGGCTTCTATTCCCATAATGTGTAGGTGTCTCCTGAGGATACAGTGACCAGTAAGAAGACCTATGATCTTCCTTATACTGTTTCTATTAAACTTTAAGAGCTCCTTTTGACGTATACACTAGCACAGTCTCGATTCAGCTCCTTAGCTTGTCTCTGACCGCCAGCAGCGCGCTATTGCTCATGGGCAATCTTGCCGTAGAGCTTGAAAATGGCTGCCCTAAATGAGGAGGGGGAAATTCCCAGCGCAGGTTCAGGGCCCCAGAAAATTGCATTAGAGCCAGCCCGTGCTGCTTCATCATCATTTCCAAAAATACCCATATGTCCAGGTCATGTACCCAATGCAGGGATACCTTGTTATGAGCGGACAGGTCACAGAGGACCGAGAAGCATTCCCACAGTAACAAAGAGGTGAATTTACACCTTGACAGTGATAGGAGAGCAGCCTGACTGTCAGAACAGATGCGGATAGTCGTATTTTGATATCCCTTGTCTAAGCATAACTCGCAGCACAAGATAATGGTATAGACCTCACCCTGAAAAACGGTGGCATAGTTTCCCAGGGGAAAGTGAAGTTTGTTACCGTCATTGGAGAAATAAATTCTTGCTCCTGATTTGGCTCACATTCGGTGTTAAAATATTAGATACGAACAATGTTATATAACAATACTAAACGAAAACATTCCTAATAAAATGTTCTACTTTCACTTATATAAATAAAGAGACTAAAATAGTACTTATATAAATATATAATATTATATAAATTCACTTATATAAATAAAGAGACTAAATAGAGCTTAGAGACTAAAATAGTAAACAGCTCATGTTTAAAGTGCATAGTATAGAAATTTTTCGATTCACCTTTGATACAATTGTTCCTTGTAATTATAATCCAGAAAGGATCCTTTCATAATCTTCTTAAATAAAAAAATCTAAATAAAAATAGGACAAGCTTTGAATCGCTCACATTAACGTAGTAGAGCGATCGACGCTTTCTCCCTCCAAACATACTTCCAGCTCGTGATGACTAATGCTACTGGTAAGAAATCGTATATGCGATTTTCTGCCATACAGTAAAAATGCTCTTTTAAGAATGCGATAAGTGCTACTGGTCATACTACTGGTTATGCTACTGGTCATAAACTGTTCCAAGAACCTGGAGATCAGAATAGTAGAAATAAGCGACTAATAACGTAAACAACTTTATAAACAGACTACCTCACCTATACTGAGGAAGATTTTTATTAACCCCAATTGTGTAAAGGAAGACTTCATTAAATTGTTTCGTCTTTATTCATTACTTAATGTCCTATTTAAATTTCGAAGATATATTCTTACAGGGCAATAAAACTGTCTTATATATACTCGACTATATAAACCTGCCTATCAAAAAACTCTATCAATATAAAGTAAATTCCCTGTAATAGTAATGGGAAAAAGTATAGAAAATGCTTTTGTAAGGTTATTTCCATGCAGATCTTTATATTTTATATTATCTTCTTATCTCATATATTATCTTCTTTATGTCGCTGGAAATGATTTTCTTGAACGATTTATATTATTAATAAACTATTCATGCAGTGTGTGTTAAATGCTTCCTGACAGAAGAAAATTTCATTAAAGACAATATCACTTTATTTGGTAGTAACATTCTATGTTCGGACACTACCAGCAAATAATGTCTGTGTAATGTGTGTCATAGAGATAATGATGCTCTAACACAAAAATAATTCTATACAAAGTAATTTAATGTTTGTAGTTTATGTAGTGAATAAGTAGTTGCTTAGTACTCTGGTAGTGTATGTGATAAAAAAATTTCGAGTAAGCAAGAGTGACCGATAGTTAATACTTTTTATATTAACTAGAAATTTATTTCTTGCACTACTTTTCATCAAATTGTTCACATTTTTCTGCTCTCAGTTGAGAAACCTTGTTCATGCAGCATGGGAAAAAAAAGTTTTTCTCAGAAAAATAAACTTATTGAACATAGTGTTATTCATCTTGTAAGAAAATCTTATTCTTGTGGTATATGTAATAAAAGTTTTTCATGTAGAGGTAATTTGATTAAACACAGTCTTGTTCATACTGGTGAAAAACCTTATTCTTGTAGTATATGTAATAAAAGTTTTTCACTTAGAAATAATTTGACTCAACACATTAAATTTCATACTGGGGAGAAACCTTATTCTTGTGGTATATGTAAAAAGAGTTTTTCACGAAGGGATAAACTGACTGAGCACAGTCGATTTCATACTGGGGAGAAACCTTATTCTTGTGGTATATGTAAAAAGAGTTTCTCACGAAGAAATAAACTGACTAATCACAGACTTGTTCATTCTGGTGAAAAACCTTATTCTTGTAGTATATGTAATAACAGTTTTTCACAAAAAGGCCATCTGATGAGACACTGCCGTATTCATACTGGTGAAAAACCTTATTCTTGTAGTACATGTAATAAGAGTTTCTCACAAAGAGATAAACTGACTGAACACAGTCGATTTCATACTGAGGAGAAACCTTATTCTTGTGGTATATGTAAAAAGAATTTCTCACAAAGAGATAAACTGACTGAACACAGTCGATTTCATACTGAGGAGAAACCTTATTCTTGTGGTATTTGTAAAAAGAGTTTCTCACGAAGAGATAATCTGACTAATCACAGACTTGTTCATTCTGGTGAAAAACCTTATTCTTGTAGTATATGTAATAACAGTTTTTCACGAAAATGCCATCTGATGAGACACTGCCGTATTCATACTGGTGAAAAACCTTATTCTTGTAGTATATGTAATAAGAGTTTTTCAGACAGAAGTAAACTGACTAAACACTGTCTTGTTCATACTGGTGAAAAACCTTATTCTTGTAGCATATGTAATAAAAGTTTTTCAGAAAGAAGTACACTGACTAAACACAGTCGTGTTCATACTGGTGAGAAACCTTACTCTTATATTATGTAATAAGAGTTTTTCAGACGGAGATAATACAAGGGGTGATCAAATGAAAAGGTACGAAACGACACGGTGGGTACAAATGTAGACTTTATTCAAAATATACACCATAGGCGTGAGCAAAACGATCCCACTGATGAATAAGCCGCAGAATTTCTTGTTCCCTGAATTCCTGTGGCCGTGACGAGGCCCAGTCCTTCACAGCATCCTTGAGTACGCCGTCCGAGCTGAAGCACTTCCCTTTCAGGTGTTTCTTCAGTGAACCAAACACATGGAAATCGTAGGGAGACATGTCCGTACTGTAGGGCGAATGGTCCAACATCTCCCATTTGAACTTAACCAGTTCCACGTGTGTGAATCTGGAGACGTGTGGGCGCGCGTTATCATGGAGCAGAACCACACCCTCCGTGAGCAGCCCCGGTCTTTTGTTCTTGATGAACCTGTGTAAGCGTCGGAGTGTCTCACAGTACATATAGGAGTTAATGGTTTTTCTGTGCTGGAGTTTCTGTTCCTCATGCGGACTGCCGCATCATTTGGACGCCGCTTTTGATAAGAGCCCCTGCTCTCTCCTGCGCATGCTCCGAGCCCCTGTCAGAGACTCCAATCGCATCTGGAGATGCCTTGCAACGTTTTCCCATGGCGGAATATGCAAATACTTAACTGTTACTTTTTTACGTGGTTTCGGACCTCTTCATTTGATCACTCCTTGTATATCTAGCTATATTCTATCTATAGAAGCTATATTCTTGTATTTGTAAAAATTATTTTTTACTTAAAGACTATCCAGGTAATCACAGTTGTATTCATACCTATGAAAAACTTCATTTCTGTAGCATTAGCATATGTAAAAAGAGTTCATTTCAAAAGTTTGACTTCGCTTTTTCTGTTTGTCTTTACATTAATGAAAAAACCTTTTTTCTGTAGCATAATGTAATTAGAGTTTATCTCAAAACTGTCCTCTTACTAAACACAATCATTTTCAGAAAAGTGATACACCATATTTTAGATGAATTTTCAATATGAATTGAATTAAATGAATTTTCAATAATTCTGATCTAAATATTTACATTAGAGTTCATACTCATGAGGAACCTTATTCTAGTAATATATGCAATAAGTGTTTCTGAAGTAGCACTAATCTTCACAAGCTTTACAAATGCATCTTAATTGAAATTTGTAACTTTGTATGCTGGATAACATTACTTCATCACCAGTTATATATCAGAGGAAAGAAGATTTACATTATTTTTAAATAAATTATAATGCATTATAATTGAGAAAGGTATAGAGTTAAGTTTTTTTTTTATAAAAGTTTTTTTTTAATGTTATTGTTTTTATTATAAACACTTTTTAACTAAATAATTAAATTTAGTAAAGAAATATGCAAATGTTTTTTAATGTGTCATTTTTAGTAGCTGCCCAATTCATGAATATTCCTTTACCTTTTCACGTGGACGCAAAAATAAGAGATTTAGATCCTCTGGTGGGCTCTTTCTGAGACTGGGGGATGAATTCAAGAAGGGGAACCGCTAACCCCTAAAACAAGTCATGTGATGGATGTTAAACATCTCCGAGAGTTTTATTCTCCCTCTGTTATTCTAAACGTCATTAGCTATCTTTTATACCACCACAGTTCAGGATAATAGAAATACCTCGAGGATTCCCATTTTTCTGAAAAAGCGCGGGAAAACTTCTTTGGTGGTTTTTCACGATTTAGTGCAAAAACTGCATTCCGAATGTCATATGTTGACAATTTATGGTGTTTTACAAACATTCATATTTAGTGTGGTGTATCACAATTTCCTCATTTTATTGTTTTATATATATATATATATATATATATATATATATATATATATATATATATATATATATATATATATATATATATATATATATATATATATATATATATATATATATATATATATATATATATATATATATATATATATATATATATATATATATATATATATATATATATATATATATATATATATATATATATATATATATATATATATATATATATATATATATATATATATATATATATATATATATATATATATATATATATATATATATATATATATATATATATATATATATATATATATATATATATATATATATATATATATATATATATATATATATATATATATATATATATATATATATATATATATATATATATATATATATATATATATATATATATATATATATATATATATATATATATATATATATATATATATATATATATATATATATATATATATATATATATATATATATATATATATATATATATATATATATATATATATATATATATATATATATATATATATATATATATATATATATATATATATATATATATATATATATATATATATATATATATATATATATATATATATATATATATATATATATATATATATATATATATATATATATATATATATATATATATATATATATATATATATATATATATATATATATATATATATATATATATATATATATATATATATATATATATATATATATATATATATATATATATATATATATATATNTATTATTATTGATAATAATGAAATAAAAAAGCAAGGTAAATGAGGATAATTTTGCCCTAACTCCCAGCTAATTTGAAAGATCCTCTCTTTTTAAGAAAGCAAGATCATTTCGATTGAAAATTATGTTATCAAATAAATTCTTTTTATTTTATAAATTTTTAAGATTTCTTAAAAAAATTATGAACTATAATAACTATGTTAATTATTTAAAAATAATCATACAGAATTTTTAAATTAATTTTCTAAGTAGTATATAATAGTTTAAATTATTCATTTAAAAAATATTTGATGCGTTAACGGAACTCTAAAATTAAAACACATTTATCCCATGAACTCTTAGTTAGAAACTAAAATGCGTTCTAAATTTTTACAATATTTTTCGTCAACTTACCTTATGTCTTTTTGAAATAGTTCCAAAAAAGCGAAAACTCAGAAATATTTCAGTTAATGTGTTACAGTTGCAATTGATTAATATAAAACAATCGGACTCATTTCTTTTATTTTGCAGTAAATTTCGTGAAAAGTAAGCACTTTATTGAAACTGCGTAGCTTATATAATATTTTTTTTTCTTACTCTTTTTCATTATTTTAAAAATATAGTCTTTCACAATTGACTTCAACTTACTCATGTAATAGATTTATATAATTTTATTGTTCCAAAATTTAGCTTTAATCTTATAAAAAGTTACAAAACTGAGATATTAAAAGAATTTCTAGAACCTATAACTAAAAGTTGAACTGTGTGTAGAATGTGGGAAAGAAACATGAAAATTGCCACCAAAGGAAAATGGTTTTGTGAAAAAAGTTTAAAATAGCTTTTATGATTTCAATTTCCTAAACATAGAAAATACATTAGTATTATAAATTATATATTTATAAATATGATATTGGAAATATTTATGTATCCTTAAGTATGAATGAATACTTTTGAGTAGTAAATGTATATATTTTTCTTCGGAAATGCGGATATTTATTTAAAATCATGTAAAAACATTTTTTTATACTGCAGCAATTATAGTAATCAAAATTTTAAAATTTCAATAACTTTATAACATGAATTTAAAAGACAACCTGAAAAAAACTATTTATTTGAGTTTATGTAAAAATATTGCTTTGATATTTTATTTCAATTTACTTAAAAGAGCTCTTTTCGATTCTGATTATTCCATATCTTTTATATACAATTGAAAATATTCGCTAAATTATATTTGTAATAAAGAAATTAATTTATCCCCCCAAAAAAAAACTTACAACTAGAACAAAAAACTAGCAACATTGAAACTGACTAAAGAAGTCAGAAAACGGCAGACAAACAAAAAAATACCCAAGCTTGGAATAGATGTTTGAAGATAGGTGGGAAATGCAAAGAAACTTTTCTCCCCTTAACTTAAAAAGGTAAATGTACTGACTAAAACAATAAAACACATCCCTCTGTAACTTGATCCTCTGTTTTAACTGTGGAAGAGATTCCTTCCCCTATTCTTAAACTGAAAGTGTCACATGCCCACCAGTGGAACCCAAGATCAGATGTGACAACTGCTGTCACAGCCCCCTGGAAAAGGTTAAATAACTTTTTTGTTATAAGATCTTTGTGTATAAGTGTGTGATATTAATTTGTAGTTCTTTTCTTTTAATGGTTTAGCACATTTTATACTTATATTAATTAATTACTTATATATGAATTAATTTTCTACTTATACTGTGTATTACAGCATAATGGATACAGAAATGAAGTTTAGAAAAAGATGTTTTTTAAAATTTATTATTTTTAGTACAATTTCCATATCTTTTACAAAATATTTCTATTTTTTGTTTTGTTTATATTCAATTTAAAATAAAATGATCTTACTTTAAAATTGCATTTGCATGTTTCTTAATGAAAAAAATTTTTAAAATTTGTAACAGACATTCTATAAAATTTATTCTAATATTTTAAGAATTTTTTGAAAGCAAATTAGTTTTGCAGCAATTATATTAATGTTCATGTGAAGTGATTTATCCTCATATTTTATGTTCAACTTTTGTGTTTTATGTTCATATGTTCTACTTTTTTAACAATCAAGTTTCTAATGTTGAGTAACCCTGTTTTTGTTATGTATGTAATAAAATATCAACACAAAATAGATAGTTTTTTTGTTGCTCATAGTCATGTTCATTTCATTCATGTCCATTTTTTTGAATAATTATTTTTCGATCCTCTTGATAGGACAATAATTATAAATACTCTTAAATTGCCATAGTTCTGAATAAAATTATCAAAAGTATTGTGTTCTTTTGAACAGCCAGTAAGTGTAGTAACTTTGTCGCATATTTGAGTGACACTTTCATGCGGATTTTCTTTTATTAGTTGTGAATGAATATTTAAAATGTTTCAGTGAGTACCACTTTTTATAATTTTTCCACGCTTTGATGGTGTAAACATCTTTGTCCGTGATGGTCCTGTCTCTGATATGCATAAAATGTTAAAATAAAAAAATAAGTAAGGAATTTACTCTGACTATTAAAATTAATAATTAAAAAAGGAAAGCAAGCTGAAGATTAATAATTTACAAAAAAAAAAAGCCATCGAATAATAAGTAACAAAATAATACAAGCTGACAACTAAAACCAACTATACAATTCATAGCTACTGTAAAAGTGTGCACGTGAACATTAATTATTTTCTTATTGCATATTTAGTATTCCATGTTTTGGCAACAGCAGTTCTTGTGTACGATATAGATTTTGAGTTTTTAGAATAACGGTGTGTGTAAATTTTAATAAAGTATTGATTTGTTTTTCTTTTAAAAGTTGTTTCTTACATTATCAGAAGTGGGATTAACAGGCAACTGTAATTAATTTTGAGTTTTGAGTTTGAAATGGCATTTTTATCGCGACTTCGCAAAGATCAGTTACGTTACGTAGCTAATGAGTTATCTGAAGATGTTTCGTCTACTACTTTGAAAATCCCTGACTTGAGAAAGTTAATATTGAATAGCGAGAAATACGATGAAGAAATGGTTCGAGGAATGGTAGAAAATTTAGTTGAAGACGCCGAGCGCCTTCGTCAAGAAGAGAAAGAAAAAGCCGAGCNGTTGTTTCTTACACTACAAAAACGAACTAAAAAAAAAAAAAAAAAAACCAGCTAACATTTAGTAATTAGAAAAGAAAAGAAGAAAACGAAATCTAGCAGGGAATCACAACAAAATATTAAAAATTAATGCAACAACAAAAAAAAAAATTAATAACTATAAAAAACGAGCTAACAATAAATAAGTAGTAAAAAACAAGAAATTAATAACTAGTAAAAAACAAAAGAGCAATTAAGCGATGCGAGTGAAAGAAAGCGAAATAAGAACTGCACAAGAGATAGGACAAATAAGCAAAGGCAAGGAGAATGGAAAGAGCTGGCTGACCAGTGTTACAATATAGCCAACACGCCAATTCCTTGGCCTTGAAAACTAATTCAGTGCCAAACTAAAACACCTATTCTAATTATACAGCATTTATTTATATTTGTACGCGCATTTAAACTGCAATTATTTAAGTTTTCATTTAGTTCTATCATAATCATTGATAGAGTAGAACGCCATTTTTCTTAGCTGCAAATAAGAAACAAAATTTCCCTAAGGAAAAGGCTGAAGAACTTGAAAAGGCGACCCAGAACATTGGTAAATCTTTCTGAAACAGAACGGTTCCGCAGTGGACTGATCGTTAAGAAACGGTTCCCAGCAGATCACCGAAGTCAAGCATCACTGGTTGCGGTCAGTGTGCGGGTGGGTGACCACTTGGATCAGTCTGCGTAGGGACCGAGGGTGTGCGGTATTGGTCCGCGTTAAACTGTGCTACCGTAAAGTGCTCGAATTCGCGCGCAGGTCGTCGGGCTACCGAAGCGGGGGTGCCATCCCTTCCGCAGAGGATCAAAATTGTGATGGCATGTCTTCGGATCATCCTCCGGGATGCTTCCCAGACCGTCGCCAATAGCCCATTGTGCAGCTCTAGTGCGACGTAAAGTAACGACAACAACAACTTCCGATTTCGTAATCCCATGCTGTTACTGATGTGTGTATTACGGTAAAATACATTTTTTTTTTGTCTTCAATTTATTACAAATTAAAGTGAAGTCAATATTGCTTGCTTCATTCCAATGAATAAATGTGATTTTAGAACGTGCAGAACTGTAATAGTTATAGAATATTCCTCGTTATAAAATAGTATATAATTCTGTATCTATATAATTCGAAAAACAACAGTAAATGAATCATCCGATTTACTTGAAATAGTATCATTTGTGTTGATTATTAATAATCTTTTATAGTTTCCTTGGTAAGTATTTTTGAATGAATAATTTCGACTATAATGTTTTTAAGTTACATATTGAAATTCATATCGAGATCTCTCCAAATTATTAGACTCACCATTAGATTCGGCTGCATCTTTTCTTTTGTTTGAACACAATTCGTCATCTGACAATTTTTTTTTTTATGAGTCGTACACTAGCTTCAGAAACCTTTAATCTTCATGATGTTTCGCATTTTGAAAATATTTTATCATTCACGAGGGCCTTCACTTCAGCTTTTTTACATGATGAAAGATCACCTTTTTTCACCTATGATGGCAATGTTACAATTTATTATTTGCACACAAAATAAACAAATAACTGCGTAGTATAAAACAGCGAATATATATATATATATTCATCAATCTAATAGATTATTTTAAAGAAATTTTAAAGGGTTAACGAAGCTATGAAAAATTCTATGTCGCTATAATATTTCTCCTCAGACAAATAAAAATAATAATAAAAATAAGACAGGGAAAATTATAATCTAGCATTGTTATCAACGAAAACATATTGTATGTGTTAAGGTTAAAATGTTCTTATCCTTGAAAGTAAAAAATAAGTGGCAAGTCAAAAGGTGTGACAGATCACGATTACTTTATCAGCACTTAAAACAGTTTATCTGCATTGATTTTTATTGACAATATTTTTCGATCTCGCTAGAGTCATAACTTTATTTTCCTCGCTCTTCTACACAAGCAAATAATGAAATTCGAATTTTATCGAACGATTCTGTTTAGATTGGGAATCAACCGAAGGGTAATATGTGGAAATTGGCTATTTTTATAAATTTGGTCCTCACAAGCTGCTCACTTTCAGCGAAATCAGTGAATCTGATATGTGATGTTCAGCTATCAGATGGAAGCTATGAGGATTTCGAATCGATCGTGGCAGACTTACATCATTGCATTCCTCCCTATTCGGACAACGAATTCAAGCTGACACTGAAAAACTTCTCCATGCCAGCGTTTCCAAATGGTTCTTTTTCACACTTAGGTCAAATCCACAGTTTTAAACTCAGAATCGAAGAGAATAGCAAAATCCAGCTGTTATTCCCAAATTTACCCGGTTTTTCCTTGTTCACCAATTCGTGGTTCCATTCAGTAGCGTTTTATATCTGCGATCTCTCAGAAATGATAGGTTGGAGATGGACAGCTTTATTCGATTTGAATATTTCGCCACCTGGAGGACTTGAATTTACAGCAATACGGTCAAAGTTGCTTTATTTGCATTCCGATTTCGGGAGAGTTGCAAATGGAAGAGTGATTGCTGTTCGAATTTTGAAGTGTCAATTAAGGTGGCTTGGAGCGAATGTTTTCGCACCACTTCGTTTTCTAAAGACACTTGAGCTGAGGGACAATTTATTGGAGAGCATTGACAGATCTCATTTTCCCACGCATGCGCCAGAACTGAAGATCTTGGATTTAGGGTAAGATCACAATTAAATTTTGTGTTTCTCTAACATAAAAACCATTTTCGACTGATGTGGTCTCATTCTTTTAAGTCAGAAAATAATTTGCTATATTATATGATCTAGTTTTCTTATATAAAGATCCCGAATTTTTTTTAAAGTCATCAACATTGCTGATGACATTCAGAATTGATAATATTAATTATAACTATATTTAATTAATTATAAAATAAGAATTCGTCACAAATAACAACGGCCGCTATAGGTCATTGCGTTCGCTTTAGAAAGTGTAACAATCCATTTTTTTGTTGATCGAACAGAGCTATAAGCTTGAAATTATCAGATGTTATCTTATGATACACTATTTAATAAATATATGATAGATTGATTTCCTGTATCATCGGCCAAACGCTGTGCAACGCGTGGAGGAAGCGGGTTCAAATCCCGCCGTTATCCTGGATGTATTCTTCGTGATGTCCTTCTCTGAATTGTTCTATCTGTCTTTCTACTTGACAAAAGCTTATAAGCCTGCAATTGTATGTAATTTCTATAAAGCAAGCAATAGATTGAATTGTCTATAGGTAAATTTAAAACAATGGCTAACGTTTAGCCAATCAGAAAATTCCATTTCGTTTTTCTTTCACCCCACTCGAACGTTCGTCGTAGAATGTTCTAATGTCGTCAGTGACCTTCCTTGTGCTTCAAAGTATCTATATACCCAGTTACATCGATTTCGGTTGGCTGGTTTAAGCATCTACACAGAGACAGACATTCATTTATAGATTACTAGTTGAACACCCGTTCTTCGCACGCGATGAATAAAAAAATAAGTAAAGAATCAATAAATCAGAGTAAAAAAACACTACGAAATCTTATAACTAAAAAGCATATACCGACACAATTGAAGAGCTTGATGGTAGAACCAGGTAAGTGACATCTTTAGGGGAATTAATGAATCACTGCTTTTGCCTTCTTTTAAATCTTAACATAACTAATAACATAAATTTTTAGTATGTTAACATGATTTTTATTTCAAATTAGGCAATAAAGTTTTATTTTTTAGGTAATTTGGTTTTATTTAAAATTAGGCACAATGAAGCAAAAAATTATTCGTCCCGCCTTCTACTAAATTAGTAATAAAATAGTTTGGATACAAAATTTTTTCATTCTGAAAATGTCATTTACCTGCTTCTTCCACTAAGTTTTTTAATTAATATAGCAAAAAAAAATAAATAAAAATAGTGCGTAGAGTCCCTCCGCGCGGAAGAAGTTAAACTTCGCAACCTGCGACGTTAATTGCAGAAGAATCAGCAGTCGTAGAAGGATCTATTCAACGACTCTTTTTCCTGCTCCGCTCGCTTCCGTGCTCTGTAATCACGGTAATATTGTGCATTTTCCCCTCGTGAACCTCTTGAACCAGTGCTTGTGGTTGCCTCATCGTCTCGCCTTGTAAAATGTATTTGTATTAATAATGTATGTGAATGCGTCATAATGTAATTTCAGAAGAGAAAACCTAACAATCAATTGATACTCACAAGAAACGTACCTTGACATAACCTTAAATCCGTCGCATTGTCCGTGGGATTGTTTTCACTCATTTTTTACAATTGTTATCCACTAAATTTGAAAATAAAAAATACTACCCTATTAAATTA
>NC_092213.1:11506002-11639130 GCF_043381705.1 Parasteatoda tepidariorum
AAAAAAATAAATAAATAGATAATAAAGACAACATTCAAATTTTAAATTAATTTCTCAAAACTACAAATCGCATAATTTTATTACTTTACAGTTTAGAAGAAAAATTCATAGAGTTCTTAAAATTATCTAGCTATATTTCTCCTCATCTAACAAAGTGACCCATTTGTTTTCCACTTTTTTTTTAAAAAAGATATTGTGTTGCTGAATAACACTATATCACCAAAAGTTTGTTAAGTACAAAAAAATAAATAAATAGATAATAAAGACAACATTCAAATTTTAAATTAATTTCTCAAAACTACAAATCGCATAATTTTATTACTTTACAGTTTAGAAGAAAAATTCATAGAGTTCTTAAAATTATCTAGCTATATTTCTCCTCATCTAACAAAGTGACCCATTTGTTTTCCACTTTTTTTTCAAAAAAGATATTGTGTTGCTGAATAACACTATATCACCAAAAGTTTGTTAAGTACAAAAAAATAAATAAGTAGATAATAAAGACAACATTCAAATTTTAACCTAAAATTCAAAATGGTAAAGGACAAAGCCTTTTTAATGTATTTCTCCGTATCTCTTGGACGCTTTAAAGGAAGCACAAACTATTAGCACATAATTGGATACTTGCAAGCGACGTCACGAGTGAATCATCCTATCAGGTTTAACTCACTTGAATGACGTCGTTTGAAAGTATCAAATTAATTTCGACCCGAAAATTGATTCAGTATGATAATAAATCCAAACCTTAAAGTTGTAACGTTAACATGCCATGCACAACCTCGTGATTAGACACGACATTGTGACTAATTGCAAGTACGCAATTGTTAAATTCGTTCATCCAAAGATAATTCTTCGTATTATTTTTTTAATTTACTAGTTGAATAGTATGCAAATTGTTAGATTATTTTGATCTACATAATTTTAGATTACGAATCCCAAAATTTGAAGGGACTCGATAAAATAGTTCTTGAGAAAAAAAATTTTAAATTATAACCCATTTAAGAACAAAGGTAAATTTAATTTTTTGTCGAAATACGTAAAAAGGGTAAATAATATTAAGGCGTTCAATAGAAGACCATATTTCTCAGATTGCGGCATTTTGCCTCAGAATATAGGATGTTCCATTAACGTATGCATTTGGAATCCTTGGCAAAAATAAAGGTATGAATACACATTAAGAGACACGAATTCACACGCAAGAGAGAAAGAAAATTGTTGGTTACTTCTATGCTACATGATATAATGTGTATTTTCTACAAACAGCAGTTTATGTAATATATTGCGTTATACATGTGTCATTATCGAATATTTCACTTAAGCCCCTTTTCTTTGTTTCAGAAACAACAAGCTGACGTCACTTCCACAGGGATTTGTTGATGGTTTAAACATGGGGAAAATATATTTGGATGGGAACAACATAAAAATTACAGTAACACAAGCACAAACCATTTTAAGTGCTCGGAGCTTTCCCACATTAATTGGTAAGTTAATGGTAAATAACGGTACTAGTATAATTCTTTTAAATAAGTCTAGAAAAATCGTTGATGCCAGATTTATTTTAATACAAACTGGGAATAATATACTAATTATTTCTAAGCATTCTTTTTTTTTTTTAATTTCATCAACAGCAACGATCAAATGTCCCGTAAAATATTTTATTTTATAACCGTAGTTCAACAGCTGACCCGATTTTGAGTAGACGACTACCTATGTTCAATTTCAGAGCCTTGTAATTTTGAACCTAATCCAAAAGACAGGGAAAATCCCGGTTCAAGTATTTTATAACCGTCGTTGAACAGCCGATAAAATTTTGGGATTACGGCAACTAAGTTTCATCTCCGTAGCCTTGCAATTTTGAACTCAATCCAGAAGACAAGGGAATTCCTGGATCAGGAGGACTTTTTGATGGAACTAACAAGCATTTTCGTTACATGGGAGAAAACCACGTAAACCTCCCGCGATTAGTCTGACGGTAAGAGGATTCTAACCCATGATCCGTCTACCACTGAAGATATTTTACGTTAGCTCTGTGGCCGGTGCGTAATTCGTATCGATCGGCCATCGCTGGGATTCGAACCCGATTCACCTCCTTGGAAGGTGAACACTCTATCCCCATGAGTCTCCTCGGCTCTGAATCAAGTATTGGGAGAAATTTGCTCGGTGGAGGACTTTTTGATAGAACTAACCCGCATTAGCGTTACATGGAGTATGGAACTTCCTATGGTTAGCCTAAAGACAAAGTGAATCTAACCCATGATTCGTCTCACTGAGGATATTTTTCGTCAGCAATGTGGTCAGTGCGAGTCGGGTGTAAAATTCATATCAATTGTTAAACTTTCAGCACACAATTACAAAGTTCGTTTGTCCAAAGAGAATTTCCATGCATACAATAAACTCTAGGAAATATTTATTATTTCATTGAATAATAGTCAAAAAATTTTTAGTTGTAAAGTAAAAATATTTTTACATACTTTTAAAGTATGTAATTTAATATGGTAAAATATTAAACTTGTGCGAAATAGATGGAATATTTTTTGAGAAATCGAATTTTAAATATGCGACTTTTACAGTTTTCTTTATTTTTTATATCGTCCAATATTAACTGCTATATGTCTAAAACACCTAAGAATTTGTAAACATGCTTTAAGAATTAATCCTAAGATCGATAACTTGGTTAAAACAAATCGAAAAAAAAAATCATATTAATTATTGATTGAATCTTTATACACCGAAGAGCCATTACATTATGACCACCCTCCATCTATAACAATGGGCTCACCCAGGTTTTCATGGGGTACATTAGGACCCATAATCCTCTTAGAACAATCCCTGTAGTCTGTAAGCTACTTGAACATAGTTGCAGACCAGGTTCACCCATTCATGGCAACAGTTTTTCCTGCGGGGGATGGTGTTTACCAACAGGATAATGCACCATGTCATAAGGGTCGAATCGTCATGGATTGGTTCAAGGAACATTTCAGTGACTTTCAAGTCATGTCTTGCCCCCAAATTCACCTGACCTTAATCCAAAAGAGCATTTGTGGTCCTACTTGGAAAACTAAATTCGTGCTGCCACGCTACCCCCTCGCAATGTGAGGGAATTGCGGGACCTGTTGGTGAGCTCTTGGTACCAAATACCTCAGACTACCTAACAGCACCTTGTGGAATCAATGCCACGGCTGGTACTAGCAGTTTGGAGGGCTAAAGGTGGTCCTGCATGTTATTAGCAGGGTGGTCATAATATAATGGTTCTTCGGTGTATATATTTTACATGAAAGAAAATGTGATATTTAAGAAAAAATTCAACAATCAGCTCTTCAATAACATTTATTCCAAATTTTAAATTTTTTTTCGTTTTTAATATGTTGGAATATTGGAAACCTTATGGAGAAAAATTTGCGGCTAAGTTTAAAAAAAAAAAATACTTGTCTTGAGATAAAGTCGTTCTAGAATTATTGCAGATTGATAAAGGAGAGTTTGTGGTATAACTACCACTAAGATTATCATATACCAATTCTATAGTGTTTAAAACATGTTAACATAATTCTTAATTGGTACCGCTTGATAGCTGAAGGTTGACATAGTTAATAATGTATCCATACATTGGTGATCGCCGAAAGCGTTATGAATGCGCCAACATCGAAGAATTGTACTCATTGAAGAGTTGATTTACAAAATTGCGTTCAAAAATCCGGTGAAGTTAATACAGTTCTTCCGGACAACAAATAAATAAAATAATAATATAATGAGCGAAAATATTAACACCATTAATCAATTTGTGGTATTCGTTCATCGAATTCTATCAGAGATGAAATTCTGATGAGGGTGTGATATGGTGTAACTACCACTAAGATTATTAAGTACAAATTCACAGGCATATAAGAGATGTTATGTTGATTCTACCTTATTATAGAGAAAAGATGATGTAATAGGTTATTATCTATAAGTGTTAACTAACTTGGACAAAACCAGACTCTGGTCTATACAAATAAAATACTGTTGCTGTTTATCAGAAACTAGTTGCAACCTAGTTCTGACAGTGTGGCTAATTAGTGACAAATGTGACATTTTGAAAAAAAATTGATTCGAAAAGTTTTGATTTTTACTTCAAAAAGCTTACTTTATTCTGAAAATTTCTTAAAATGCTGAAAATTGAAAAAAATTTTTTGTAATTTTATAACCGTCGTTAAACAACAACCAATGTTCAACTCTGTAGCCTTGTAATTTTGAACCCAATCCAGAAGACAAGGGAACTCCTGGATCAAGTATTGGGAGTAATTTGCCTACGTGGAGGTCTTTTTTGATCTAACAAGCGTTTGCGTTACATAAAGAGGGAAACTACGAGAACCCTACAGTACACGTAAGGGGACTCTAACCCATGATCCGCCTACCACTGAGGATATCTCCCGTCAGTACTGTATTTATTGCAAGCCGGATGCGGAATTCGTATCAACCAGCTATCGCTGGTATTCGAACCCGGGTCATTTCATTGGAAGACGAACGCTCTATCCCCTGAGCCATCGCGGCTGAAAATATCCAAAAATAACCAAAATCAAAAATATGAATGTCTTTAAATTTCTCAAAATTATGAAAATCAAAAATATGAACACCTGAAAATACACAGAAATGAAGCAGAAACGTCTGAATTAGTTATACGGTGACAACCATTTAGTTATACAGGAAATAATTGACAATAAAATATTCCAATTAAAAATCACTTTGTAGGAAATAATTCGCTGTACTGTATTTAATCTTTTAAAGTGTGGATCCACAACTTTTTTTAAAAAGTTATATACTGAAAATTTCAGGTGTCCTTTGGCCCTGCTTATGTGAAGAATATTCAAAGCTGAAAGAAAAATCGCAACTTTACCAGGAAATACAGGAATGTTATAAAGATGATGATTTCAGCAGCATTTATAAATATCAAGAAACTTGCTTGTAACAAACTGAAAAAACAGCCAAAATGATGCAAAAATAAAAGTTTCGTTGACCAAAAAATTTGTAAATAAATTTTTCTATTTTTATCAGACTTTTTTTTTTTAATTAGATATTTATTCATCAGTCACCACAAAACACTATAATTTACTTCTTTAACTCATTAGGAATAGTTGTTAAGATGTTGGCACTATTCTTGAGGAGTTAACTTATAGTTTCAAATGTGAAAGGAAACTATTATTTTCTCCTCATAGAATACAGGGTGTTTTTTAATCACCGCCTTTAATATATATTTTTTATAATCCAAGCCAAAAAAAGTATACACATAAGGGGTCTCAAATAAGCTCTAGGATATTTATAATGATCACCTTTCAACTTCTCTCAGTTTCATTCCACAATTAAATAGGTTTTAAAGTTTTTACCTCCTCCTTCCTCAATAGTGATTAGTTAGATTTCAATAAGGTTTTTATTTTCATTTAAATAACAATTTGCGATCCCTAATGTCTATACTTTTTTTACTTAATTTTCAAAAGGATTTTAAAATTATATATTAAGGACAGTCATTACAAAGCATTGTGATTATTAAAATGAGGCAAAGGCAAAAAAAAAAAAAAAAAAANCAAAAAAAAAAAAAAAAAAAAAACTTTTAAATTACTTAAGAATTTTATTTCCACAAATAATTTTATACTTCTCATTTCATTCCAAAATAATAAGTTAAATATTAAAAAAGCAAAAATGTATTATTTATAGAATTGTTAGGACAAAAAATTGTGTCTCCTTATTACAATATGTGTCTTACATTATTTTTTAATTATAATGTACTATAATAATGCAACAGTTTGTGAAGTGGTGTAAAAATCAAAAGCAAATGTAAGCCTATAGAAAATATGACTTGTGAGTTTCCTACACTTAAACATAAATGAAAAAAAGCATTAGTAGCTGTATTTTACAGTTAGATGATAAAGTTAACAATCAGAAAACTGGGCCGGGAAAGCCTGGTCAGTAGGGCACTGGGCCCATGTCCGGGAGTTCAAACCCCGCCAGTCGAAGACTCCCCGTGTAGTTGGTGACTAGTGCACGTTAAAATTCTGTCTAGTCCCAAAGTCCTCCATGTTCCCATAATAAATCAAAACCTCTGGGGGTACTGTATTGGAGATCGATCGTTCTCTGACTCAGGTCAAAATTACGATCTGTAGATGAATGAATGGATGTATGATTGGGTCCGCCTTAAAAACAGGTGTGACGTATGATGTGGCAGAAGTCAAATTCTTGGCCATAGATGGCGCCACTGAAAAACAAGAATCGCATACTCTGCCTTAAATTTGCTCGGTTTCACCAAGCCGGCTTGCCCGTGTGGCATTAGAACCAACCATCAGAAAACTGTATTCAGGCATGATGGACATAGAATTGTCAGAAAATAAATAAAATGGACAGAGCATTTCGTCTGCCATTGGAGGGGGGGACTTTATAGCTATTTTAGGTTCTAGTCGAATTTCTCGTTATTTATAGAGAGGTGAAAAGTTTAAATACCTCCATAAAGTTCATTACTGAAGTAGTGAAGCAGAGGGGGAGGGGCAAAGAAGTTTTAAGCCTAGGCCCCAATCAGGCAAAGTCGGGCCCTGAGTATATGAGGCTTATAAATCGGATATAAATTTTTCAAGAATTTAAAAAAAATTTTAATGTCACCTTTTAAACTTTTTGACTTTGTTTTTAATACTTTAAATATTTCTAAAAGGTATTATTCAAAAATTGACACATATATTGTATTTAGGCCAATGCAGGTTCAAAGTGAAAATTGAAATAGACATGTAATCTGAGTTAACCATTTACTGATAAATTTGCACAAAATTTTAATTTTTACGTCTAAATGCATTTTTTTTAATGGAAAGTTCTTAAACGCTTGACTCCAAATTACATTATAGAAACTTTTTAGACAAGTTTAAAAATTCTGGCAAATAAATATAACAATAATTTTACCATGAAAATGTTTGTAAATTGGCCACTAGGGGTGTATTTCTTTAGTGTTCAATTGATAGAGAGCAGGATACGTCATTGTTTTTTATATTGCGTTATATATATTTCTACTATAATAATCAAAATATTGATAAATAAAATTCTATTTTTTTAAACATGATCAATATTTGTTTAGCGAATACCCCATATATCTTAAGAAATTTGTCACATAAATTTAATACTAAACTAATTAGTTCAAAAAGCAAATAAGCATACTTTATACGTATGCATGCCAGTTATTTAATTAAATAATTTCTTAAAATATCAAACACCATATTCAATTTAAAAACTTTATAACATTCATTTCAGTATTTTAAAATTTAATTCATACTACTTTTTAGAGCTACTTTTTGTAAAGGTTTATTACAAATATGCACACATATGGTCAACTTACAAAAAAGTTTAGGTTATTTTTTAATAGTACTATTTCACGATTAAATTTAATAAAGTTCTCTTTAGCGAAGAAGATTTCCAGAAATCAAAAAATTTGTTTTCGTCAATTCAAAAGAAGAGTGCGGAATAGAACTAGGTTTGCTTCAGTGCTCAACATAAAAGATAAACAGGTGGTACAAATATTTTGTTCTCTCTTATTTGGATAAATTTTGTTTTTGACTATAGGAGTCAACTTAGGCTGGCTGGTGGTTAATTTGCCAGGTTTTATAGTAATTAAAATAATTCCTTAAATGAGGTTTTTATTTTCAGTCAACAATGAATTAATTCATTACTAGTATGCAATAGGAAGTTCTGGACTCAGTTCAAAAATTTAATTGAATAACTTGATTTGATCCCTAAATTTGAATTGTAACAAATGTGAGAGAGATTTTTTTTCATTAAACAACTACTGTTAACAAAATTATAAAATTTTTAATCAGGTATGAAAATTAAAAACAGTATAAAAATCTTTTTTGCTTGTTGATATACAAAATATAATGTAACCATTTATGAATAAATATTCAATACAAATTGTTATTAAAAACATTTAAAACAAGGCTATCAATGACTATGCTTTTAGCAAAACGTTTTACAAAGTGATAGACAAATGAAAATAAAAGCATGGAGAATTTTTGGTTATTTTTTTGACATGTTAAAGGTCTGACAACGTAGGAGCTGGAGCAAAGATGCCTTACAAATGAACTTTTGAATCATTTACATGGGAATTGCTTTAAATCAAATTTACAAAAAAGAAAAATGCAAACACAAGCTTAGTAACCACTAAAAACATTTTTCCCAAAAAAGGTAGAAAGTTTGTACAGCAAAATCAAAAATATATATTACAAGGAGATATGAAAAAGATAAACATATTTAAGTAGAAATAAATGAAAAAAACATTAAACTTGTCAAATTGACAGAAGGCACTTATTTTCTTTATAAATTATTATAAAACATCTTTTTTTTTGTGTCACATAATTCAAATATTTGAATAAAATCTTTCATTTGAATACAATAATTAATTACAAAATATTACTACTGTTTCACATAGAACTGAAATTCAAAACAACTAAACTAAAGCAAACAAAAAAACTTAATTAAAATTAAGTACTAATGTCACATACTGAAATTGTAATCAAATATCTTCTTTTTTTTTTGTAAATTTATCATCACAATACCTGCATAAATTAAATACTCTTATTTATGTTATTACACTTATTTCTTGAACTTTTTGGAAAGTAATATGTCCATTGGACTGCACTGGCAAAGGTTAAATAATCTTTAAAACAATATTTTAGGTGAAATTATAATATTTCAGCTAACTTGTCACGTTTGTAGCATGAGCAAAAAACACTCAAAATCATGCAATAAAATTCAACAAAATAAATGGAATAGAAATATGCTTAAAAAAACTATCACATGAGTAGCTTTTCTAATTTTGTAAAAGATTTTCATTAAATAAACTGCAAAAAAACGCGAGCATTTATGCATGGCTATTTTTTAATAAAATTCCTTAAAATTAATTAAATGAAAACTAAATTTCAAATAGTTTGAGACAAAATGTCTAAGTCTGAACAAAATATTGCACAAACAAAATATTTTAAACCTTTGAATAATAGTCATAGTTTTTTAAAAATTTTTAGTTGGCAGCTTTCCTGCCTCGAAAAATCAGTTTATTTCATATTATTCAATGGAAAGATAGGAAAATTTCTGTTTTGCTCAATAGAGTATTGGATTAATATTCACAATTTTAATTATAAAATTTTGTAATTACCAAGTGCAATTACAGAATTACACTTGAAGGCCTTATTAAAATCTAATTTCAAAAGCATAAGTGAAACTATCATACTGTTTTGTCCAGTAAAAGGCACATTAAAATTTTTTCCAATTAGGTAAATCAGCCAAAAATATTTAATTTTACAAAATACATACTAATAGTCACTGTTTATGAAATATCACATTTCTTTTATTATAAAAATTTAAAAAAACAAACAAAAATTGTTTTTTTTAAAAGAGATTTCAATAATTTAAAAAAAACATATAATTCAACAGAAAGGCAAAATTAAAATTTCAATACAACTATAAACTTAATAATGTAACATTGACATGAAAATGTTTCTCTTTTAATGGCACAGTAAATCTTATCATTCATAAAGCATATATAAATAAAAAATAAAGTCGGATTTAAAATTGATTCAAATTCGGATTAACGCAAATTGGTTGAATCAAATAATTTAGCGATGAATTTTCAAAAATACTTTTTACTGTGAACACATTTTGAGAGAAAGAAAACACTTTCACATAAACTTTTAATAAAAATAGGTTGAACAGAAGAATAGATTACAACAAAAAAGAAAGTGTTAAAATTAAAATCCATTGGGTAAGATTTACAAATATTCTGCACTGAAAAATCATTTCATAAAAACATACACAACAGACAATTAAGAGAATAAGATTCCTTGTCAGAATATGAAAATATTCTATTAATAAAAAATACTTTTTTGTCTAGATTATAAATTAATAAAAAAATAAAGATTTATATTGGGTTTAATCAAGTAGCAATATACCAAAAATTTCAAACTTATGTAATATTCTCAAAAATTATACTTTAAATTTTACCTAGCTTAAGAATCCCGAATATTATTTTAAAAAATGATAAATGTAGTCATTTAAAGAATTAAGAAATTTAATCTATATCTGAATCATTAAACATTGAATTTTCAGAGGTATCGGAGCCAGAATCTTCCTTAGCTACAGCCATGCTTGAATCTTCTTGGACTATATCCATATCCGTCTGCAAAAATTATACCTTTTTTTAAATTTAAAAATAAAATAATCACATTTTGAACACAAACTAAGATACATTTAAAAATATTTCATGGAAGGCAAATTATTTCATCTTGAGTATTTACTATAATTCTATGAATCATATTTATTCTATGACTATAGATAATTCTATGACTATTCAAATGTTAAAAAGTAAAATTTTTTTAAAAATTGATTAATGGATTTTAAAATTTAGTATCGAACAAAAAATATATAATTACAACAAAACAGTATTTATAAGAAAATAAAATTCATTTCTCGAAAAAAAATATTTNGACTATAAATTAAGTAATGCAGTCCTAATTAAATTACATTTTAATATATATTCAAATGTTAAAAAGTTAAATTTTTTTAAAAATTGATTAATGGATTTTAAAATTTAGTATCGAACAAAAAATATATAATTACAACAAAACAGTATTTATAAGAAAATAAAATTCATTTCTCGAAAAAAAATATTTCTTACTTTTAAATTTCAAACACTTCTTCAATTTAAATTGTAATAGAACTTTTTTTAGAAGGCCAACAAATATGTATAATTATTCAGTTTAATAGGGCTTTGGGATGAATAAATGAAAATAAAAGAGTAAAATAATAATAGTTAAATTAATAATTAATAAAAAAAGACTAGTAGGAGAATGAGCAAAAAAAAAGCAGAATAAAATTTTACAATACTTTATACATATGCTTAACTAAGACAGGAAGTTTCAGAACAACTTTGTAAGCGATAATTTAAATCCAGTCAACATCATTAAAACAAGTATTAACAATTATAATTTTTAAACCCTATATTTAAAGCACAATAAACTGCGCAAAAATACTGAAAACCATATAATTTGCAATTACCCACATAATTGTTCGATATTTGCATGCTTTTTATTTTTAAGCAAAATGCATTTATTTACTTGTTATGCTTGCTTTTACAACTTTTTCCTATGAAACTTCACCCTCAAGGGCAGTTTTCGGCAGTTGATATAGTTGGCTTAAATTTTTTGGAGCAAGAACCAGAGATGGCTATACTGTGCCCAGTTGGTAAAAATAATAGGTTTCTTTGTTTAAAATAAAAGAATTTTTATACTAAATTAAGGTAAAAAAACCAATAACTTTCAGAAAAAAAATATCTCTTCCAGATAAAAGAAAAGATTAAGTTTATCACCCATTAATCATTAAGTCAAAAGTAAGCTAATGCTAGCATAATAGAGTCGTCTTTTATATTTAAATTTGTCATTCTGGGTTAGAATGTGTCTCACAGTTAAAGATTAATTACAGATAGAGCAACCTGGTGCAGGTCCCCCTAGTAGAAGATGCCTGTGCGTAATACGTGCATGATTACTGCTCATACGATTTAGTATAACTTCATATTTCCTTCAAAAGAAATAATCTCAAAAGTAGTTCTATTTTTTATTTAAGACTGTGTAAGTTATTATTTGTCTCTTCATTCAAATTTTTTGCCTTTCTGATTGTAGTGTAAGATTAGTTTACCTTTTAATACCAGAATAAGTTAACGGTCTATAAGTAAGGTTTTGTGTAAATTTAGCAAGCTAGTCTGCTCTTTTGTTGCTTTGATTCCAGAGTTAGAGTTATCCAAGTCTACATTAATAAATATCCCCGAATTTTGCGAAATTTCATAAATGTGAATAACATTAATTATGATAGAATGGAATGGGAGTGTGATTATGATGTTCATTAATTATGGCAGTTGAAGAACATCTAATTTCTAAGTCATCCCATAATAGGCAAATCTTCCCACAAGAAAAACAGAAAGATTGCAGCATTTTTTAAACAATCTTTATTTAATATAGATGCAGAATCTTAAACAAGGCTTCCTTCACAATCATAACAATTTCTTTAACCATGTGGGTATAGTGATAAATATCAAAAGAATTTAACAATCAGTCTGAAGGGAAAATCAAAGCCAAATGCTCCAGCCTTTAAGCTATTGAATTCACATAAAAATTCAAGCTTTGGAACATAAAGAGTAATCTATTTTTGACGATCCATTGAAGAAAAAAAATTGCCGTAAGTCAAGCTAATACCACAACAACTAACATTAATATTCAAACAATTTAACAAATAAAGAAATCTTAAAATTTATTAGTACATTAAAGAAAACTTATGTGCATGCTAGTGTGTGAGCAGTTGAAACAAAATTAATCTAAAAATAAAGTCTATGCTTTTTAGTACGATCCCCATTACTATGGCCTTTCCATTACAATGACCATTACTTGACATCCTGTTTGCTATTCTATAGAGGCAATGCTATTCTAACACCAATTAGAACATTGGATTGAACTGTTCATTTCAATATAACATCCGAGATTTTGTTTAATTTTTTTTCTAATTCCAAGAAGATCACTCAGACAGCTTTTAATTCTAAGAAAATCACTCCAAATCAAGAAGATTTCTGAACAGACATTTTTCCATTGGCAATGAATCAATAGATAGAAAAAAGTCTCCAAGAAGTGATTCAAACCATTATCTCTTACTGCCCAATAGCTAACTTTATATCTAACTTTTATTCTTTATAGCTTTATCTCTAAAATATCAGTTGATTTTCTCTGCTGAATGTTTGGACCTCATAGCCAACTTTTAGGGTTTAATTCTATCAGACATTGTTTACATGCTGCATGCATACAATATTTCTAAGAAATTCAGAGGTAGTCTCAATGAGAATTCCAAAACGTACAAAAGAAGCAAGGTTCTTAGCGTTGCCTAGTTCAGTAATTGTTATCAGTTCAGTTTTATATGGCGAAAATTTGAAAGAATATTCAGACTCTGGACTCAAATGTTTTCAAATTCTGTCAAATCATTACTGAGAAAAAGGGTGAAAATATCAAAACCAATTTGATTGCAAGTTTTAATTTGAAAGTGCACTAATTATCACCTTTTAACTTCTATTTGCTACCTTACACAATCAAACAGGTTTCGATACTTTCTAATCCATCTTTTCCTTCAGGGATTAAAAGATAGATAATAAAGGTCATTACAATCACTATGTGCCATATTTGTTGAAGAAGGTTTGGGTGTAACCAACTAGCCTCTAACTCAGATAATAGTGTACATGAAGTTCGAGGATTATCATATAGGGGAATTTTATTTCCATCTATAATGACTCAGTTAAGGCCAAGACTGCACATGTCAGTCACTGTTTCATAAATCAGCAAATATTTGCTAAATTTTTGTAGTTAAATGTTAAAATGATTGAATTTTGTGTTAAGTAATATCATACAAAGTTATTAGGAACAACTCTAATATGACATTAAGGGACAAAATAGGCTTTATGCTTATATAAGGAATTTTGAATCACTACTACACACTTCAGCATTTATCACTATAATCAAACGAGGTACTGTAATTAATAGGCTGTTTCTATATTTATTATTTTATTTAAATTTTATAACTGTTAATTGTAAATCAAGAAATCAAAAGTTTAGCTGGATTAAAAGATTTTTATAACAGATATATAGACATTGAAAAATAATGATTTACCAGTTCAGGAGCAGTTTCAAAATATCGAGTGACAAAAGGCATCAAGTGCTCACGTGGCGCAAACGGAAGTGCAAATTTCAGCAATTCAAATGCAGCTCGAAATTCCACAGGCAAAGAATTTGCATTTCCACATACACATAATAAAGCTGTTTTGAAAGTTTCAATAGTAACATTCTCTGATAGTTTATTAATCACATGAGGGATCTAGAAAAAATACAATAATGAAAGAGTATATTCAAAATCAATTATAAATTATATTTTAAATAAAACAAATTTTACAATAATATCAAGATTATAAAATAAAAATAAACATGATTTGAATTAAAAAATTCCCCCGGAGAAAAATATAAGGTAATAAATTAAAATCTGAACATTATGTATTAAATAATATTTATAATATATTAAATAAAATATACCACTTACAGAGGGAATTCTCGCTCCAATGATGTGTTTAATAGTTAATTGCTCTTCACGTGATAAATCTGAAATATTTCAAAAAAATAATAAATATATTGTTTAAAGTTTTACATGAAAAAAGTCATTTGTTTTCATAAAGCAGCATAAAGTGAATGAGAATAATAAAAGTCTTCCCTAATAAAACATTATCCAACTACTTATACTTAATTGTTTCATAATATACCAATTTGCAGACCTGCATAATTTTCACAAATGCACGATTCACGTTTTTTTAAAATTAAATGTCGAGATTCGAATTTGCATGGTTTAAAAATTTCCCATTGACATTCCTATTTGCTCAATTTAAATAAATAAATAAAATCTCGCATCAAGATTTTTATTTAAACATTGATAACCTTTTTTGGATGAATGATTCCTATATACACTTTTTAAATGCTTAAATAATAATATAATTGTGCATAAAATATTTGGATATCTAATTTCAGCTTACATGATTTTTTATCAAACTCATCTTTGTGATATGAATCAATATAGAATTCTATAAAAATTAAACATATTTAAAACAATACGCTATTTTGAAATGAATTTTGCCAAAAGGAGGAGGCGTTGAAAGGCTTGAAACTAGTAACAAGAGTTAATCAATGCCTGGAAAAAGACTTTTAGTTGAAATTTTGTGTATGCAGAAAGTTTTTCATTTTATCTACATCTGCCAATTTGCTTTAATGTAAATTAGTAATGTTAAAATATAAAGATAAAGTGTTCTAAAATTTTCTTTCAGTTTTTATTCTGATCACGAGAGTGTTGTGTTTATTAAATTTTTCCATAAACATAACTACTTGAATACCATGAAAATTTATTTAAAAGTGTCCAGAATATTTCTAGTAGGAATCCTTCAGATGCACTATTATTACAAACTGAAACATAGAGTTCGAAAAAAAAAATTAATAAAAAAAGCTGCATTTATAAAAGAGGAAAAAAAATACTTTAACGTGCAAAAGAAAAACATGAACTCTGATGAAATTTTTATAAAATTAGCTCATTGATATGAAAAATAAATCGTTCAATAAAATTTTTTTCAAAGAATTAGTTTCACAACATTCATTTATTAAGTTAAGTAACAGCTTCTTTTAGTACTTGATAACCATAATCAATGGTATCTGATATTAGATTGCAATGAAATTTTCAAAAATCAAGCAAAAAATAGAAAAAAAATCAAGGAAATACAGAATAAAACTAAAAACGTAATACATAAATTGAACAGCGAATTCAAATGCACTTAAAAATTATTATTATTTTTTTTTTTGAAAAATGATTTAAAATGTTTTCGCAACAAGTTTGCTTGTTACAAAATATGAAAATAGAAGTGTAAATGGAGGATGATGAAATCAACTTATGGGGCGTTCTTACTGAAGTACAGAAACATGTTAGATTTGTTAGTTATTGTGAATTGGCCCGAATCTGGATGTGTGCAAGGTAATACAGTCGAACCTCGCTATAGTGAACCGTCTGCGGACTCAGTAATGTGTCCACTATAACCGATGGTTCACTATATCCAAATTTTTTGAAGAATATTTTTTGCATAAGACAGTTGAATGATTGAAAATTGGCTTTGCAATTTTGCATAAGTTATTTAAAAAATTATTAACTAATTAACAGATAATAAAGCAAAAATTGATGGAAAAAAGCACAACAAAGATTTTATTTCTCACACTGCATCACAACCGCTTTCTTAATACAGATATAAACATTATTCTAATAGTAGCATAAAANCGAAATTTATAATTAATAAGGCTGGATTTTAATTATAAAATTTCATTATTTTATACATATATATGTATGTTACAGTAAAGGATCAAAATCAAGAGAATGTTGACTTTCACCGATGAATGTCAACAATCACATAGTTGCTTAGGTGAATGTCCGAAATATTTGTTATATCCGATTTGATATTAATTTATTCGTTTATATTATTATATTTATTCAATATTTTAATAACTGCTGAGGATAGATTAGGAGAAACATCAGTGTTTGGAGTACCAGGCAGTGGCACTGAACCTTAAAAAAATCATCAGCGTAGAGTATACCAGGCAGTGGCACTTAACTAGACATAGTATATATATATTGATAATTTACCAAAGCGACTATGTGATACTACAATCAAGGTCAGAGACTGGAAAGCCGTGGCATGCAGAAGAAAGGACTGGTGCAGTCTTCTTGAGAAAGCCAGGGTCCACCGAGGACTGTCAAGCTACTGATGATGATGACTATGTGATTGTCAACATTCACCAGTGGAAGTCAACAACCAATTTAAGTGATTCAGTGTATCTATATAGAGACAAACAACAAAATTTTTTAAACAAAGAAAAATCTAACTTACTTTCATAGTCGTTTATGTTAACATTTATTGTTTCATAAGGACGTATAAGCCTTGAATCATAAAGATCTATCTTAAAGTTAATATAATTATCTTCATGGCCACTAAGAAGCTGAACTTTAATAACTTTTTGCGTTTCATTAGGCAGAAATGAAATGGTTCCTTCAGCCTTCACATAATGCAGGTCAGCTCTTGCAGTGTTACCTCTAGTTCTCCAAGCGACAGTCAGCTCTGATGCTGAATTCCCAGAACGAACAATTGTAATTTCTGCATGACCATCTGTTGATTTTACAAACTTGCAACGCCTCTCAAATTGGACAAGAGGTTGATCTGTAAGTAGACCAAAAAAAGTAATGCTTAAGAATATTTCAATTAATAAAAAATAATTGGTCAATAATAATAATACAGCACAATAAAATGTTATAGTTAGAGGCATAAACCTTAATATCATAACATTTAGCATTTCTTCTTCTTTTTTTTAATTATAAATCAAAGCCGCTTAAACTTTTTCTACTCAGGACATAGTTTTCAAACAGAAATTTTTTATGTGATCTCTTGCCTAAAATTTCACACAATCAAAATTTTCAAAATACTAAAGATACAACTAAAAATATATTACCTACTAGCACACTTTTTGTAAAAATATGTATGTACAGTGTGAAAAAAAAGAATCCTCTCGAATAACTTCTGATCAAGTGATCATATTTTCATGTACTAAGGAGTAATCTTAATGGTTCGAGGGATGACTTCTACACCAACAAATTAGCCTAAATAATATTTTAATTTACGAAATCAGACCTAAACACATATATGATTGGAATAAATATAGAGTTTTACTACGAATTTGGATTCCAAGAAGTAGTTGCATTCTGGAAAACATGGTTCCAAAAGTTTGGTCTGGAAAGCAGTTGAAAGTTTGGATCCCTTAATATTAATTTTTGCATGTTTTGCCAAATCTCGAGAACTTTTTACCAACTTTTGGCAGTTATTAAATAAAACAATAAAAAATAATTACTCAAATTATTTTTTGCGTGGAATTAATCTTTGTATAAAGGAATTTAATAATTGTGTGCAAAAATTTTTAAATTCGCTTTAAAGTTCTCAAGACAAGGGAAAATACACAAGAAGTAAAATGAACATTAAGGGGTTTAAATTCTAAACCGCTCTCCTGACTAAATTATTGGTACCATATTTCATTGACTACGACTACCACCTCTATTTTGAGGGTCAGAAATAATAAGACTGCAAAAAAGATATGTTTATTCAGAGAAAGTAAGTTAAGTAAGTAAGGTTTTTGCATCTATTTTGTAACTTAAAATATCAGCCATACTAACTAATTATCATATTTGAGGCCCCCTTCAAACCATAAAGATAGAACTTATGCAGAAAAATTTGATCTTCAAATCAAAAATTATTTAGCATAATTTTGCTTACTAAACAAACAAACAAAAAAAAAAAAAAAAAAAAAAAAAAAAAAAAAAAAAAAANAAAAAAAAAAAAAAAAAAAAAAAAAAAAAAAAAGGAAAAAAACCTACATACCTTAAGGTAAAAACAGTTCAATTCATTCATTACATGCCCTGATTTAAAAGGGCTGCATAAAATGAAATTATTGTGAGAATAATTTGGATTACCAGAAAGAGTTATTGTTTTACTCCTAGAAAATATATTATTGTAGCTGTTAGAAAAATTATAGGACGATACATGGTACTTATTCTCGATGAAAGGGTTTAAAAATATTAAACATTTCTTCATATAAATTTTTTCTTATATAACAACAATAGATAAAGCTAGTTGAGCCTCCACATATGTTCTTGGGCAAATATTTGCAACTGACAATGAGAAAAGGAAAAAAAAAAAACGAAAGCACTCCTTTTTACTAACAATAGATTTTAGTTATAATATATTTCTAGTTATGCATGTTGCACTTTAAATAATTGCTGAGTTTCAATCTCAAAAAAAGTTAATTTTTAACCATCATCATCCTCATAATTGGCTGGACAGCCTATTTCTACTAGAGTCTACTTTGGAAATCTGCTCTACTGCATTCAATTTTTGACACTTTTGAGGGTAACATTTTATCCCCTGACCAACCAAGGCGCTCTTTCAGTTTATTTGTGAAAATTAAATGAAGAAGACTTATAATTTCTCTCCATAAATTTGCAGAACCATTTTGGTCAGTAGGAAAGAGACCTCTTAATGATAAGAATAATGTTTTATTTAAACACACCATCGGAAATCGATGCACGTCTATTACCAGACATCTCAAAATCATCTGACATATCACTCAATTGCCGACCCAAGTTTCTGGCTAATACTTCTTCTTGTGGTTCTAATGGAGCTAAAAATAAAATTTACACTCAATAAAATTTACACTTAATATATTGACAAACAATTTTCTTTAAATAGAAAATAATATTAAAAAAATTGCTAAAACGTAGAAATAAAAAAAAGCAGTCAAAATATTAATACAAATTTTAAGAATAAAAATTAAATTTATTTATTAAAATGCATCAGTAATTAAACTATTAAATGCTAAATTTTTAATATAGGTAGGGTAAACCAACCAGTGAAGGAACATTTCATATATATTGATTAAAAATAAGATTTTGAAAATTTTTCTTTAGATTGATTGGTAACAATAGCTTACTGCCAAATAATAAGAAGTCATCTAACAATGTATTGGATTATCTGGTTACATAGTGTTCCTTGGAAAAAATTTTGAATTTGTTATTATCTGTGACTTGTTTCTTTGATAAAATTATAAGGTGAGTGTTTATATTTATATGTTTGAAGTGGAATTAATTGCATGTAATAGTTTTATTTTCCTCACTGTGAAAAAGGGAATTCAAAATATAGTTATTCAAGTTACGTTTTATTTATTTTAAGCTTCATAGCATAAGCAAGTACTGAGATAAGGGGGTGCTTATTTACTGGATTACCAAACGATGAAAAACCAGTTGAAGGAACAAGTGCTCCTTTACTGGGTTTCTTCCTAAGTTAATGAAAATAAAAGATAAACTTTAATTTTCTTGCACCTTTAGTGATGTTCCGCATCAAAAGTATGTTAAAAATACGAAAAACAACTCCTAACCTGTGAGGGAACAGGCATGTTCCTTTACTGGGCATAGATTTCCCAGTGAATGAACAGTATGTGTTAATATGTTGACACTTTAATTTTCAATTCATGAATACAAAGAAAAGTTAACATTTTCCAAGTATTTATATGTTATAATTTCAAGAATAGGCTTGTTTTCAAATATTTGTATGGCTTATAAATTCATAAAGAGTATTAAAAAATAACCAAAATTAAGTGTTCCTTTACTGGGAAATTTTGTGTTCATTCACTGATATGAACTGTTCCTTCACTTGGTCTTCTTACTACTTGCTATTTAAACCTCCAAAACTTTAAAACAATATTATGTAAGTTATCTACAATTTTTTTACATATTTTGCAATTAGTAACAAATATGTTGACACTGTCATTTAACTAAAATTTTGAAATTATTATAATCTTTTAAAAGGCAAGTGAAGCTTAAGTGTGCCTTTACTGGTTAGTTTACCCTATATTAAAGCAAGATTAAACGAAAAAATAAAAGCTCAAAACTTTATAAGCTTACTTTTATAAATTTCATATGTTTTTTTAATATATTACAGTCAAATCCTGATATCACGAAACTTGATAACACGAGTTTTTGATGCTAAAAAAAATCTGACACCCCTATGTATTTGATATGTTACTGATAAAAAGAAAATTTTTTTCTATCCCAATACATTAATCAATAAACCTTGAGTTCATCATCATCATCATATCTGGCTAGATAGCCCAGGGTGGGCCAGTGTCTTCCTTTGAATTCGAATCCACTTCTCTCTACTTTTGACACTTGTTCGCCAGTTTTTCTTCTTTAGAGTAAGGAAATCAGTCTCAACTAAATCCAGCCATCTCAGCCTGGGTCTACCTCTTTTCCTGCTCGTTAGGGGTTTGTGTAATAGGATTTTCTTTAAATTTGAGTCATCATTCCTTCTGAAAATGTGAGCTGCCCAGTTCATTCGATTTATTTTTATGAATTTCACAATATCTGGCTCTCTGTAGATTTCATACAGTTCAGTATTATATCGTCTTCGCCAGGAAACCTAGAGTTCATGAAGTATTTTTCGATCTTCAATATTTTTTTATTTCTAATTTCTAAAGAATTTAAAACTTTTCTGAATATGAATTCTTAAAAATTTTTCTTGAACAATTTAATGAATCATTTCTTGAAATCCTAAAAAGAAAGAGATGACCATGTTTAAAAAGAAATTGCTATGCCCCACCTAACTTTTTCCGATTCTAAATTCCCAAAGAGGTAGAACAGCAAGATGAGCGTACAGGTAAGAATAGGTGTTCATAAAACAGGAAAGAACCTGGTAATTTAAGGAATTCAAAAACGCTAATATTCATCAAGAAATAGATACCGTGGACAATAATGTCTCAATTTGTGGTTGCCAATGTCTAGGGGTAAAATAGGGATTACATAAAAGCATATGTACTTTGAATATAGACTACTGCATGGTAAAAAAAAGTCAGAAAATTAAGGTTCATAATTTGTTTTTTAAATTGTTTAGTTTTAAATCTAACGGCAAGTTTAAAATGCATTTTATGTATAAAAATAATACAAAATTGAATAATAAATAATCAAGTTCATGCCATTGGTTTCAAATATTAAGGAAATTCAATAAAATTAATCTGAAAAAAAAAATCAGGGATTATTTAATTTTTATTTTTTTGATAGAAAGAAATATATATATTCCCCCCCCACTCAAGGCTGTAATTTTTACTTTAACATAATTATTATTTAATGTATTAGCATATTAAATTTATTTATAAATCAAGTGAATGCTTTAAATACACAGTAAAAAAAAACTTCATGTGCAATGTGATTTTCGAACTATAGTTTCAGTTATAGTTTGACTTCAAAAACTAACTTTGGTGTTTAGTTCTTTATCATTCTCTGTTTGCTAAAAAAACCAACAGCTTTTGTCACACTTACAATAAAGTGAAAAATCCTGTTTCTACATGCACCACTTATGTAATATGTCAACTGTCTGAAGCTCTTCTGATTATGCATAGATTGTACATGAATCATCAAAATCTATATCTCTTATGAGCATAAAGAAAAAATATAAACTGAAAAAAACCTTTTTAAGATTTTACAAATTAAATAATTCTGCTCATTTTGCAGTTTTTCTCTTGACTTAATATTTTCTGAATTTACTTGACTTGTATTTCCAGTATACTTGTAAAGTTGTAGCAACAACTAAAAAAAAAAAAATAAAAAAAACCCTGTAATTTATTTGCATTTGCTTTCAAATTGAACCATGTTTCTCATCTGTATAAAAGTTACTGGTTTACTGAGTACTGATTTTAATTAACACAAAAAACAAAACAAAAATTAAATAAAATTATCCATGTAGGATATTGAAAAATGTCTACTTTAAAAGCTTTGAAATTAAGGTTCATTTATAAGGAATGTTTTTCAAAAGGATGGATTAAAAATGTGCAGACTGTATATATAAATTGAGTTCAATATGCTACCACTAATTTGGTTCAAAATATTAAAATAAAAGAGTAATACCATGAAAAGGCTCTTGTGGTACACATGCTTGAGGTTCAGCAAAATCCATCTCTGAAAATTGAAAGGAAAAATAATAAATATACAAAGAATAGACATAAAACAGTAATTTTAGGGCAGTTATTTTTCAGAATGAATAAAACAAAAAACGAATTTCAAATCTTAAAATCTTTTTGATGTCAATGCCTTTTTCTCTTGTCAATGAGGGATTTTCAGATAGTTTCTTAAATCTTGATGTTTTTAATATGATATTATAACAAATTTCCTATCTCTCATTCGAGAAATTACTTTTTTGATACTTATTTCATCATAAATTCTCACCGTTACAAATTTACAATTAGTTTTTAAAACCTGGTACTTTTTAAATGACATTTTAACAAAAGGGAATATCGAATTGCAAATTTTAAAAATTACTTTTTAACAAGTAAGTGCACTCACAACAACTTTATAATAAATTTTTGCAGTCTTTTTGGAAGCAATCACTATGGATAAAATCTCAGCATTTTTAATGGTACAATAAACTTAGAGGTTATTCAAATGCACATTTAAGTAATCTCTCTTCCATGGGTCTGTTTCATGACAATTTAATCCACTTGGTTTTGGGGTTTCAAATCCATGCGGTTTTGTTCATTTCTTTTTCGGTATTTATTAATACTGATTTCCGTGCAGCTTTTAAAATTACAATATTTATAATAAATATAAAATAGTACTTCAAATTGGTAATTGAATTTTGAGTTGAGAATTTGGCAATCACTTTTTGAGAAGTTCGATTGGTAACAATTTCATTGTTAAATTCACTTAATTTTGTCACTTTCTTATAAGCAGTTGTGGTTATACATTTTTATACACTAGTTTGTTTTTTTTTTAAAAAAATTCATGCGATGTAATTGCTGTATGAAACTTTCATATTTTCTCCTTTAAATTTATTGAGTTAATTTTTTTCTCAGCCAAGAGCTGGAAAATACCGTCCAATTTTTGAATCAAAAGGTTTTTAGAATACACTGAGTAGCAAAAATTTAAATTAAATAAATGACATTTATCTTGTTAGTAATCAGTTTATTAAATAAAGATGAAATATAATAGTTGCCCAATTTCAAGCTTCTGCAAGAAAATTTAGTTAAGCAGACTCTTATTCTCACACAAGATTAAAAATTACAATACATTAAAAGCTTTATTTGAATAGTGGGCTAACTCTGTTTTCTTCATTTTGAGATACTGAGTCTTAAAGTCTAATGGGAGAATAGTTATTATAATTTTGTTTGGTTTGTGTCCTTTGTTTGGCACAGTGGCATGCAGAAAGGATAGAGAAGGAGGGAGATGACCCTAGGCATCTAGACAATGGACTACTAAGAACACTGTAACTTTAAATCAATTATTTGTAAACAAAATTAAACTTTGGCTAATTAAAAATATTTCATAAAGAATAAGATTTCCAAACGAATTCAACGATTAATATTAAATTGCAAAAATTATTACTAAAAAAAAACTACTAAGTTAGAACTGATATTTTTCTTTAGAATAATCTCCACCTACATTAAATAAAAAATTATTTAAAATATTTATTTAGATTTTCATTTAAATTCTTTTTTTCTTCCTTTAACACATTGGGTTATAAATCAATAAAATCTCGCATTATAATCATTTCTTCCTCCCCTACTCATTATACTTTTCTTAGAGGAGTTAGTGCGGGCAACTAAACAGCTTTACATGCCACTGGTTTGACAGAAGAAACAACCTGGAAAATATGAAACTGAAACTAACCCTACTTCTTTGATAAAAGGCATTTGTCCACTAATCAAACAAGGTCTTCATACATAGTTTCCCAACAAGATAATCGTTATACATCTGAACTTTTGACTTTTTCTAAAACTAAACACTGTAATTGCAGTTAAATCATAAAGTACATTTAGTTCAATTATGTATAGAGCAATATATCTAGCACATCACCTCCTCAATTTTAATGTGAGGTCATTTCAGGAAATTTTCAGTTATGATTTTACACAATTGTGGTTGACACTCAATGATGGGATATCTAATCTCTCCTTCAAAGCTTGAGTGATCATATGCTTGTTGGCATAAATATTTGACTAGGGGAACAATATTAAAAAAAAAAGTATAAAGACATCTAAAGAAGTTAGCAAGCCACGTCTAAATGAGATATTTCATTTTATTTTATAACCCGCATTGAACAGTCGACCCAATTCAGAGTTTATGACTAACAATGTTAAACTCTGTGGCTTTGTAATTCTGAACTTAACTCAGAAGATAAGGGTACTCCTTGATCAAACATTAAGACAAACTAGTCTTGTTAGAGGACCTCTTGATGTAACTAACCAGCATTTGTGTTACACAAAGAAGAAAGGTTAGCCCAACAGCAAGGGAATTTTAACCTGTGACATGCCTAGCACTGAAGACGTTTTACCTCAGCACTGTGGACAGAAAAAACCAGGAGAAGAATTTGTCTCAACCAGCCATTGCTGGGATTCGAATCTGGGTCATCGCATTGGGATGGCGAATTCTCTATCTCCTGCCACAGCAGCTCAAAAACTAAGCAGCTTAAACAACTAAGGTATAAAAAAAATGTTCAATAATAAGCTTCATAATCATTGTTCAATAATAATGCCTCATTTATCATTTGAGGAATGATAATCACCTACAACCAAGAAACATACATAACATACTACTCAGCATACTAGCCATTGAGGTTCGGTCCTTCACTGTTGCCACATACCTTTCACAAACTTCTGATTGGTAATAAACAAGTACAGAATCTACATTCAATCTTCAGATTTTAGAAGCTTGTTTCTCTTTGATAACGGAATCTGACTTGGTAACACTACTACACACCTCTCTATTTAACTGATACGATCTACTTATATCTTCATATGGCTTACTAGATGACGGCATTACTTAATTAGAATTATCGAGTTTTGCAATTTCTACTAATATTATTAAATAAAGATCTTTGATCCAAAATCCATCCAAACTTTTGATTTCTTTAAAACTTTTTCTGTTTTTAAAAAATCTGCATTTGTATTGTTAGAAAATGAGATGTTCTGCACACACAAAAAATAAGGAATATCAGGACAACTATGAACTCTGAAAATTTTTTTTAGAATGTTGCTCCATTTTATTGCAAAAAGAAAAATCGCTGTTCAACAGTTAATGACTTTAAAACAAAAAGTCTGCTTGATTTCTGCTAATTTTAATTAATTCCGTTTAATAAAAAAATTTAAAAACTAGAAAACACATGAAATATTTTTTCATTGGCAAAACTTTTCAAATATGCTTAAAAAATATACACCTAATTATTTAAATTGCACTGTTAAGTTTATTTAATGTTACATTTATAAATAAAATACATAAATAAATGCACATATAAATGAAATACATTTTAGTTAAATACATACGACTCAGTACTCCATTGTTTGCAAATCCAGGATCTCCTAATAAAGAAAAAATAATGAATAAAAAACTTTATAAATTTCAATATGCTTAATAACATTATTATTATTATTTTTTTAGTAGAAAACAGTCTAAACAGGGATGATTTGTGATCTTTATTTTGGGAGTTATTGCACGGATTTTATGATTTTTAATTTATGTACGAATTTCAATTTATTGACATTGAATTTATTTACGAATTTTAATTTGTGTAATGATTTACAAAATTTGAAAGAGGAAATAATTAGGGCGTTTTTCCGCCTGCAAAATGCAAGAATATAGCCAAACATTTTTAAATTAAAAAAATATTACTTTTACAATTGAAAATTTTTATACTTTTATGCATTTGTAATCACAATGTTTCGGTTAATTTAAAAAAGTAATTGTTGTAATTAAAAGTATCTTAAAGCAAAATATTAGTGCTGTGGATGTTTATCACAGAAAGCCCAAAATAAAGTCTACTACAAGGATAACTGCATGGTGTGGGAGGAATCATGGAACAAAGGGATACTAATTTCAATTAAGTGATTTTTTAAAACTATTGAGAGTTTTCTGATTTTTTTTATACAGTTTATATAACCACCTACACAGTGCGATCCTAACATCATGAACAAAATGCTGTAATCATTAAAGTATAGCTAAAAAAGTAATACTCAACAACACAAAGCTCTACTTTAATAAGAGTTTGACAGTTAACAGAGAAATTAGTACTAACAAAAAAATTTTTTTCCAATATCATTGAATAAGTAACAGTACCCTATAAAATAATAGGTACATCATAGAAGAAAAATGCATTAAAAATAATGCACTAGTTTAGGCTACCATTTTTGGCTAAATAACATACATCCAGATAACTGTAGAGAGCACATGTTTTAAATAGAAAATAAACCACAGAAAAGGACTGACATTTCACAAAAAGACTACATATTAAAACTAAAAAAAGTACTACAACAAAGTGTTAAAATTTAAATAAGCAGTCAAAGTAAAATACTGTAAAATACAGATTAAGCCCAACCCCAAATTTTGATGAAAATCGCTGTAAAGTTAGCAGTTAGGGAAGATAGCAATGCAAAAAGACCAATTTGTTAAGAAAATGAGTATTTTTACTAAAGCAGAAATTTTTGTCAATTTAATAAAGTATAGAAGAAATTAAAGTAAAATTAAGTAATTAAAATACATAAATTGTATTTCAAATAACTTACTTTTCACCTTTTATTTTCGCTTTTTAAATTATTACAGTTGCAAAGTAAATAGTAAGAAAGTAAAAATTGTTTTATAAAGAATTAACACTAAGAACACAAAATTTAATTTAATATATTAATTTATCAGTTTATATAATAATATATATATATATATATATCTCATTATACAATAATATGTATACATATATAAATAGTAGGGAACCAATTATCCGGAACGATCGGAACCATCGTTATTCCAGATAACTGATTTTTACGGTTTTCTGAATCACTACAAAAAGCCGTTTTTTATTGTTAAACTCAACTAAAAAAAAAAAGAAAGAATATTTGGAAATAATCTTAAAAAGAAGAAAAAACGATGAAGTAATACACTAATGATTATTTCCAAAATGATGGTAAGGTAAACATCTTTCAAAAAAGAAAGAAAAATCCTAAAATCTTATGAAAAAAAAACCACTTTTTTAAAAAAATGGCGAGAAAATGTATTGAATTTCGTTCCGGTTTTTTGGTTTTCCGGTTTCCTGATTTCCGGATAACAGGTTCTGTACAGTATTATGTTTATATATTATTTTAAAATTGGAATAAAAAAAGTCTAAATAATGCATTTGAAATTGCAATGTTTGGTTTTGAAATCACCTGAATACAAATCATGATGTTTAATTTTAAAATTGCATGAATATGAATCTGGATATTGAATTATGCCTGAACATGGATTCCAATACTTAATTAAATTGTGTGCTCAATATCAATGTTTACTTTTTTTAACAGGCAAATGGATACTTCATAATAAAATTATGAGAGTATAAATCACATGATTTTAAAAATGCATGAATAAAAACTATGAGATTAGATTTTCACATTCTATGAATACAAATCGTGATATTTAGTTGAAGGTGTGAATATGAATCACGATGTTTGATTTTTAAATCACTTGTATTTGCATTGTATGTATAATTTTTAAATTGCAATAGTTGACAGTTTTGAAACGTGTGGACACTTCTGTATTATCTAACCCTGGATGTTGGATGAGGGCTTATTCGGTTCTGATTATTTGTCACGGAAGCTATTTCAGTATATTATGGTAATTTATCCAGACATGCTAATTCTATGTTAATGACCCTAATTACCTGACATAGAACCCGTTACTTTCTGTCTTCGGGTATATGAGACTCCATCTACATCTGAAAATAAACACAAATTAAAATCTCATACAATGCAATGTTTTAAACAAAAACCCTGAAAATTCTTTGATATTATGAGCTTTACTGGCACACACAGTTGTCATGAATTAAAGCATAATTAAAATAAAAATTTAAATCACTTTAAATATTTTTTATACAACATAATTATTAAAATATATATATATATTTTTTAAAGTCTAATATCTCCAACAAAAAAGTATTTTTACCAAAAAAAAAAAGAAAAAAAAAAGGAAATGCATGTAAATTATTATACTTCAAAATAAAATAATAAAAAAAAGATTATAAGCAGATAAGAGTGGCATGAAACTTTTAAATAATAATTTTCAATTAGCTGCATATAAAATAACTTGCTGTTTAATAAACATATTTCAGTTAGTATGTCCCTTTAGTTTTATCTTTCCTTAACCTTCCAAGCATTGAGCCCCTAGGAAAAGTGTACAGAAATTTTTGTGCAACCCACTAATTATCCATCATATGATAAGGAGAAATCACTTCTTTGATACAGGAAAACCTAAATCTAAGAGTTCAGTAAAAGCTGGGACTAATGAAGGTCAAATACAAGTGCTTTTAAAACTTATTAAATATATAGTTAACTAGAGCTATAGAATATAAAATATATAATTAAAGTAAACTCAGTGAAGTAATAGAGACAGTCCACAGAGGGCAATCTCAATTTTCATGACCTAGGGCTATGGTGTGCTGCAGCAAAAGTTTCAGTTGGTTGTCCAGCTAAAGCATAACCTCCAGTGTTTAGCCCCAAGCATGCGTGGTAATCATTTTATTGACCCACTGAAGGGATGAAAGGGTGAGTGAACCTTGGCCGGCCCCGAGATAAAGTTTTAAATGTATCAATAATTAAGAGAGACTAGTTTTTCCCAGAGTTGTAAATTATTTTAAGGATGTCTACTGAAAATAATTCACATACTTCTAAGTAAATTACTTGCCAGGGTGTCAAAATTCATGAAGGTGAGAATAAGTGATTTTATTTATTTAGTGTTAAGAAAAATTAACTATTTGGCAAATCCACCATTTACGAATTGTTATGTTTGCAGACTTTAAACGCATATAACTCAGTTGAAAAATAAAGAGTTCTAATAAATTTTTCAACTAACTTTTGGTGTCACTTACACTTACTCTAGTTTTCAGCAACTTTCTTTAGCGTGAAAATTTTCAAAAAATTAAAAACTAGAAGTCATGTATGTACTGTTACTACCAGTTTTTAACTTGCAAACAAATTTAAATTTCTAAAAGTTGCTAGGAATTTTCATATTGAAAAATTTAAGAACAGTTTAATTTCAAAAATCATTTCCTTGCTGAATAGGTGTGCTAATATATTTTGCATACCTAGGTATTGACATACATATTTTAACTAATTTTAATATGAATTTGATGGAGAAAAAATATATGCAGTAAAAGTTTTATTCATTTCATAATAATGTTATAACAACAAGCACAGATTTAATAATAAATCCTAATCATTATCAATTTTTATAAGCCAATCGAAACAATTGACTAGACTTAACATAGCGACAAATTATAAGTGACTGGCTTCTTACCATCAGTAACAGATTGCTGCAGTCCTCTCGTATAACAATCAAACACAAACTCAATGGCTTCTGGTTTCTGTAATAAAATAAAAATGAGTAAAATAACAGAAAAAACACAGACTTGGTACTTGAAATAGCAAATAGTAATTGTAACAACAGGATAAATTGATCTTCAGCATTAGTAGCCAGTGGCGTAGTTTTAATGTATGTTCGAGAGGGGTTATCAGTTATCTCTTATATACATATATAAAGTATGGGGCCCCTAATTTGGCATCCCGAAATCCGGCAAGACCCGAAATTCGGCACTTAATCCGACCTTTTTTTTAAAGAAATTTTTATTGATAAGAGAAAAAAAATCAGTCATATTCTCTTTTTATTTGAAGCTTTATTCTCTTGAAGTAAGTAACTATATTTTATCTTTAAAAAAAAAAAAAGCATGGAAAAAAAAATTGTGTCAAACAAAACACCTGTTCCTAAAGCAGTTTAAATTAAAGTGAAATTGAAAACACCATCATTTCCATTGAACAAAATAAAGAAATGCAAATAGGGAGAAACTGATCAATCAATCTTGACAGCTGTGTAAGTGCTTTACTGGTTTGTCCCCACAGTTCCCTCTCCTGTTTGACCATAAATTAATTGGCCACACCCTGTTCAAAGAACAATGACCTGTTGACATTGAAACTACCACATGGTGTACAAAATTAATTCTGTCCCTTTTGCTACTTTTTTTTATTTGATTTATTAATCTTGTGGCTTTTTTTATTAGTTATTAACTGTTATTATTATTTTTTTGTCATTATTAGTTGCTTGCTTGTTTTTTTGTAGTTATTCATTGTTAGTTTCTTAGCATTAATTGTTATTTTTTTTGTAGTTCCTTGTCAGCTTTTTTTTTTGTGAGGTGAGCGTTTTTTGCTAAAACAAAATGTTATGCAAAAGAAAAAATGAGGACAATGATATCGAGTCGAAGAAGAAATGATTATTTCTTCTTCAGATGATTCAGATTATTTCATCTTGAATTATTTCTTCTTGATTATATTATATTATATAGATTATTATTTTAATTAATGAAATTTCTTAAGATGGGACAGTTTTAAATTCACCCCATCATAATCTACAATCGAAACTTAGCTNGAAAAAATGAGGACAATGATCTCGTGTCGAAGAAGAAATGATTATTTCTTCTTCAGATGACTCGGATTATTTCATCTTGATTATATTATATTATATAGATTATTATTTTAATTAATGAAATTTCTTAAGATGGGACAGTTTTAAATTCACCCCATCATAATCTACAATCGAAACTTAGCTAAATGTATGGGTTTTTCTGAAATTAACAGAATAATTGAATTATCGCAATACATGGGTGCCATATTGGGATTTCCGAAAGAGATCCCAAATTCGGCAAATTCCGAAATACGGAATTTCGTCGATCCCGTGAGTGCCGGATTTTGGATCCTATACTGTATATACATAAGGGGCGGGGGACATGATTAAATCATTATGAACAAATAACAAATATACTTTCTGCTCGAGGTGCAACCAGAAAATCAACTAACTGGCATCTACATTGCTCAAAGCTGAATATAAATAATTGATGAATAAAATATAATATAAATTTAAGTTTCAGTTCACATTTTACTGCAGCGCCTCTAATTAATTCGGGATTGTGTAATTCATCTCCGGATGATGTAACGGAGCCTTTGGATGATGCAATCTTCAATCCATTTTACCAATACTATCACCGATTTCCTTCATGTATATTAAACGTTTAAATTATAAAAAAGGAAAACTTTTTTTTATATCTGCAGCTCACTTACTGTACAATAGTTTATTAATCACGTAATGTTTAATTTCGAAGGGGGTTTTGACCCCAAAACTACGCCACAGTTATAAGCGACTCAAGGTTCAATGACCCGAGTATATAATATAATTATTTGAAGGAGAGATATTAAGGGTTTAAATAAAGATTTACTACCACTACGTTAAAAACATATAAATATTTGAGGGAGAGCTATTAAGGGTTAAAATAAAGATAAACTACCACTATGTTAAAAACATATTTTTAAGACACTAATCAGACTTTTAATATTTGATACCAAATAGCACATCAAAGATTTATAAAACATCTTGTAAATGCTATGAACACCAAAATATTTAAGATCAAGAAAACTTTTTTAGAACAACATTAATTTAAAAGAATTTTGTCAGTTTTGCTTTTCAAAAAAAACAATTATCGAAGAGTATTATTATAACCTACATAATGCAAGAAATAAATAAAAAAAGCTTTTTATTAATTCATTCTTAATTATCTAATAATTAAATAACACATTTTTATAAAAATAAAATTTTTTTTATTAAAAATAACATAATGAAAACTACAACAACTTTTAAACTATTGTAACAAAAAAGACTTTTAATATTAAAATAATATTAGAGTATCAATAATGTGTGCAATGATAACAAATACAATAAACATGTTATTATCAACATAATAGAAAATAAAATAAATATCTCCCCATAAATACCATAAAATCTTAATGACCATTCCTGAAATTCTGTAAAATAATAAAAATGAATAATATCTGTGAGTATCTATTTTTCTATAAAATATTAATCCTATAATATATTTTCCTATAATATATTAATTTAAAATAATATAATTTAATAACGTAAACAATATAATGAAGGAAGATTGCTCCGTAACTTAAAAAATTTAGATATAATCAATAAATACACAACTAAGAGTAATTGTAAACAAAAGAAGTTTTTTGTAAATTTTATTTTAGTAAATAACAAAACACTTTTTACAAACCATGATTAAAGATGATTGAAGCAGATGCCTTAATATTGTATATGGTATATTATTGAAATTCTTAAACTATATCAATAAGGTTTTAGTACATATAGAATGAAAAGAAAGATAAGATATAATAAAGTTTATCAAACTAGTTGCACTTTCATTCAAAATTTGGTATTTTCTCTTCTGCGGTGTTGCGCAAATGTTGCCAAAAGTCTAATAATTAATTAATAAAGGAAACATGGCTTGACACCTAACATATCAGTAATGTTTTTAAATAAGCTTTAATTACTCATTTAAGTTTTTGAATTAGGCAAATTTGGATTTCAAAAATTTTTATGGTACATTTTTCCATTTTGCTAAATTTTTGAAACAATATTTTAATAAATTTATATTATTTTAATAATTATAAAAAGTAAAGTGAAAACATGAGAACAATGATGAATGATGAAACAAAACAAACAAGTAAATTTTCAAAAACTTCGACTTCCCAAAAAATTTATTGATTATTGAAAAAAACAGCAGTCTTGAAAATTGATATTGGTTATTGAAGATGATCCATTAGTAACGATATAAAAAAATTGGCTCTGTAATTCTTTAAAGTTATTGTCAATGTAAGAAATGAATTATTTTTATTTAAATGCCCTCGTGTCTTATATTTTTATATATTGCTTTGCCAAGAATTGGCTCTGTACTTATTTAAAGTCATTGTCAATTTAAGAAAGGAATTATTTTCATTTAAATGTCCTCATGGACTATAATTTTATTTATTGCCTTGCCGAAAATTGGCTCTGTACTTATTTAAAATTATTGACAATGTAAGAAAGGAATTATTTTTGTTTAAATGCTCTCGTGTCCTAAAATTTGACAATTATTATTTTTACTTTTGATAGAATGACATGGATATTTCCGTATCGTGATCTGTCGCACCAATTACAATCGCCAAATAGATCAGGGGTCTGTCCAGGTACTGTATAGCGGTATCTTCACAAATTCAACTTTAGGAAACAAAATAATTTTTTCTTAAAATTTTATTTTCGTATCCCTTAAGAAACGATAAATCCATATTTTTGTGTGATCTTTTAATATAATTTTTAATTTTTCACAAATTATGTCTAAATTTTCACAAAATAGGTACCTCTCAGAAAAACCTATACAGACCCCTGTAGATTTTATTGCAATTTTTTAAAAAAAAATATGAGGATGTTCGCCTGTGGGTGGCTACGATGTATACCTTTCTGTGATGTTTTTTTTAGTTTTTCGCACGCCACTGCCCGGAAGTTTCCAAGACTTGGCGATTATTCTGCCACAGATCACGATACGGAAATCTCCCCAATGGCATATTTGTGACATTCATATTTCGAATTTGTTTCGTGTGTTTTTTTTAAACAATATATTAATGTTTGCATAGTAATTGCTAGAACATGACACTGGAATACCAATGCCACCGATCAAGTTAACAAAGTTGTTACTCTTCGTACTTCAATTGGAAGTAGTTAAATTTGTTGAACATTAAGCATATTAAATTAAATTGTTTAGAGTGTCAATTCAGATTCCTCATGGTTTGGCCAATATTACTGAAACTTCATATTTGGTTAACATGATAATTCTTAGTTTTCATTAAAGTCACCTTCAGGTCACTGCAATTTTTGTTCGTTGTTATGCGGTCAGTTTTTGGTTTATTTTCTCTTTCCACAAATAAGAGAAATGTGGGGCACTTAGTTGTAATTTTGTTTATTAATAACGTAGCAGAGACAATAATAAATTGCATTGTCTGAAGGGTTGCAAAATTGGGTATATTTCCCTATCATGATTTGTCATGCTAACTGCTACTACCCATGCGCCTAGTATATTTTAAACTTGCAATTTTAAAATAAAAAAAACATTAAGGTTTGCCCCGGGGTGACTATGAGTTACACCTTTAGAGTTGGTCCCCTTTTGTGATGTTACATTTAGTGTCTTGCAGGCCTCTGCCCGGAAGTTTCCAAAATTTAAGCGATTATTATGTTTAAGATCATAATACAGGAATTTTCCTACAAAATTAAAAGTAACTTACTACCCATTTCCACAGACTGATAAATCAAACTATTTTTAAAATTACACCCTAAGTTATAGTATTATTGAGCATATTTTATTGTGTCATCTATATAATTAATAAAATGATTTAGTTTTCCCATTAAAAGCTTGTTTACATATGGCTCCATGTTCGAAACAAATCTAAGCGATTCTGTTCAATCGATAACAAACGATTCCTGTATTTATTTTTTAATGCCACCATAGTTAAAAAGTCTCTTTCACATAATTAAGATGCCACCAAAGGAATTTCTATTTTTAAGACTTCTGTGACCCAAATGCTTTCACTTTAATGGGCAAACCATAACTTAGGAGGAATTTCTTGATAACTGTAGCTTGTACCTAAATAATCCCCAAGCTCCAACATCTCTTAGGGGACAAACTGAAGGAAAAAAATCCAGAAGAAGACTAACTTGAAGAGTTTGACAGTAAAAGAACACATTGGGGAGCCTTGAAATTAGTAGTTTATATGGTCCGAACATTTGGGAATATGGTTACACCCCTAACACTTGCTTAAAACGTGATAAATAAATTGTAACGAATAATAGTCCTTTGTTTCCCTTGAAAAATTTATCTTTTTTTTTTTTCCCTTAAATAGTCTGGGGCAGAGGTTGCAAAGTAGTCATATACTTAAACCCGACTTATGCTCAATTTACTATTGAAGAAACATTACTATTTGTACTGAATATTTTAACTACTTTAATTGTAACAGTATTATGGAAATACTCAGTCTGCTCACATAATATATTGCCAAAGAGTCATGCCGAGACATTTTCTATAAAGCAGGCTAAAAGCGTTATGATCATCTGGCTATAGTCTGAGAATAAGAATAGGTGGTGTGTCCAGTGGCAGAATCATGGCGTTACAGGAACTTCTTGTAGAAAGATCTTTCTTTTGGGGATGCAAAATTTTGATATACTTTTGAACTCAATGTTTTGTAGAGAAATAAGGGTTGAAGAACAAGTGTTAGACTAATTTTTAGTTGAAAAACTTCTACCTTTAAAAATTTAGACCTAAGTTATAAAATTAAGAAGATTATGCTGCTTCCCTCGATGTGTGTAGACTTTTTTTTTAAACCGAAAATACTTATATTGTTATAAATTGGTTAATTTTAAATACTACTACTATTAAAATTATCTTGTGGATTGATATTAGTGCTTGTGAGGTTTAGCGCAGAAGGCCAGGTAAAATTTTGTCTCGGTGGTGGTACTCAGAAATGTTAGCTTCTTATTTGAAAGTGGTTTGGAGTTTTACTAACCACAGAGGTCGGTAAAGAAGTTGATTTTTTGTTCATTTTATAACCGAGGGTGCAAAGCTGAATTTATTATACTCAACTAATGGTTAATTTAAAATTGAAAGAAAAATTTTCTCTCTGAATTCAAGCTATTTTTTCAATAAAAATAGCTTGAGATTTAACAAAATATACTTATATTAAGTATAAATGATTTTGATTAAAAAAAACAGCTTTGAAAAGAAAAAAATTGAATTTTTTTTACGTAAATTAAAGTTTGATTGACTAATGACCAAATATCAAATAAATGTCAGCTTTGTTTTAATTTTTTTTAAAAACAAAAATGACTAATTTATTGTTTTAAAAAAAATCTACTTAATTATTACACTTGTGTGCATTTAAATAATTAAAAAATGAAAAAAAGGAGTAAAGGCAAAAAATGCTTTTTAACAAAGTATAAATTATTAAAATGCAAAATACGCCTATTAAATTGTACTGCTTAAAATGAAAAAAAATGTTTTAAGATAAAAACAAGGAAATTTTTTTTTTATAAATAGCTTGAGTTAAAAATGAAATAATATCCAGCAGTCGCAAAGTCACAGTAGTCCCACTAAAAGTGATCTAAAAGAAACATTGTTAAATCCTGACAAAAAAAAGTTCTGCATGGAAATCGTAAAACAACAGAAGTCCCACTGAAAATAATTTTGAAAAAAATTTTAAATCCCAGCAAAATAATGCACAGTAACAGAAATCCCATTAAAAATAATATTCCAGGAACGTAAAACCTTGAAGAAAAAAAAGATCTTGGAAAAAAACTGCATTGTGTTCTACATTTTGACACTGATCCACACATAAGATCCCAACACGATTAAATTTTCTTTCCCATTCAACTTCGCGAAGCGAACATCTTTGTTTTGTAGCTGAAGTAGCTTTGCAGTAGTAATCAAAATCATGTTTGTTACGCTCATTAACAGCGTTTGATTAAAGATTCTTTGATGTTAAATGATATGTGTCTTGTTATAACAGTAGCTTAAATCAGAGTAATAATGCATTGCGAGAAACGAAAGCCACTATATCGGCATGACAATGTATGTTTTAAATCGATATTTTGTGTTGTATCAATACATCACCCAGTCCTAATAGTAGCATTAAATTCATTACAAATATTTTTGTTTAAAAACTATTATTTTATAAAATGTAATTTGAAATTTTTCTCTTTAGTAAAGAATGTCTGAACCTCAACAAAGTCAGAAGAAGAACAAAAAGAAAAAGAAAGCAAACAAATTAAATGGAAACCAACATGAATTGAAAAGTCCGGAAGAAAATCTCAAAGAAAATGATGCTCAGAAGTCTAACATAGCCCTTGCTGCAGCATTGCCACAAAAGGTTGGCGTAACGACTACATTCAATGATGTTGAAGTAACCATGATGAAAAATGAAACCGAAGTAACTAATGGTACAACTAAAAAAAAGAAGAAGAAGAAAAAGAAACAGCAGCAATCAGCTGAAAATGCTGGTGAATCTTTACCTAATGAAGAAGATAACCAAAGTTTATTGAATTTCAAAGAAAATCACATAGAGCTCGTAAACCATCCTGAAATAAGTGTTACAATTTCTAATTCCCCTGTCGTCCCTTTGAAGGAAACTACATCTGAAGATAAGACTAATTCTGTTAGTGATAAAAAAGAAGCATCTGAAGCTCCAAGTTCGAATTCTATGAAAAAGAAGAAGAAGAAAAAAAAGAAAAAGAACTCTGAAAGTGAATCCGCCCCAGCTCCTTCTGCTCCAGTTCCAGCAAATGATGACTCAACTCCTACTTATGTGAAATTGCCTGCCGACGGTGGTAATTGTGTGCTTTTAGTTAGCCACGACAGCTTTTCAAGTGCAAGTAGACAAGTGCCCGATAATAATGCATCTGGAAATTCTAAAAATAATGTGCCAATGGTTGTATTGAAAAATCCTGAACTTAACAAAACTGAAAGTAACGTACCATTCGCTCACGCAGCTGCTCAAAATGAAAACAGCTCTTCAGTCAGTATATTTCCTGTGTACTCTGATTCAAACAATGAAGAAAAGAAAAAAACTGATTTCAATGTTGATTCGAGCCTTAATAAAATAAGCAACATGATTAAGAACAAGGAAGAAAACTCAGTATCTAAAAATGGTGATAATGCTGAGGTTAACAGCACTGTGACTGAAGATGGAGAAGAAAATAAGCCCACAAAAGCACAGTTAAAAGCAGAAAGGCGTGCCAAACAAGAAGCACAAAGAGCTGCTAAATTAGCAAAAGGTACTGAAAAAGACATTAAAGCACAAAATTCTGAACAAACTAAAGTGACAACGAAATCCAATGAACAACCTGTATCTAAACAAGTCGTTGTTATCAAAGATGTCTCTCCCAATAAAAGTATTTCTAAACCACCTGTTGAGCAAGAAATACACAGAAAAGTACAGATTTTTTCTCATTTGCCTCAGCGTAAAGATTTACTGTCAAAAAAGATAACATTTAATAATTCAAAAATACCCCCACCCATATTAGAATTGGGTTCTCACTATGCTAAAGGCATATTGTTTGGTTCAAATGCACGATGTGTTGGCTTTTTAGGTGCTGTTAGGCAAGTTATAGTGGACTATCAAACACCTCAAACTAAAACTCTTTCTAAAGATTTGGAATCTAAACTTCAAAACTACTTTGACTATCTTAATAGTTGTCGACCTCTGTCAGTTAATATAGGAAATGCCATGAAGTTTTTAAAGCACCAAATTAACCATATACCAGAAGGAATGGATGATGCAAGAGCCAAGGAAAGCCTTTGCCAGTCTATTAATGATTATGTAAGGGAAGAAATTCTGCTAGCTAAAGAAGCAATTACTATTTCAGCATCGGCAAAAATCGTCAACAACGACACCATCTTAGTCTTTGCCTACTCTTCACTCGTAAAAGATGTGCTTTGTAAAGCCCATGACCAAAATAAAAAGTTTCATGTCATTGTTGTTGACTCCAGAGCCAAGTTGGAAGGTTTGGAAATGCTTCGCCGGCTCGTCAAGCATGGGTTGCAGTGCTCGTACATATCTATCAATGCTGTTTCTTACGTTATTAAAAAGGTTAATAAAGTCATAATAGGAGCCCATGCTTTATTAGCCAATGGATTTGTTATGTCACGCTTAGGGTGTAAAATATTGTCACTAGTTGGTTCTACAAATAGCGTTCCTGTTCTAGTATGTTGTGAAACTTACAAATTTTGGGAAAGAACACTTACAGATTCTATTGTGCACAATGAGCTCGGAAATCCCGATGATCTGGTAACGATGAGCCTCGATAAAAAAGATAGCCTTCTAAAGTGGCGCGACTTGTCTTCTCTGCAAATATATAACCTTTTGTATGATGTAACACCATCAGATTTCATTTCTGTAGTCATAACAGAAAAAGGTTTAATACCATGTACTTCCGTTCCTGTACTTTTAAGAGTTAAACATGCTGGTTTGCAAGAATAGTTAAATTATAGTTTGTTATTTAAGGATGAGCAGTTCTCTTAATTATCTCTTAAAGTCCGCTTGGTAAAATATTTAGCATAATAAATTATTTATTTTTTGAAAGGAAGTCTTAAAAAGATGGATTTGAAAACAATGTTTATAAAAATAGAGAATTTTAATTTTTGTGTTTCGCATTTATCTGAATTTAATGAAGGAAAGAAGAAAAAAAAGATACTTATCGGTTAGCTAAGCATAAGTAAATTCAACTATCTTTTATTTATTTATCTTGGGTGAGGGTCATTTTGTTTTGTTTTTAAAAAATAAAATTTTTTAAAAAAAAAGTTGAATTTCCTTTCATTAGGCTAACCGAAAGTGCTAAAAAAATTATCTGTTCAAAATTATTGTAAAGATTTTTGTTACATTTCAGATCATGCAATTCAAATGTATTTTTGAAGTTAATTTGTGAAAATTGATTTAATCATAAATTTTTTGAAAAAAATAATTGAAATAAAGGAAAATTAAAACCTTGCATTGAACTTTTTTTTTATACAATGTTTTTTACTAAGAAAATAAAAGGGAGATTTTAAATAAAGTAATAAATGTTGAACTCATTTGCAAGCTAGAGCCTGTGATAGAAAATAAGTTTCTTTCTTTTTTTGTGAAGTTAGAGTTTCGATCACAAGCAATCATGTGTTCATTGGTGGGGAAAACATCCCTTGAAGCCATAAACTAGGCAAGTGACAACTATTTATGGAGCTTAAATGTTGTAAATTATGATATTTTTTTAAGCTTGCTGCTAAATTATATTTCAGGAAAGCTTTAAATTTTAATCAATTTATTACTGTCATTCTTACTAAAACAAAGGAAAATTAAACTCAAAATTGTTGCTTTTTATTTTGTGATAAAAATTACTTAAAAATCTTTTCCTTTTTTGTTTGTATTTTCATCTATCAGCTTTTTCAATTCAGATCTTATAAAAGTGAAAATTCTTAAGTTTTGAAAACATTTAAACTGCTTTTCCAAGCCTTATACCTAAAGCCCTTTGTGCATAAATATATATTATTATCTTGAAGATTCTAAATTAAATTTTAGTGATACAAAATAAATTAGGTTTAAAAGTTTATGTGTGAAAATTCATTGCACTTTTTTGTGCATGAGGAAATGAAGATTGCAATTAGAATTTATTCTTTTTTGTCAAAAGGCTTTAAATTAGAGAAATCTAAAAACAATCTACACAAATTTGAACCATTTGTACGTTTGGTGTTTTAATGTAGGTATCGATGGAAGAGAGGCTTTCTAAGGTTGTCGTAAACTTCTTGATGCTAAATGTTAGAGGAACCTTTTACCGCTCTAAAAATATTCAATAAGTGCCACCTGAATTCTCCAAAATTTAACATCAATAAATAAGTGCTGTGTGGCTATAACTATCCCCAAAAGTTCTATCCTCCAAAGAATCTCGTATTTTTCAAATAATTATCATTACTCAGTTGTGGTTTTCATTTTAGGCAGATTTCTGCCATTTAATTATTACATGGTTTGAGAGCATGTTCTGTTTTAAAATCTTAACCTAGATATGAAATCAATTTAATCAATATATGGATAATCTTATTTAAGCAGCGTAACTTTAACATACTCTTCAGGTGAAGAAAAAGAACTATTACCACTGTATTTATATTAGGTGCAAATTTCCAGCAGTCATTATTTAATTAAGCATTACTGGTATCAATAATAGTTTTGCATTTTTTTATTGTCTCCCTAATTAAGAGCTTTTTCTTTTCTTTTTTTTACATTATATTAACATGTATCAGCGGTATCTAAATCGACTTCACAATCCCTTAAATCTTATGAAAATTCTGGGGTCGACGTACACCAGTAATAAAGTTGCACATTCGTTGATAGTGAAATATTGATAAATTATAAATGAGATAGATATGGATTAATTTATCCCTTTCAAAAATTATTTTAATATATATACAATTTATTTTGCATTTTCTATACATATAAAGTTTTTTTTTTAGAAACACTACTTTAAATTACGTTTAAAAAATTGAGATTAAGAAAAGTTAATTTAATTTATTCACGAGTCTTTCAGAAATATTTTCAGTGGTCGACTCGTACAACTGACTTGTCAGAAATTTACTCATAATAAAAAATAGGGTTTGACTTATACACTGGGATGTATGGTAAGTTCAAAAAATAAAATTTTCTTTGCTAATTTAAGCTTTTATGATGTTGGAGCACAAATCTAATAACCATATTTCCAGTCTACTAAAGACAGAATTGCAATTAAAAGGACACATTGAAGCTGTTTCTGACTATAATTTGATTATCACTTGAATATTATATGCCCAATTACTGAATGATACTCAAGTTAAATGTGTATTTATAAAATTTTATTTCATTAAATCAAATTTCTTCTCAATCTTAAATATTTATGTAAAAAATGTCAAGCCATCAAGGAAAACTTAGTCGTTATGTAGACACAGTACTAGCTGCATAGTTATGTTATTTAGTACTTGCTATTGTGCATCAAAGATAATTTTCTTCCACCACTCTTTGAAATAAGTTTGCAAAGCATAAAAGTCGTGTTTTATATTAATTTTTTTTTAAAAAAAAGTTTAACAGATTAAATAGACACAATGATAAATTTCGGAGGTGTTCTATAAAAGCTTTTTACATATGACTTTTTTAAACAAAAGCTATAAAAAAATTTAATTTTAATAAAATTATGTTAGTGTCTTCTGTTCCTTCATGGAAAGAATGGATTTTTACCTATGGATTTGTGTATAATTGTTGTATTTATCTGTGTGATATATTTTTTGGTTCATGGGCTTTAATTTTGAAGATCAATAAATGTAAAAGTATTTTCTATGTGTTTTTTTATTTTATTTACTGGCATCCAAACAGGCGGTTATAAGGATTTATATAGCATAGATGTAGAAAGATAATGACTGATGAAACTGCGCTTCCATTATGGAATTAGTTAACTGAATTGTCACGTTAGAACTTCTGCCATTTAACTTTCATGTTACTTGGAGAAAAATTACATTTTTGATAGTAATAACAATTCCACCCATAATTATTAAATATATAAGCTAATTTCTAATAAACTTAACCTATATGTATAAAAACAATTGTGTGAAGTTAAGGAATTTTTTAAAATTTTATTTACTAAATTAAAATACAGCAGAGCGCCGATTATCTGAACTGCTCGGGACCGAACGTGGTTCGAATAGTTGGAAAGTTGTGTGAAATCTAGTTTAAATGATTATTATTTATGCACTACCTTCTCTTCTTTACTTTTTCAAGGGTTAGAACTGGCAGTACTATCTAAAATAGCTCTGTTTAAAAAAAAAAATTTCAATTTTTAAATATTTTTTATTTATTTCTTTCAAACTTTTTTTTCATTTTGAATTTTTTTAACCAATTTTCAGCTTTTTAAATTTTTTAGTCAATTACTGATTTAACCACATTTTTCTTTATTTTCCATTGCAAAAGAAATCCAGCAAAGACTTTTGTTTGAAAGAAGATGTTCTTTTTTGAGCAGCCGTATCCCTTGTATGTGTATGTATTGTGGTTATTGTAAAATGTTATCATAAATATTTTTTTCATAACAAGAGTCTAGGTCTAATGAAAAAACATGGTAATATGCATTTCACTAAGCATTTCTAAAAGATAAAATTAGAAAATTTTTAGTAGAGGGTTATGGTTAATATTTTATTAAAAGTTTTGGTGTTACATATACGTGTGTGTTTGAATGGCTGGAGTTACTGACAAAAGCTGAATTTTTAACATTAAATTTACACTAAAGTACATGTAAAGAAAAATAGGAGAATCTATAAAACACTGTTAATTGGAATCATAATAACAGTCCCATAAATATTTTAATAATTAAAATTATTTAAGAGCACAGAATATTGGAAAGACCTGACAAAAACTGTAATTTTGCTAGATTTTTTCAGTCCTTTTTCTGAAGTGGATCCCTATTTAAAATAACGAAAATCTCAAAGATATTTACGGAAAAAAGCAATAAGTAATTGATTGAGTAATAATAATTTTACAACTAATTAAAAGCGAAATTCTTGTATCAATTAAACAATTACTTTCTTCTCCAGCTATCAACAATGAAGATAAAAAAAAAAACTTTTAAATTTACTAGTTTAATTTTTGCAACATAAAACTGTTTTTTTTTTTCCTTCCTAATTCAAGTTTTTTTTAATTTTTTTTTTAATAGAATTTGGTAAAATACTTTAACAAGGAAAAATAAAGCACAATATTGTCGTTTTAGATTTTCCCATTTTGGGAGAAATGTGTAGCAGAATTACTGATCTGTATTGAATTGAACAAGTAAATAACACGTGGTTTAGATGTTTGTGCTCTAGATTTCCATTTTAAAAATGAAGCTATTAAAAAAATCTTAAGCTAAATAACAATATTAAAAAATGTGTTTATTAAGTTAATGTAACAAAAATAAGTTTTATTTGTTTTAAACAAAATAGGCACTGTCTTTCTTCCATAGTTCTTCCAAAATATCACATATAGAACTATCAGGAAAACGATCTATCCATGATTTTATCATCCCTTCAACAGTTGAATCATAGTTCTTTAATACAACTTTACCATCTAAAAAATACAATTATTTAAATTAAATAAATTAATAAACATTATAATACAGAAACTGCAATTTCTATTCAATTATATTACTAACAATATCTAGCTTATTAAAAACTTTGTCATAGTTTGGCTAAGTTTATTCATTTAATTTAAATAGAGTAATAATACAAATTAGTGATAGCTAACTTTTCAAAAACAGAATAATGAAGGATTCTTTTAATAAAAGACTATTTTCAGGGCTTTAATCTTTACCAATCCATGGATTTAAATAGATTTTATACACTTTAGAAAATGTATGATAGAAAATTTTTGGCAGCATGATTATTTTTCACAAAGAGCAGAAATGTAACAAAAAATCAGAAAATGCTAAAGAAATTAAAAATAGGAAATATTACAGAGTCAAAGAAAAATTTTATGCCTGTTATATAAAAATTCTCAACTTCAAATATTTTTTTCATATATTTTAAATTGTTATGCATTAATTTCAGTACTGTAAATTTACCCATGTCCAAGAGTTCGTGGGTTTGATCCCCGCCGGTCGAAGACTCCCCGTGAAGTAAATGGTGACTGATGCACGTTAAATCTGCCGAGTCGCAAATGTTCCTATAACAAATCAATGCCTCTGGGGGTACTGATGCGGGAGTTTCCTTCTTTTCTGAATACGTTCAAAATTACAAGGCTACAGTCTTTACCTGTTAATTAGACCATCAACATCAGGTTAATCCAAGTGACCACGGATTTATCTTAAAAGTGGGCTCCCTCCTCCCCCCCCCTCTCTCTACATATATACCAACCGGATCCGAATTATCTGAACCACACAAAATGGCAGTCAAGAATTCGAACCTGCAATTTTAAGATTTGAATTAACTTTATGAATTAAAGTACAATTAGTATTAGAAATTGTTTGCCGGTAAATTATTCATTTAACGATGTCTTTTTTCATTCTGTTTCACTGCTTTTTTTTTTTTGTTCGCTGTAACATTTTAAACTAAGAATTCTGCCCAATGTTTAGCAATAGGGATGTACATTTCCTCTGCGGGGGGGGGATGATTTGGTAGCAGTTTTTACTAAGGAACTGTTAAAATGTGCTTGAAATAGAGGCATGTTTTTTTTTTTAAGAATGCAAGACAAAAAATTATCTTTAATTGTTAATTAAATTACACAAATATTGAGTGAAAAACTGTAATATTAGAAGGGTATGTGTCCCTTTGTTTATGAAATGTGAGGGGGTCAAAGCACATTCTACCTCTCTCCCTGATCTGTGATCCTTGAGTTTATCTGTTGATAGTCTGGGAAGAAAAATAGGTGGTGTTCTGAAGTGTTAGCACTGTCATTGCATGTAGTTTCTGAACATTCGCATATGCGTCTAGGGCAAATGGGTTCATGGAATGGCCCTTTAAATAATTTTCTAGAAGAGGGTGCACCACTGAATAAGTTACGGAACATGGTCTATTGAAAATAGATTTTTAGCACAAGTATGAAGCACCAGAGATACTACAGGCAGAAGGACCCCCGTTAACAGGTACAATTCAAAGACCAGGGAGCAAGGTTATCACTAGAGGTGCATTTGAAGAGTTATAAAAAGAAATTAAAGAATTAAATATAACATTTTTTACATCATTTATTTTAAAGGTAATTATTAATATATAAAAAAAATCTTTAAATTTTAGATCAAGGATATTTTTATTAAATATTTTTCCTCACATGTATGAAAATTAATTCATTAAAAATTTAACTCATATTAGAGCAACTCAATAAATTACAAATCATAAAATGAATCAACAAAAATAATAAATAGTAGTACAAAACATATATTGAGAGGAATTCTTTCTTACAAGTAAATTAAATATATTTTTGAAAGTTTCATTAGTATGTTTCCACGACTATAATATTGGTTTATTAAATAACTTCCACTATGAGCTCTTTTTTTAAAAAAAATAACCATTGTTGAAGAGCAGACCTAATTTTGGGTTTACGACTACTAATGTTCAACTCCGCAGCCTTGTAATTTTAAACCAATCCAGAAGACAAGGAAACTCCTGGATCAGTATCGCCAGAGGTATGATTTGTTATGGGAACATGGAGGACTCAGTGATTCGACAGATTTAATGTGCATCAGTCACGATTACAGGGATCAAACCCATATAATTCATATATATATTTCAAACATTCTTGGACACGGGCTCAGTGCTCTACCAAGTATCCTGGCCCCTACTATGAGTTTATACAACTGAGTTGTATGATACAAATAAGCAAACCTTAGTGTACTGAATATTTTTTTGTACAATTATTTATTCATTCTTTTAGGCACATGATTTGCGGGCAACTTTAGAATATTAAAAAGAACATAGTTAAAAGGAAGAAAATTAATTTTAGTGGTTAAGAGAAGCTAAAAATTTCAAACCTTCTTCAAATGTGTTGACTTGTACGAACATAATTCTAGGTTTCTTTCTTGCCATGACAATATTTCTGTAATCCAAGAAAGGATGAGCAGCTTCTGAACTCACTAAGGAATAACCATCGTACATTTTTCTAGCTGATTCAATGTCTGCAGTCGCTTTGTACAGCTAAATTAATAAAATAATAAATATAGGAATGTTTGATACATTTACCACATTATAATTACAACAAATTAATTTCTGCCAAGGATAATTTAGTGTGATAGTTTTGTAAGTCAATGGGTAGAATTATTCAAAGAATCTATTTTCACAGCATTATCAAGAGGTACTTCCAAAACAAAAAAGATCCAATAAATATTGTAGCCTCTGTCAAAGAGTGGTAAAAACTAACCATATATTTTTACTGCTTACTCCAAATTCCTACTTATACCCTATAGAACATTTGCGGGATGAATTAGAACAATACTCAACATCATTAAAATCTAAATTTGAAATATTGTTAGAACAAAACATATTTTTTCTAAGACACTTAGAAATGAGAAGGTAAAAAAACTCGGCAAAATGGTCGTAACTATAAATGATTAAAACAATTGGTGTTCAGCAGTAAGTATTATATTTAAATATATTTTATATTTTAAATTTAAATACATAGAATTTATTATTGTAAAAAAAAAGTTATAAGATTTTGAAAGTATTTTTAAAGAAAAATATTCTAATTTCATGTTTATTTAAATTTTATACATAATTTTAATATCTATACAGCAACCATTACAATTTATTTTTAAATTCAATTCAATTTATTGTTTTATTTTTCTAAATAAATATGTACTCTTTGTTCAACTAAATATACTTATAGTACTTGATCATTTAGTTTGATTAGAAATATTCTAAAATTTCACACAGAATTTTAAAATCTTTATAACAACCAATTATAATAATTTACTTTTAAATGTGATTCGTTTTACTATTTTTCTAAATTAATATGCACTCTTTCAATTAAATAAACTTATAGTACTCGATACATTTAGTTTGATGCATATTCTGTTCTCAAAAAACTTAATGCAAGTTAAAAAATAGAATAATTTGTGTTAACAGATATAACTCTAATTTTGTCATTAACTGATTAAAATTTTCATAATGACTTTTTCTTAATATCAACATATTTTTTAATAATATCAGACATTAAATTTTGTTTTAAATATAATTCTCACAGTAAAATAATTTTTCCTGTTTAAATTAAAATAACACGAACTAATTTTTATCCTTAAGTTATAAATAAATCCTTAGCAGAAACTGTAAGGCCATCAATATTACCAATTAACCTAGATTGCAATGAAAGTACAGTACAGAACCCGTTATCCGGAAATCTGAAAACCAAAAAACCAGAACGAACTTCGATAAATTATCCTCCATTTTTAAATTTTTTTTTCTTCCTCATAAGATTTTAGGATTTTTCTTTCTTTTTTGAAAGATGTTTACCTTACCATCATTTTGGAAATAATCATTAGTGTATTACTTCGTCGTCTTTTCTTCTTTTAAGATTATTTTCAAATATTTTTTTTAGTTGAATTTAACAATAAAAAAAACGACTTTTTGTAGCGATTCAGAAATCCGGAAAAATCAGTTATCCAGAATAGCGATGGTCCCGATCGTTCCGGATAATCGGTTCTCTACTGTATTTCAAAATTTAAATTTTTCAATTTCTCCTTGGGTTGTAAGAAACATTTCTTATAAATAGTTTTTTCCATGGCTTTTTTTTCTTCTTTCCTACTGCGAAAGAAACTTGCCTTCCATGACCAAAATTCTGTTAAAAATATGGCTAAAAGGATTAGTAGGGTAACTACAAAGTAGTCAATCCTACTGCTAAAGTATGTTTTTTATCCCTCTTTAATAGCAGTTCCCAATTGTTTCCTGCTATGGAACCCTAAATGAAAGACGGAAACACAGAGTTAGTAAATAATGTTCATTAGCAATATTAACCAAAGAAACACTGCTAATCATCATGAAAATAATTAATATGAAAAAATTAATGAATNTTTTTTGAAAGATGTTTACCTTACCATCATTTTGGAAATAATCATTAGTGTATTACTTCGTCGTCTTTTCTTCTTTTTAAGATTATTTCCAAATATTTTTTTTTTTAGTTGGATTAAACAATTAAAAAAAACGACTTTTTGTAGCGATTCAGAAATCCGGAAAAAAATCAGTTATCCGGAATAGCGATGGTCCCGATCGTTCCGGATAATCAATTCCCTACTGTATTTAAAAATTTAAATTTTTCAATTTCTCCTTGGGTTGTAAGAAACATTTCTTATAAATAGTTTTTTCCATGGCTTTTTTTTCTTCTTTCCTACTGCGAAAGAAACTTGCCTTCCATGACCAAAATTCTGTTAAAAATATGGCTAAAAGGATTAGTAGGGTAACTACAAAGTAGTCAATCCTACTGCTAAAGTATGTTTTTTATCCCTCTTTAATAGCAGTTCCCAATTGTTTCCTGCTATGGAACCCTAAATGAAAGACGGAAACACAGAGTTAGTAAATAATGTTCATTAGCAATATTAACCAAAGAAACACTGCTAATCATCATGAAAATAATTAATATGAAAAAATTAATGAATTTTTCATTGTTTCATCAATATAAATCTTAAAATTAAGTGACAGTTTAATTCACAGGTCAGAAGTGGCTTCTAGTCAATTTCTCAATTTGATTTTAAGCATCCAATGAAAACTATAAAGAATTGTCATCAGAAAAACACATTTCTATTTGAAATTTTTTTTTTAATTGAAAAGTTTGATGGAAAATATTATTGCAACTATTGTTGCTTTTTTAAAAAAATAATAATAATTTCTAAGTAATACTTTGCTTTAATTTCACAAAATTAACCGAAATATGAAATGAATGGTTACAGGTCTTACAAGTAATTAAAAAGGTAATTACAGGTTTCAAAAATCATTTCCAATTTTTTTGAAGGAAAAAAAAAATCCTAACTATCAGAACCCAGGTGACAAACCCACAGAACTCTAGGGTTTTGGGGAACACCATTTGGGATTCGCTGCTTTATAATATTACTTATCGCGTGGATTTTTCATTATTGTAGGATGGTGAATGTACCTGTAATCTCCGCAAGAAATTCCCTAATGCTGCTTTTCCAACTGTTTTGATCTTAGAGGCATCTAAAGTTAATAAAAGATCAGGATTTCCATCAGACCCTTTCACTTTCTCTATCTTCACAAAATCCTCACCGGCTTCAAGCATGACTTGCAGCATTACGTAACGTGCTTGACGATGAGCCTGAAAACGTTTGAGATAAAATATTAAATTATATTTAAAAGTAAATGGTAAGACCTTAATTTTTTTAGAAAATATTAATAACTATTTTTTCTTAAACATAAATTCTGAAGGGGAATTAATATTAATTGAGATTTAGAAATATAAGTTAATCTATCTTTTTTTCAACAGTTCAGTACAATGATTTTTAACAATGTTAGCTGTTGCTAAGTCCCCAAGTCCACAACAAGAATACAAATGAGTTTTGCACAGGTTGTTAGAATTACATAAAGAGCAAATTGGGGGATCTACGAATCCAAGTATTAGCAGGGCCCATGTTAAGCATTCACCACCTTGGAAAATACGATAAAATCACTAATTCAGCAAAAAAATTGCGCTTATATATCAATTACAAGCAAACTACATTAATACGTTGCATGACTAATTAGAATTATATTAAATCCAGATAATCTTAAAAAACAAGAGTGGTTCAGGGGATAGAGGGTTCGCCTTCCAATGAGGAGAACAGGGTTCGAATCCCAACAATGGCTGGTAAATACGAATTCCGCATCCAGCTTGCACTGACCACATTGCTAATGTAAAATATCCTCAGTGGTAGACGGATCATGGGTTAGAGTCCCCTTGCCGTTAGGCTAACCGTTGGAGGTTTTCTCTTCCATGTAAAACAAATTTGGATTAGTTCCATCAAAAAGTCCTCCAGGAAGATGAATTTCTCCCAATACTTAATCCAGGAGTTCCCTTATCTTCTGGATTGAGTTCAAAATTACAAGGCGTTAAGCATTAGTAATTGTCAACCCAAAAAACTGGGTTGGCTGTTCAATGACAGTTATAAATCACAAATAAATCCGAGCAAAAGAGACTATAGAAATATTAAAAAAACTAAAATTCAGATAACGTGGTGAAAATCTTTCTTACAGATTATGTCAATAAAGCTGACTAAATGGTAGCTAGATGCATATTATCATCCAACTATTTTTACAGAAAATATGTTTTCTTATGACAATATATTGTTTATTAAAACAGCCTTATTGCAAAATTTAAAAATTAAAATAGTTGCTTAAATAAGAAAATTTAAATTTGACTTTATCATTATAGATTATCATTTTTCAATGAAAGATATAGTTATAACCACTTGCACTCAGCTGACAAAAAACATGTTAAACTCCCCGCCCACATTTTGATAAAAACTCTGTGAGTAGTATAAAAACCCATAAATCAGAATTAAATGATTTAAATAACTTCTTTGACAGCCATTCTTTTTTTCTGAATCATTACATCACGATATAAAAAAAATTTTATTAAAAAATAAGACTTGAATGAAATATTTTGTTTAAAATGAAATATATACATTTTAAAGATAGTCGAAATCTAAAAACAGCACTCAGAATATAAACACATATTTCGCTGAATATTTCTGAAATTAAAACCATCTGTGCATTAACTGAGGGCACATTTTTTTTTCTTTGAAAGTATACCCAAAATTCAAAAGCCATACAGAAAAGAGACATGCTATTTTTTATCTGAATAATTTTCAACTTCTTTTTTCGACTTAATTTGCTTACTTTTGTTTAGAAAGAATAATTTAAGGAAAGTCTCACTAATTCTTCCTTTTTTACTTTTGTTCACCCCTCTCTTCTTCTCAAGTCTTTTAATTTACCAAACTGGATTGACAACATCAGTTGTTGAACCTGGCAAAAAGTCACAGTAAATCAGGTGCTAACAACAGAAGCTATCTGCATTCTGATATTAGCACTTTCAACTCTTTCAGTTTATTTGCTTTTCTTATCTTTTGCTCTTCTATGAAAATAAAATGAGTTATAAAAAAAATAATACAGTAGAGAACCAATTATCCGGGATTCTCGGGACCATCGCTATCCCGGATGTCTGAATTTCCCGGTTTTCTGGATCGACCAAAAAGTGTCGTTAATCGATGTTTTATCGAACCCGGAGTACAAGGAAAAAGTGTAATGCATAAAGTAAGAGAAAAAAGAAAGGTACTCCTAACTTTAAAAAGAAAAAAAAATGGTAGAAATATAACATTTAAAAGAATAAAAAAATTTGCAAGTTTAGACAAGAAAATCAAGTTTAAAAAATACAAAATTCTCATATTTATTTTTTAAAAATAATTACAATTCCTAAATTAAATAATATAAACAAAACCAATGATTAAATAACGCAATATATTTCATACCTAATTATACGGGGGAAACGATAAAATAAAAGGAAAACTTATTAATCTAAATAAAAACACTTGGAAATTATCGAACCGAAACGATAGTTAAAAAAGGCACTAGCATAAATATTGAAACCCGGAACAAGGCTAGATCAACGGAATTTTTAAAAAAAAACCTAATAACAATATATATGAATATGAATATTATGAACTTGCATATCATAATATTCATTTATGAATATTATGATATTTATGAATAAAAAGAATTAATTTATTGAGTGCGAAATTTATCGAGAAAAGAAAAAAAAATCAAACGTAGTGGAATCAGAAAAACAAAACTGCAATCTGCTTCATAAAATAATCCCATGTTTAAATTAAAAAACAATTCTCCTTTTATTATTTTTTTTTTGTTGATAAAAACACGATATTTAATTACAGCAAATGTGATTCCACATCAATAAAAACTTGCAAATGATACCGCACTTGAATTTATTCAGAAGAAAAAGATTTTATTTTTATTAATCGATGTCAAATAGATAAATATATTTTTCTCTTTCATCTTCTGTTCACTGATATGCATGCAATACATTTTCCCCACCCCCTCGTAAATTAAACAGAAAACGAAATCAGCATGCCAAAATTTTTCCCGGTTTTCTGGTTTCCCGGTTATCTGCATACCGGATAAATGGTTCTCTACTGTATTTCTTTCCTATTGTCCTCTTTCAATTGTTATTTTTAAGACACTTAAGTTTTGATAATAATTTTAGACATTTGATTGTTAACTTTCATTTTACATTTTGCAAAATTTAGCAGAGTTTTTTTCTTTCTAAGTGTCAGCATAGATTTTTCAAAAGTTAAAGAATGAGATTGTAAGATAACCTCCCACTTTAACCTTCGAAAATTTTCCAAAAATTCTCTGCTTACATTCAATAATGTATAGTATTTATTATGAATTTCAAAATTTTATTATAACTATAACATATATATTATAATAAATTTAAACATAAACAATATTTATAAATCAAAATTAATATTATTTTCACCTGTAGCCATGTTTTAGATGGAGGATCATATGTTTGAAGACCTTCTAAACCCATCCATGCCATCATCAACCAAATTGTGTAAGTAATATCATCTGCTTCAGGACCTTCATAATTGAAAATTCTAAAATAGAAATAAAATGTTAAAGCATTAATAATATTTTATTTTAATTAAAGCTAGTACAACTTTAACCTGAAGGTAATTAAAGTGGAATTATTTGAAACTAGTCTCCAGTCATTTAAAAAAAAATTTTAGAACACATAGTAATGACACTACCTCATAGTCTGAGAATTTGTTGTCAAGCAATTAGAAAATTTCAAATGCATTACTGCACTATACGACTTAAAAAAATTAATGGAACAAGATTTTAAAAAGAAATTTTAATTGTAAATAACTGATACATTAGGAAGACTCACTAAGAAAAAAAGATTACTTTAGCTTTCTTTGTTTTCAGAGAAGAGGCAAACTAAACTGGTGCAAATTCAAGAATACTTTAAATTAATAATTCAAAAAACTGTAGCAGAAAGATATTCTTGATAATAAAAGAACACCATTTGCTTTAAAAATTTATGAAAGTAATCGTAAGTAATTGTATTTTGAGCGTTTAAAAACAGGTGCACATTCTCAAGACTCACTTCACATGAATAAAAAAAAAATGATTTAAAATAGAAAATTTAGTTTCCAAAATAAGGAGGAAAATCAATTTTGATTTATTTTCCTTCTTTACATAAATAGAAAGTTCAAGCGTTATTTTAATAAAATACTTTTTTATTTCATATTTTCGTGGAATCCCACTGGACTTACTCATTTGCAGGGAGAAATCGCCCAAAGCTGTTAACACCAACATTAAATTTGCCCAAGGTCCTATAATAATTAAACATGGATATTTTTCATTTCATCAGTCTCATTTGCTCTATAAATTTTGGTAAAAATATTTTATTCTTAGCGAAAAGATTGAAACACATTACAATAAAATATGTTCTAAAAGTATGTTAAAGTTTTTCAATTTTGATGGTCCCTCTTGAAGGTTTTCTTCAACACAAAGTATATAGAAAAAATTTTGTTCCCCCCAAAAGCAGTCATAAATAGAGGAGGCTGTTACATAGAGGTGGTCTTTCGTTGAGGTTCACTGTATTAATTTTTCTTTCATGCAGAATTTGGTATAAAATTTTATAAGCATTTAACAAAAATGATTTTAACTTTCTTATAAAACTACTAATAGTTATAAAAATATTTTAAAACTATTTAGAATTTTACATTTAGAAATAAAATATATACTTTAAAATTTCAGGAACCATGCAGAGATACAATGCAACACTATCAGCTCTACATTCTTCATAGCTAGAGTGGAAGCCTCCAAACACAGATTCAAAGTTTTCTCCATCTTCATACCATTTTGTAATCTATGAAAGATTAATATTTAAAATTATAAATATTGAATAGTTTTTGGTTCAAATATGGGGACCATTCAAATATTACGTGAGCATATTTTTGATAATTTTGGACTACACCTCCCTCCCATGCATACATAAGAAAATAGCAACACCCCATTGGTTTTTGCTTCAACTTTGACTTCAACTATAGTTATACAGTTTTAGGACTAGATTCAACTAAAAAGATACAACTGTGCATTAAACAAAGTTAAAGATTTAAATAATCTTATAAAATTTCGAGTAGAATATTCTTTAGGAATCTTTTGTGATCTTGACCTCTAAAACTCTGAAATGAAATTCTTTTTCCCCTAAATTCAACTTTTATTCCACATGTAAAATTTTTACATGTGAAATTTTTTTGTAACATTTTTTATTTTGCTCTTTAAAAATAAAGAAATTTTGATATCCCACGTAAGCAATGTTCATATCTCCCCATGTCACCAAATATGAGGAAATCTCAATCTCTCTCAGCTTAGAAGAGATTTCCAGACGTCAAAATGGGTTGTTTCAATATTATTTTGTGCTTACAAAATGTTTTTATAAATTCTATAACTTTTCAATTTTACTTACTTAGCATTTTTCACTGTGTTATAAATTCGATCATCAATAAATTCTATCAATAGCACTATTATCAAAAAACTATTAACAGATATTACAGGGTTAACAGAAGAATAGAAAATGCTATTAACTCTGTAATCCAAATATTTCCATTAAACTGAGTAATTTATTACCCAGTATTTCTATAAAAACGTTTGGTTGCAATTAATTTGTATAGTTGAAGTTAAACAACTAACTTCACTAACATTGCAGGTATAACTAACATTTGCAATATTGATTTCAGAAAGAATTATCTTTTCACCTTGTCAAATAAACAGCTCCTTAAATAAGCTATCTTGTAATAACTTTAGTAAGCAAGTGAATTAGCTACAGAACAAAAAATTTTACTACAAAATTATCAATTGTGCTACCTTTTGATTAGTTTCAAAATTAATGACTTGATCGACATCAAAATTAAAGCTGCCATCTTTGTTTCGATGAAATACTTTCCCACTTCCGTGTCCTAAGAGTTCATGAAGAGCTACAATAACTGTAAATGCAGAATTCTTTAGCTGCAACAATAGATCCTAAAAAAAGAAGTAAAGGCAATTGTTGAAATATGAAACTTTGTATTATACATAATTTTGAATTATATTGATTAAATTAACATAAACTTATTTTAAACACTAAATATCTGAAACAAATCAATATTAACTGTAAGAATTGGATTTAATGATTGAACACAACTCAATTAAACAAGATAACAAATTAATAATAATCCAGATAAATCCATTAAAAGGTGATGCCAATTATAATTTTTTACACAGAGCAGAAATTCGCTATTGAGCATATTTACTGTACAGAATTGGAATTAATGTACAGAATCTGGCAAAATTTTTTAATTGCATGTTCCAACTCCACTCCAGGCATGAAAGTGGACAAAAATAAAAAAAAACTGAACTTTTACAACGCAGGTCACAGGGAGGAAGGGGGGATTACTTACTAATGAAAAAATATCACATCTTTACAGTAACTAATTCAAGAGAAAATTTACTTCTACTTCTTTCAAGAATCGCGTGAATATGAAGCGCGATATTGGATTTTAAAATAGCGTGAATATGTATCGTGTGGTTGGATTTTAAAATCGCCTGAATATGAATCGCCTTGTTGGATTTTAAAAACACGAAAATAGAAATTGCGATGTTGACTTTTTAAATCGCGTAAATAAGAATCACGATGCATAATTTTTAGATCACCTCATTACGAATTGCAATGAGTAATTTTTAAATAGCATACAAATACGAAAAACAATATCTGATATTACAACTACATGATAACGAATCGCAATATTGGATTTAAAAATGCGTGAATATGAATCGCGACGTTGGATTTTTAACTCGAGGAATACAAATCGCGATATTGGGTTTAAAAAACGCTTAAACACAAATCACGATATTGGGTTTAAAAAACGCTTAAACACAAATCGCGATATTGGATTTTTAAAATGAGTGAATGGGAATTGCTAGTACGATTTTTAAATCGAGTAAAAAATCGCAACACGTAACTTTTAAATCAGTTAAATACGAAAATCGATGATTGATACTAAAATCGTCTGCCTAAGAATCGCGATTTTACAAGATTCCACCGCAGTTCTTAATATTTAAAATTCTAAAAAATCAGCCAAACAGGGGGAAAAAATTCATTCCAAGTCCGACTATCGTTCGAGCGGCTTGGGTTTCTCTAATTGGACTCCCCAAAAATTTTCCATTTTGGAGCATGGTCGGAAATTTTAAAAATTGGGAGAAAAAAGCGGATTTCCGCTTTTTCGCAAAAGTCTTTCATCCCTGACTCCACTCTCATAATCACCCATTTCTTCTGTCATTCTGTTCTAAAACTCATACACCCAGTTCACATATGCAGGCAAACTTCCTTGATTTTTGATTTTCTTCATCAATTATGTTATGCTTAAAATAATTTTTAAATTCAAATACTTTCTGTGTTATTGTGGCATCTGATTAATGATAGAGAGTTTAAAAAGTTGTAGAAATATTAGGACAATGATAAACTCTGAAAATATTTTTCATGGCAAAAACTTTAAAAATAATAATAATAAAGAAGCAAGAGAAGTAATTACTTGATCATTTGGGCTCAGAAAATTCGGCTTTTCAGTTGTCTTTACATTAATTGTATTATTTAAGGAAACATTCTTGAAGCCTTCTGTCTGGCGTATTTCTTCATCTGCAAAAGAATTTATAAAATTTTTTAGATGCGTTGAAAAAAATAGAATCCTCTACATCAGCAGAAGCTACATCTACATCTCACCCATTTCCGGAAAACTGTGTTCCAGGAAAAAATATTTTTGCACAACACCAATGCATTTTAAGTATTTTTGCACTAAGTATGATATCTAAAATCCAGAATGGGTTAGGTAACATATCAGAAACCTTAGACTTCCAAACCTGATAGAATTTTCAACATTATACTGCATTTATAATAAAAATGCAAACTGCATAAAAGCTATGGAGCAGTAGAATAATATGTTAAAAATGTTTAGTAACTTACAATTGGAAAAAAATATCTTAGCACTACAACATTGCATGCAAGATTACAGAAATCTAAATGTTCTAAACCAGATTGGATCTTCACCATTATACTACATTGAAAATAAAAATGTTTCTACAGAAGTAGCAGCCAATTTTTCTAACAAAAAGGTGGCTTTAGTGACCATTTTAACAAATACTGACTGTATAAAAAAAAGAACACTTTTAAATACAATGACATATAAAGACAATATGCAATACAATACTAAAATATGAAAGAGACTTACAATTTGCCTTATGTAAAGAGATCTTTAGTTTTAGTTCATAAAAATAACCCAGGATTTTGTTTCCAATTTATTTTTGTAAAATGCTTTTAACCATCACACAAATGGTTTGATGAAATTCAAAGAGTTCGGATAGATGAATCAATAATAATCAATTTGAAGTGGGCTTCTGTCTATCTTGGCATATATATGATAAAGAAACTTGAAAAATGGTGTGTGTGCGTATATATATATATTTGTAACACTTTAAAAGCATCAACGTTGTAAATTCGTAGTGTGGTCGGTGCTGATTAAAAAAGATTCAGGAACATGAAGAAATAATAAAATTTTATTAAAATAAGTGCCGGAGGACCAAAAACGAAAGCGTTACATAGAGAAGAAAGAGATTGACCTTGGAAAGAAGGTTTTTATATCTTCTGGACAATATACTTAAATATTAATAGGTCTTACTATTGTGGGACTGATCAATTTCCCAACCTACTAAAAACACACCATCACATTCTTTGAGATAATTAGTTCACTATTATTACTTTATTTGTAGGAAAGGTTTTTGATTAACCCTAATTAAATGCCTTGATTATTCAAGTATAACTTTTGTTGCTTTGAAATTCCTTGTTTTGTCCATCAATAAATAGAATTATGAATGTGACCCAGAAGTATATAAGTTCTGAGTCTCAAGAATCCACAATTTTTAAAGGGTAGCAAAATAATTGATAGAAATAAAATAAAATACAATTAAAATTTAATTCTTAAACTTACAGTTGGGAATGCATATTCCATAAGGGATATTACTGCCAGAATAAGTTAAAACTTCTAAAGATGTAAAATCAGGTTTCAAAAATGTGTCTTTCTCAAAAGTACTTGGCCAAGGCAAAAGATGAATGAATTCTTCAGCTGCAGCAACAAGGGTGGAAAATTTCTTACTCAGAGGCTTATCAACCATAGCGACAAAACCTAGTATACAAGAAATTTTCATTTTGAGTTTAACAAAAAATTTACATTTCATTTTTAAAATAATTAACAAAAATGAAAATGTGTGTGCTAATTTTACAATTATTGTGCAAATAAATTTAATATGTACCTTCAAATTCTCCTCTAATACCAGATGGATCTCTATAACTTTCAATGAATCCAATATAACTATAAAAGTACATAATTAACAATTAATTTATTAATTAACTATTTAATTGAACATTTAAGACACAAATCAAGACAAATTTGAACACGAGTTCAAACACTATTTTAAAACCACAAAAAATTAGAAAAACTATAGTATTTTAATATAATTTTGAATACAATTTCAGCAACCTTAATTTGTAACAAACTGGTATCAAATTCTATCTAGCCTTGTTAGCCCGAAAACCAACCAAAAACAATTCCGAGGCAGTGTGAGCTCAAATTAGCATATTTGAAGTCAATCCATCAAACCATTAAATCCTAGAACCTGAAAATTTGATCATTAAATCAAAAGCTATCGAGGGTGATCCGTTTATTTTTTTGCCGTTTCAACGCACATAGTTTGTCCTGTATCCGGTAAGTAAAATCACTACATCATAAGTTGATTAAAAACAGGGATAAGATTGGCCAAAAGGCAAAAAAGCTGGAATTTCCACGCGAGCAAATTTTAAGCACGTGCAATCATTTAATAATGAATTCCAGCCAATTTAAGAACATAAATAACTATGTGTTGACTTAAAATTGTGTACTAATTTATTTATAGATGAATGATTACATCGATACTTAACATTTAGTAAAAAGTAAAATTACCAATTGAATAACAAAGCAAGAAATTATATTTTTCTTCAGTTCACATAAAGACAATTATTACTTGAGAAACTGCCTGGTTTAGCAAATTAAAACTACTGAGAGCGTACATTAACATTTCCTTTCTTTTAATAAATACTGTGTTACACAGGGGTGATTGTGAGCCCAAGTCAAAATTCCGGAAAATTTCTTGAGTTAAAAAAAAAAGTTTAAATTGAAAAATTAGAAAAAAATTTAAACAAGGTTTNTACGAAAAATTTAGAAAGGGTACACAAAAGTCATAAGTTTGGGAAACACTGGTCTAGGCCTTTGATCTCCGGAAACTTCTGGATCACTGTAAGCGAAAAGTCCGGAAATCCGAATTTTTTCCGGAGCACAATCAGCCCTGTTATAGCAAATATACCAGTAACATGACTTCTTTAATTATTTAGAAAAGAAAATAAACTTTCACAATTGGAATCACTATATTCATATTATAATCTAATCTAGCTGTCTATCATATTATAATTATAATCTAATCCATATTATATCCCTGTGAAACATCAAAGAGTGTGAAGTCGAAACATATAGTAACTCCTTAACATACAAAAAATTTATATTTTAGTTTGAAAAAGTACATGATAATCAGCAACTATTTAAATAATTTTTTTTCATCTGATAAGAATTTTGCATTTTATAGCATAAATAACAGCAACATTTTTTGAATTTTGGATATTGGTGTTGAGTTAAATAACTCCTTTTACAAAAAAATCACTTTGCTTCTGTTTGTTACATTTTTCTTTTAATTTTTTCATCTGATAAGAATTTTGCATTTTATAGCATAAATAACAGCAACATTTTTTAAATTTTGGATATTGGTGTTGAGTTAAGTAACTCCTTTTACAAAAAAAAAATTACTTTGCTTCTGTTTGCTACATTTTTTTTTAATTTTTGCTCAATTTTCAATTGCTGTAAATGCTTCATGTTTCGCAAAACAAGCAAAAAATCCCATAACAAGGTCAAATTGTTCGCAATGCAGCTTGTGAATGAGGGTTGCTCCAGTGTGCAAAATTTTTATATATTCTTGTAGTAATAGCAAAACTGACATAAACAGATTGGTGATTAATTTAGTCGTTAGCCCATCCTCAAACATCATTTGACAAATCCTACTTTTTTCTTTCGTTCACATTCTTCTGTGTGACATTCTTCTTTGCATGAACAGAATGTAAGTTTTGAATACATTCTTTTCCAGTTTCACTGATGTTGTAATGCCTATATATATTAATAGTCGTCGATAGAGAAACAGTCACCTTTATAGTAACTAATTCAAGGAAAAATTTACTTCTCAAAAGAAACACGGTATTACGTGAATACAAATAGTGATCTTGGATTTTAAAATCTCATGAATATGAATCACGATATTCGTATATAAAATACAAACTGCGATATGGAATTTTTAAATCGCGAAAATACAAATCAAGATTCATAATTTTTAGATCAGGTAAATACAAATCACAATGCGTAATTTATAGATCTGTAAATACGAATCATGATGCATAATTTTTAGATCCTGTGAATGTGAATTTTTTAATCATGCATAAATATGAAAATTGATATTTGATATTCTAATCGCACGAACAAATCACGACATTGGATTTTAAACTAGTGTGAATACGAATTGCTAAATATCGGTTTTTAAAAACGCGTACATATAAGTCATGATGTTGGATTTTTAAAGCTCTTAAATACAAATCGCAATGCACAATAATCAAATTGTGTGAATAGAATTGAAATATTAGCAGATTCCAGGCTAGGGACTTCTGAAAGGCTTGTTTGAAGCAGCGACATCTGAATTACGGAAATACGAGCCGTCTGGGGGCTTGGGTAAAAATGCGGAAAAGTTATTTTCTGAATGTAAAAGCAGAGAAAATAGTTAAAATAAATAAAAATGCGGAATAGTTGGCAGCTATTTAGTACGAATTTTCTGTTTATTTTTAAAATCAGTAATAAATATAATTACAGTGTAACGTCCCATATCCGGACGTCCCTTTTCCGGAAGGGTCGATTTCCCGGACACTTTTTAACAATCAAAATAAACAAACATTTCTTCATCTTCCCCTCTCCTTTAAAAAAAAAGAAGTCTTTAGACAGGTTTTTCCCCTTCTCAGCTTCTAGAGATCTATGCATTGAACCCATAAATCAACAGAAAAGAAACAGAAGATCTACTAAGACCATGACGTTCCTCCTCTGGAATGCAGGAAAGGGGGGGATTTGTTTTCAAAAGAGCACAACTGAGTCCCCTCCCTCCCCCTTCTTTCCTATGCAGCTGGCTAGTAAAAGAGGCACTTCCTGGAACCTTTTTATTTGAGTGTCAGGGGAAGAAGAAGTACTGTGAAAAAGGGTAAACACAACAAATGTTAAAGTGGATGGGGAATTCCCTTTAGTCACACAAGAAAGAATAAAGAGAACCCAATCAGCATGCCACGCCTTTATGCTTGATTGATAGCCAATGATGGGAGAGAAAATAAGAATTTGTCACTACCCCGCCCTCAACTTGAATGACAAGTAAGGAGGAAATGAATTTTTCTTCTCCACCTACCCACCTTATTGAATGACAGGAATTTTTCCTTCTTGCTTGAATCGTTCTAGTTCAAAATGGCGGAGAGAGCAATTAATGTTTTCATAACTGTGAATTTTTTTCGTTTTCTATATTTATTTTTAGAATAGCAATAATTATTTTTTTTCCTAATATTTTGTTTATGATTGATTAGATATCATTCTAATACTAAAACATTATTGCCCGAAAAATAATGTTTATTTATTTTCTGCTTCTTAGATTCAGATCATTTTAAGCTTTGTTTACCTTGGAGGTAAATTATACGGTAAAATCAAATAAACGGACTTCAGAAAGTCCCGCCGATTCCGGATACACGACTTTCCACTGTATTTTATTTCAACAGCTGAATTTTCTGAAAAAGCAGAATATTTATTTTAAAAATGAAGTTTTTAGAAAATCGTAGTTTTCAATAAAAAAGACTTAAATTCGAGAGGTCAAAGTGAAAAGAGTTAAAAAGCGTTAAAAATCTCTTCCCTGTATACTACAAATCCCAAAGCTGTCACTATCTGGGCTGCCGTTATTTAAATTCCATATTTGTCAAAAATCACCTTTAATAGTTGGTTTTATTCTTTTTTTGTAATTTTAAAAAACAACTTTCACTTTTTTCCTCAAATTTCTCAATTTGCATAATAAACTAAAAAAAGATATTCCCCACATTAGAGTTTTCCCCACAGTTCAAATATTTTTAATTCTCTGAATTTTCCTATAACAGAAATCAATAATAATCTCTGAAATCAATATTGAAATTTCCAAAAGTATCTAAAAAAGATTTTAATACCTTTCTACAATAGGGCCTTTATTTTTTATCCAAAACCTTGAGCCATCTTTATGGGCATTCAAAGAGCCAGTCTGGAAACTATATATATATTTTTCAATCATCTTAACCTCCAGTTCATTACTGGCAAATTTCTATGGGAAGAAATATAAACAAAATTAAAAAATCTTACAAATAATCTAATAAATATAATTTTATACATAGTAATAGTGTACAAAATTAATACCTTAGCACACTCTAAGTTCTTATTCACTAAACTCAAAAGTTTACTGTAATCTCCACGGGTAATTAGAAATTTGTGACCATTGAGAGCAACTGACTTTACTACATTTTTCTCTTCATCATCCTCTGGAAAATAATTTTAGATTACTTATAAAATTCATTACATCATCATTCATTATAGTACATACATAAACAATTAAATTAGCGCATAAAATGAAAAGCAATTGTTTTAACAAAATCGAAAATTAATGATTAAGAAAGGTGTACAAAGTTTAATACTGTGGACTCTTTTCTAATTTAATGTGAAAGACTAGATCCTCCTAGAAAATATTTTATTTTATATTAAAACGGCCTGGTCCAATTCTGAGTTTACAACTATCAATGTTCAACTCAATAGCCTTGTAATTTTGAACCCAACCCAGAATACAAGGGAACTCCTGAATCAAGCATTAGAATAAATTAGACTTTGTGCAGAACTTTTTGATGGAACTAAGCTGCATTTGCATTACATGGAGAGAAAAAAACACAAAAGACTCACATTGTTATCAAGACAGCAAGGGGATTCTAACCCCATAATCTGTCTACCACTGAGGATATTTTACGCCAGCACTATAATCAATGTGAGACCTAAGCAGAAATTCATATCAACCAACCGCCACTGCAATTTGCACCTGGGGCACCTCCTTGGGAGACGAAAACTGAATTCTCTGAGACACTGCTCTAGAAATCTTAATTGTCACCAAAACTGTATAAAAAAAACTTTTGAATTAATCGGAAATTTCTACATTGACCATAGTTCAAAAAATGTGAAACTTTTCATGTGCCTCACGAGCATTTTAATCTATAGAATTCTTGCTATAGATATGTATTATGCTAATACAGATGGTGTATGTAAATGTAGAGAATTATTTCTAGTGTTATTATTAAAAGTTTTATTACTATCCTATTTTTAAGTCACTCAAATGGCACTTTATGCTATTTATGATAAAACATTTACATGTCTGATGAGAATTTTTACATAAACTGAACACATTAGACAACATAATTTTCGAGGCCTTAAATTCTCAAAGGCTTGGAAGATGAGATTGTTGTTGGAAGATGAGATTGTTGTTACAAGTGATACCTCTTTTGAATTTGTTTGAAAACACTCCACATGTTTTCCTCTTATTTCCATTGTAACACTATTTGTAAATTATTGTTTAAGCCAAATCATACGTGAGTCAAATGCTTCCGAGAATTTACCGTAAAAATTAAAAACATTTTACCTGTACTCAGCACAGATGCAAGGCGTATTTCATAAGTTATAGTGCCAGATTCATCAACAATTTTAAACAATCTAGAGTTGTAGGCGTCCATGCCCTAATGTGAAAAAAAATTGTATAAATCAGTTGAAATTTGTTAAGTTTTAATGTAAAATTTTTTTTTTCAAAATAAATTTTTGAAATTGTGCGGATAATCTAACCATGATTATGTCATATTTAAATTAATAAGTAATTGTTTTAATTTCAAAACAAATGCATCAATTAAAATCCTATTGTAAAATAAATATTTTGCATCATTAAACAATTTTACAACAATATTCATTCAATAATTTTTAACTAAGTATTGGTAAAAAAAAAACTTTTTATAACTAAAACTAAGTAAAAATTAAATAAAATACATTTGTTCAAGTGAAAGTTCAATGAATATAGAATCAAACTGAGTCCAATACAAAACTAAAATGAGTGAATAAACACAATCCAGTAACATTAAAAAGCCTTAGCAATTAGTTTTGATTAAAAACTAGTTCATAAAAGAACATTCACAAAAACTCTCTCTGCTTTGAACAATATCAAAAAATAGTTGAAAATAGTGACAGAAAAACAGTTAATAAATTAAGACTTGCCTTAAAACAGTTGCATTCCGCCAAAATAACCAATTACCAGTCAAAAAAAAAATTTCAATCGATCTCAAAAATGCTGTTAAGACATTTTTAATTCTTTAACAATTTTTCATTTTAAAACTAATAATTATTAAGAATTTTTACGTTTTAAGAGAGTTCCTTCAAGCATCTAATAGTAAAAACAATTACCTTTGTTGTGAATTAAAATGTGGAAGGCATCAAGAACAGTGTTAATAGAAAAATCAAGCGTCAATAATTATGGTACAATATGAAAATCCAAAAGGATTAAAATAATATATCTGTGTAGTGTATCTACCACTACAAAAATATAATCCCAATTCACCAGTATATAAAACATATAAACTCAATTCTATGGTGAGGTACCTTTTCATAAATAAAGGTTGACATGTTCGATAACTACTCACCCCCCACAATCTGTTATTTTTAGATAGAAAAAATTTTAATATGAAGAAAAAAAAAGTTTTTTTTTGGTTCAATGAAAGAAATATTTTGTTCTCTTATTTAACTGCTTTAATAATTTATTCTTAATTTTTAATAATATTCATGCAAGTGCTAAATGCCTATTTGCTACTGCAATCTAAATGTCTATTTACTACTACAAACTATCACTCTTTCAAACCTTTAAAAAAGTAGTAGAACGTTGATGTATAGTTCAGTATATCAACATTCCGCTAATTTTTTAATTAAACAGTTATAAATATTTTTAGTTAATGTTTTATAATAATTGTATATTGAAAAAATAAGTGTATTACCTGTTTTTTGAAAAAATCTTTTACAATTTTTTCATCCTCTTTGAGAAAATTTTTAGACATGTATGTGGTAGTCGCCTAAAAGATACAACAAATAAATTTAAAGCTAGACACAATCTAATTTAAACAGACTACAACGCCCCAACAATCTATCACTATATATAAGGTACAAACACTATGGAATTGAAGTATTTGTGCACACAGATTATTTAAAAATTGCTTCTAATTTTGGAATTTCTAAATTTATTTTAAGGTAAGTTATTTTTAAATTTAATAAATGCACTGAAGTTAAAAAATGGGTAAGTGCAACAGAAATTGTGAAATGTAATACACAAAACCATGCCTAATACAGTGCTCAATAAAAGTCTAGGTAAAAAATTCTCATGCAAATTTTAAACTAATAAATTTTTCAACTGACTAATACAAGCTTTAAAAAAAAAACTCTCACAGCAAACAATAAACAAACAAATAAAACAAATAAGCAAAAAATGAATAAAAATTTCTAAAGAATGAATAGATTAAATTTTTCTCAGCCATTTAAGATTAGACAGAAAATTAATTATGACATATAAGATTGTTTACAGCATTGTCTGTAATTGCTTTAGGATCAGATAAATAATATAAGAGCTTGTGCCAATTTTTAAATATCAACCTGAATTACCAAATCGCAACAAAGTTAAAGCTGTTTGAAATTAAAATCCTGAAACTTAAAATTAAAAAAAAAAGATTTCAGCTAAGATTACCGAAATATAAGATTTTAGTATGAGGTTTCAAGGTAAGCAATAAATGAAACAAGCAAATTAATAAAAAAAAACACAAAAAACAAATAAATAAAACAAACAAATAAATGGGGGAAAAAAAATAAATAAAATTTGGAAGAATGAAAATATTGGAAATTTTTTCTCTGCCACTGAAGATTTGGCAGAAAATTAATTAAGACAAATAAGATTGTTTACAACATTTGCTGCAATTGCTTTAGGATCAGATTTACTATTTAAGAGCTGGTGGCAGCTTTTAAAAATCCTGTAATGCCGAAATAATACATAGTTAATGCTTGTTGAAATTAAAAACCTGTAACTTAAGGTTAAAAAAAAAAAAATTCACTACAGATTAATTTTTCGAAATAAAAGGTTTTTGCACGAATAAATATTATGATGTGGAAAGTTAATTTAAAAAGTAGATAAATTAAAATATAGGCTTTAAGTTAAAAATTATATTAAATCAAAATAAGTAGCTTCAAGCATCATCAAATGAGATGTAATAAAATTCACGGTTTTAAATATGATGCAACTATTTTCTAAATTTAAGTAGCATGTTTTACTTACTTTATTAAAGTTACTAAAGAAAAACTTTCTAGTTAAAATGTTAACATTAATTACATCTTTATGCCAGCAACAAACAGAAAGAGAAAATTGTTACAATACACATGCAATTTATGAAAAATATAATGATTTGTAACAAAATATTATTGCTCATAAAAACCTAAGGCTTAACAAATTCTGCTATTAAGCGTGCCTTGAAGAAAAGGTAAACACCATAAAGAAAAGAATTTTTTTTCCAATCTAATTTAGTGACTAAAATAAAACTCGATTTTTTTTTTACAATCTTCAATACTAGAGTAGGGCTCCAACTACTTCATTTTTTTAAAACAAAAATTAAGAACTTTAAACATGTAAATTATTTTTTAATATACTTATGTAATTACTATAGAAAAAAAATTCATACTATTCTCAAAAAAACATTTATTTTTGATAGTCAAAATACTTTTAAGACCAATGTTTCCCAAATGATGTTCCAAGAAACCCTAAGGTTCCATGGAGTTTCAAGAATTAAGAGTTTTTTTTTTTAATATTTTTTAAATCTGTAATTTTATTTAGATCCAGTCTATAATCCATGATTTATCTATTATTTTGATTGCCAAGATTTAAGAGAGAAATGAAAATTTTTAAAAAAATATACATATAATTTTTTAAAAAAACTATTATGAAAAAAAAAATACATGCATTTATAACAAAAAGGCAACAGTATTTCATATTTCTCTTTTCAAATCAAGATAAAATAACTAAATTCTTTAATAATGAAATGTTTCCCTACCAATTTCAATGTTTATAACAGTTCTTTTTCTATATAAACAATTTTTCAGATAAGATATAATTTTTTTCATCTCCAAGACAGCAAATTCAACTGTCAAATGTCTTTTCTATCACTATTTAAATTTTTTAAATAAATGTATAATATTGACTAATTTCATGTGTGTTTTTCAAAAAAAAAAAAAAAAAAAAAANAAAAAAACATTTATTTTTGATAGTCAAAATACTTTTAAGACCAATGTTTCCCAAATGATGTTCCAAGAAACCCTAGGGTTCCATGGAGTTTCAAGAATTAAGAGTTTTTTTTTTTTTAATATTTTTTAAATCTGTAATTTTATTAAGATCCAATCTATAATCAATTATTTACTTATTATTTTGATTGCCAAGATTTTAGAGAGAAATGAAAATTTTTAAAAAAATATACATATAATTTTTAAAAAAAACTATTATGAAAAAAAAAATTACATGCATTTATAACAAAAAGGCAACAGTATTTCATATTTCTCTTTTCAAATCAAGATAAAATAACTAAATTCTTTAATAATGAAATGTTTCCCTACCAATTTCAATGTTTATAACAGTTCTTTTTCTATATAAACAAAGTTTTCGGATAGGATATAATTTTTTTCATCTCCAAGACAGCAAATTCAACTGACAAATGTATTTCTTTTCTATCACTATTTAAATTTTTTAAATAAATGTGTAATATTGACTAATTTCATGTGTGTTTTTCAAAAAAAAAAAAAAAGAGCGAAAAAATGAAATTTTGTATGTATGCCAAATGATAAGATAAAATTTCTGAACAGTGTAAATTTTTATGCAGATCTAAGATAAATCTTAATACCAGCACAGAAGATAATTTCATAGTTAAGATCTGCAATCAAAATATTTACTTACTTCATATGGGAAACCCAATCTCCTTTCATTATCTTTTAATGAATACATGGATTCCAAGCATAGTTTCATCAGTCTCGTTGCTTCTTCTTGGTGATTGCTACCAAACTTACTTAACAATACAAGTTTTTCAAACTTTTCCTGTTAATTTAGAATTTTATTAGTCACTAAAAACTACCTTTATTAAGTTACTTAATAGCATGAAAAATTAGGAATAATACCTTGGGTAAATCTGGGATGAACTTAGTGTCACCACAGCCTTTGTAATTTCCCATGTTGGAAAACAAAGCTGAAGTATAAACAAGAAGAGCCTATAAAAAATTTGAAAAAAATAAATGTGATTAATGAACAAATGATTAATAAAAGAAGTGTCTATTGATTTCCAGGACTGATCTAATAACTCCAGAAAATATAATGCAAATTGCATACCCATTCTACATGTTACAAAGTAACCACCTGATATATTATATTTGGATGTAAACGTTTCAGAAAAAACTTTTAAAGTTCTCTTCTGTATTTTCTTAAATTGTGAAAATGAATCATTCACTTTACTCTTTGGTCACACTATAGCATGCTTTCTGTTTCACAAACTGAAAAAGTAATTATAGGATCAAATTTTTTAGGAGGTCATTCATTCAGAATGTCTAAATAGAAGAGCAATCTGAAACTTTTTACATGATACTTAAATTAATTATCAGATCAATCCTGAAAATCAATAACAGTGATTCTGATAGACAATGAAAATTCTGTGATTCTGCTAGACCCGGACTTCCAAATTTCCAGTCCTTTTTACCAAAAGCTGGTTCATATTTAAAGTATATATTTCAAAATTAAAGATATTATATGTAAAAATTAATACTTTATGATTAAGAAACACTTGGGGTGTAGAGTAACAGGCCTCCTCGTGGTGCACCCTGGATAACGCCAAATCTGTTACAGCCTTCGTCTTTATCTTGCAGTCTTTTCCTACAATGAAGGCATCTCCAATTATTATAAAAACCTTGGGAGAGCCTTCTGGCATCCTGTCTACCAAAAAATCTCCCTAGAGCTATCGGTGTTTCATCTTTCCGATTGTTGATGGGACACGATTACTTACAGGCGCACTTGCACCGTGTTGGTCTTTCTGACTCTCCTAACTGTACACTATGTGCAAATAGGGCCCATATGAATGGCGGGCATCTATGGAACTGCTCTGCCCTCCAGGAGGCCCGTAATTCTTCTAGTTTCAAGATGCTCTCCGCCCCTGGAGATATTTCCTTGCTATATTGGACTGCAAGACTTCTCATGCTCGAGAGAGAAAATGATGGACGTAATTTTAAAAAAAAATGATTAAGAAAAAACTGTGGTTAGCAATTGATTCAGTAATTACTCAACAAAAAATTAAAACAAAAATTGTCTCTAAATTACCCATAAAAAATCAAGAGACCTTTTTAAAACATAAGAAACTAGATATTATACTTGATAGGTATTAGTTTTTAATTCTAATTCGATGATTTAAAATAATACTTCACTAACTTGTTAACTAACAAATAAAGTCTCCTTACAACAAAATCTTTCAAGCTCCAAATTTTCATTGAAATGCTAACACAGGGTTCCCACNGATACTAAAAATTAAGGACTTTTAAGAACCATGAATCAAAATTAAGTACTTTTAAGGGTCCTTAATTTTCAAAATAAAAACTAAGCAGTTTTTAAGGACTTTTAAGGACCGTGGGAACCCTGTAACATTTAAAACATTCATCATATAACATAGTTGTCATCTTAATTTTCAAAATGTTTATGTTTTCTTTTATTTTGGATGAAAGTTACAATTGGAAGTTTGACTTTTTATGCAACTATTTTCTGAACAATTTACTATATTGATTCCAGCAACAAAGCTTAGCTAGACATGAAGGGAAATTATTAACTTCAACTATTTCTTTATAATTTAATAATTCAGTATAGGTTATTTTTTTTTTAAATCAAAAGTCATATTTTGAACTCTTATGAAATTATCACATTGACAGAAAATTTCAATACATTTAAGTAAAAAAAGGAGGTTTAAGTCTCTAATAAGAAGACGGCCCAATTACTTGTTCAAAAAACTTCATTCACTTCAAAAATATACAGATTGAAAATAACAGTCGACATGTTTCAAGCATTCAAAAATAGGCGCCCATTTTTAAAACTTGAGAGGCGTGAATGAGAAGAAACAAAAGTGATTTAAAATGCAAAACGTGCAGCTGCCAACGAAAAAGTTCAAATAGATATGCATTTTAGCTGGATTTCACCCTCTCATGCACAATGTTTTTTCTTGTTTTCTTTTGTTCTGCCTTTCCAAGTTTATTTTCCTTGGCTACTGAGGTTTTTCTAGTTTTGTTTACACCTTTATTTTCCATTTTTCATTGGCAATTTTATATTTCAAATCAGTTTTTTCTCATTCACATCTGGAAAGTCTTGAAAATGGGCTCCTATTTTTGAACCACTGAAATAAACTTTGTAATACAACTCTTATACATATAAGATTTTTATAAACATTTAGTCAATTCTATATAAAAAAAACTACATTCTACATTTCTTAAGAATTGTTTTATTATTATTTTCATAATTTTTTTATATTAAAAAAATATTAACACAATACTTTTAATAAAACAGTTATACAATAAAAAAAAAAACTTAATAATCTTATTATGACAAGTATGTAATGTTACTAGTACTAGTAAATAAAATTAAGGAAATTTCTTACCATATATTCATCTTCAGTAAAACCACATTTGGTTAAAGCAAGTTGTTTTATGTCCTCAAGAGGTTGCTCTCGAAATAACTTGAACAATAAAGTAAACACAAGAGGGCTTTCCAAAGAAGTCTAGTAAGAAAATTAATTATCAAATTAAAACAATTGCTTGTAATAATAATAATCAGGATGAAAAAATGCTTTTATTTTATTTCAAAATGTCAGATTTTTTTCTAATTTTTAAGTTTAACAGATAGAAAAAAATTAGGAGTAGCTATGCTGCACTAAACTCAAGGTAAAAAAATTATTATAATATTTACCTACTCAGGGCAACAATTGGTGCTAAAAACTGCGTTTGTCAAATAAAAAAGTAAAAAATAAATTATTAAATGTTTGAAAATATTTCTTAAAATGTACAAATATTTCTTAAAATGTACATCTTTTATTAGATCATTTTAAGAAAATACTAAAATTGTCCAATTACTCAATATTGAACTACTGAATAGGTTTATTTTCCTTATTTATTACATTTTTTTAAGAAATATTGTTTAATACATAATTTTTAAGCTTACATTTTTCTAGCAATAAAAATTGTGGAAAAATATATGTTATTTTTTTTTTTTTTTTACTTTTCTTACAAATTGTGGTTTTTTACAGTGGTTTTTTATGTAAGTAAAAAAACACATATTTCTCCACAATTTTTATTGCTAGAAAAATTTAAGCTTAAAAATGTAACAAAAATTTGCGAAAGAGGAAAAGTTCCTAAAAAAATTTACTTCAACTTTTTTGTTAAATTGTAACCTTCTAAAAATTCTAAATTATTGACCTACTAAAATGCAAAATTTTTTAAAAAATACTATTAAAATAATTTATACATTTTTAAGTTATTCTGTATTATTTCATTTATATCTATTACCTTGAACCTTAAATAATTTACTGGAATAAATATGATAAATATTAATAAAAAATAGTTAAATTTTCAACAATTTTAATAACTTTTAGTTTACTTAGTTTTTAACAAATTAGTTTCACTTAGTTTTTAGCTACTTAGTTTTTAACAAATGTTACACTTTTGTTGATATTACTTAAAATCTCTAGGCAAACAAGTCAAATGTTCTTTTTAATTATTGTTCTTTTAAAAATCTCTCCTAAATCATATTTTTTAAAAAATCTATTGACTAATATCTGGAATTGCTGATTTTAATAACCAATTTAAACTGTTATTAACCTGTTTAAGATGCTTCCAAGTTTTAAGAATCAGCTTTGTGAAGACAAATTAGTCATTCTATGTTAAACATTAAATTAAAACAAACCTGAAATAATACAATAAGCCCTCCAAACCATGATGCCCTTGACAAATAATGAGCATATAGTTTTTCATTGTCTGCCAGTTCTTTGAAAGCTTCTTCACAGCTTAACAGTACAACAGGTGTGTTATTAGGATGAATGAAATCAGACATCTGCAAACAAAATTTTTAAATTAATACATAAACAAAGATGTGTTATAAAATATAATTTTTATGAGGGGAGGGAATGATGTGACACAAAAATGTGTTATAAAATATTTTTTTTTTCGGAGGGGGGGGGGTGATGTGATACAAACGAAAATTAGTTATAAAATATAAAAAAATTAGAGGGGGATGACGTGAAACAAACGACATGTTTTAAAATATCATTTTTGTGGAAGGAGGGGGTGATGTGATGCGAACAAAGATGTAGTTTAAAATGAATATTTTTGGGGGGTGAAGGGATGATGTGACCCCAAACTCTAATATACAAGCAACTTTTAAATCTATAACAATAAAATCAAAAGTTTGTCTGTGTCTCTCTCTTAGAACTCCAGAACAGTTAGTGCTAGGATCCTAAAATTTATACAGAAAAAGCTAGGGGCAATTTTAGCTTATGCTCCCAAAAAATCATTTCGAAATTTCAATAAGCATCTTAGGGAAAATGTTTTAAAAAAATTTATTTTCATTCAGCACTATTTCAAAAAAAGCTGATGATGTAGATTTCTTTAAAAGGTAACATCAGAGTTGTTAGCTAATTTTTTTTAATTAAAAGTTAATTTTATAACACATTTTTTAAAAAAAATCAATTTTTTCGCCATTATGTCATGAAAGCTCAAGCAACACGGACATGAAATAAAATCACTATATTAATAGTTTAAAAAGAATTAAAAATCTCTTGTTAAAGAAATGTAGGCTAATACATATAATAAACAAAATAATGTTTAAAAAAACCTTTAATAAAATTCGTAATTTTTGAACAAATTCTCGCAAAATTAGGTCGACAAAAGGAAAGAAATTGGTTACAAGAGTCAACGAAGTGCTTGTCAGAAGTTTTTTTAATTAAAATTCCATACTCACAAAAAGTCTGGTGGTAATAATTAACAATTCATAGATTATTTAATTTTTATTTTACCCCAAACAGAAAAGGGTAATCTCAGTCAAATTCAATTTGAAGGTAAAGTATTGCTATACACAATTACATCATTAATAAAAATCTTAATTGAAGTATAAAAATAGATCTAAAAAAACTCACTATTTTTTTAGGCTTGAGCAGTGTTAAATTGCAGTGGTAATATACAGATGAGTGGAAAGAACTCACAACTATCCTTTTATTAGGAAGAGAATTACTCAAATAAGGGAAGAAACGAATATATCTTCTAATCTGTTTACATGAAAATAGAGTTCTCATCAGCTAAAATGTAAAACAACTGAAAAAGATAACAAAATATCACAAATATTATCAGGCTCAGGCATGCAAATAAAAATTCAAGTTCTATATTTTAGTAAATAATTTGCCTTAAATAGTCAAAATCAATAATATTGTAAAAAAATATATAAAGCATACTTTCATGTCTTGAAGATATTGTTTCCCACAACATGTAAAGTAGAGACAAAAAATTTAGTTAATTTGAAGGCTTTTAATTATTTCTAATTAAAGGATTAATTTAATAGCCACTACAATTTGTAACCAATGCTTACAATTGGCATATGTTAGGAAAGATCTCCATATCGGTAGCTACACCAAATTTTGGCGACTTGAGGGCAGTGGCCTGCAAAAAAACTAAAAAAATTAAAATTCTCTGACGCTTTGACGGTTGAAGCTCGCGAAAACTGATACCGATACGTAAATATTCCCAAGTTTTCAAATGTTGAGTATATTTCCAAACAAAGAATAACTTAGTCACTAAAATAATTGCAAAAAATAAAGAAATAAGCAGCAACCAAAGAAAATGTGGCATATCATACATAGAACCTTAAAATTTACCATAAACAAATCTTTAATCTATTAACAGCTGAAACATTTATACATAATAACTGCTTAAATCATTCAAAAGGGCATTTTGTAAACTCCAGAATATTTTCAAAACAGGTTTAGAGTGAGCTAACTGCCATACTAAAGTACCACTGCCTACAACTTACAGGTATACTTTTACTAGCAAAAAAAATATATATATACATATATTAATTCAATGAACTTTACTGAAAAGACTTTATTATTTAAAAAAATAATAAAGTCTCTTGTCAATCACAATGCAGTTGCTATCAAAAAATTCGGCACATATTTCGACGCAAAAATCTGTCTTGTTAGACTTTTCTGAAGAGGCTTTATGGTTTTAAAACAATTTTTTTTTAATGAATGGATATTTTCATTAAAAGCATTTTTTACGACGATTTTTCTATCACTAGAAGAAAAATTTTATTCTAAATCGAAATAGAACTTATTTGCATAGCAAATGTACATAAATGTCAAATAAAATTCTGTGCATATAAACGTAACCATCCATTCATTAACTAATTACTGCATATAAAATAATTACTACATAGAATATAATTCACGGGAATGTTATTTCAGAAATAAAGCATTGCATTTTTAATAAATTAAGAAGAAACTGAAACCAGAACAAGTCATTTTACAATATTTGGTTGAATACAAAAACCCAAATATATTAGAATAACTAAATAAAAGAACAAACGCACATGAAAAATATTTGTGAATAACTCTCAATGAAGTTATTACACTGTATATTTAATAATATTTTTAAGAAAACAGCATAATAAACAAAGGATTTACATTTATTGACAACAAACTTCCGTACTTTCGCTTTCAGTGCCGGTATCAGTGTTAATAGGTGCTCACCGCATGGAATAAATTTCAACCGACTGAACGCAAAATGCTTTCAACGAGTTCTTCGAATTCAAAATTATCTCAATCAGTTTGCATACTTATTTTATATTTACGAACTACAAACGATTTTCTATGTGAATTCTCAATCAAAACTGAAAAGCGTCGCGCGAAAAGTTTATTTTTTACGAACGCAAAGTTAAGTAAATTGTTGAGCTGTAACACTCCTACTAGACATGAAAAATTACAAAAATGAAGCTGCATCAGCCTAAAGCCCCTGAATCATATTATAGGAGCCTTACATCAGCCAAGTAGTGTATTTTTGAAGACATCATAAAATTTTTAGCCAATCAAACTCAAGTTTTCGAAATAAATGCTACATATATTTTTAAAATCGAGTTCACAATGCTCGAATACGCCATCTAGGAAAAAGACCGGTTCCATGTCTTGACTCTCCCACCTTTACTTTACTCCTCTTTCCATTGTATGGGGATGTAGAATATAATATAAAAATATGCTTAGAAATCAAGTAAAATGATATTTTTGTAAACTCATGAAAATTGAAATGTATACCTGTCTTAATTTCTTATGGAACGTGATCATGAATCAAAAATTTTGTCATAGCTCTTTTAAAGATAATAAAACATATAAAAAGAAAAATCTATTAATTTAATTTGAAAGTCTAATTTTTCCAACAAAAAAAAGAACACGTACCCCTACGAAAATCCTTTCACATCACCTTCACACCATTAAAGTATAACTTTCCACAATAAATCACTGATTTCACAACCTTGTAAAGGCCAATAAAAAAATCAGGTCATCATTTTTCAATAAAAAAAATAGGACCTTTTTAAAAAGGCATACTGTACCGAAATTCTTTTAAAAAGAATTTTTAAAAAATTTGTAATTTGGTCCATTTAAGTAAAATAGGAGCAAGTTGTATGGCAAAAGAATAATAGAATATTTTTCATTCCCGAATTACTTTGTTCAGAACATTAAAATTGAAAAATTCACAATTTCCAGCCTAATTTTATTAATGAATTGCTTAACACCGAGCAACTCAAACTCATAATAGTTTAAGATCAATATATATTTTATCTTCTCGTAATATTGTGTCAATAATAAATGAGAAAAATCAGCATCAATCAAAATATCCTCTTATTAACTAAGTTCAAAAATTCCATTATCGAATTATTTTAAATTAGGATTCCACTAATATCGAAACAAAAACACAGTGAATATACTGTTTAAGATTAAATATAAAAAAGTCATTTAAAGTACAAAAGTAATTTGGTAAATGATTCCTCAATTCACCATATGAAAATTCTATGGTGTGATTACTACATAAAAGATGAATCAATAATTGTTAAATAACATAACTCACTCCTGCAAGATATGTTACTGTATTTGCTGAAAATAATAAATTGGAAAGATAGGATCCCTGAATTCATCACTATGAAAATGAGATAATGTAAAGTTGTTAATTGTATTTCTTTTTCATAAAATGACTGAATTAAGCAAATACAGAATATCAGGGTAACTATGAATATGTGTTTGACAAGATAATTTATAAAATCTTTATCAATCCAGCAAATTTTCAGTTGTTGATGCCGCAAAACCTATAGGCTTTGATAATGCAGTGAAAAATTCTCAGAATATGAAATAAAGAACATAAAAAATAAATTTAATGCTATGGTATAGCATTCTAAACCACAAATATTTTTATGCTAGAAAGATGTAGGATTAAAATTTTTCCTTTTCCAAATTCCTAACTTCTCTGAAATCTACATATACTGATTAATATCCCATTACTTACCTTTTGATGTATACAGATGCATGTAAATATCCAAAAAAAAAAACAAAAAAAAATTAATAGAAAGGAAAATCAATCAAAATATTACACACAAGCTTGAAAAATTTACTTTTTCGATCTTGTAAAAAATAACTTTCTCTTATGATTGAGTATAGAATACTATATTTACTTTTTCATAAGATATACAGGGTTATTCATAATTCCCTCCGGGATTTCGAAGCGTTACAGTAAAAAAAAAGAAGACGAATATGAAAAAAAGAAACATATGAAATTATTCCGAAACTGTTCAAGTTTTACTTACAAACATTACAGGTGTTCTATATGTGAACCCTTGGTCACACGGCATACATCAATGCGATAGTCCAGTTCCTGGCCGGAGGGAATTATGAATAATCCTGTGTATAATAATTAGTTTCACCTATGGAAAGGTCTTTAATTCTGGTAGTATCGAGAGAAATAACCAATTTATTGTGAAAAGTGTATAGTGGAGTTCTTACTTTTATTTTTTTATAATGTATTAGTTATAAATGCAACAAAAAAAAAAAACAGTTGCTTATTACTATTTTGGTAAGGGAACATATTTTTTAATTTAATATGTGGTATAATCTGTGATGCAATCGATTGATCTATTTAAAAGGCAGGATTTAATACATGCAACCTATTTCGCCAAAAATAGATTATTACATTTGGTTCACATTTGTTGCTATTAACAAACTAATCATGCTATCACCCTAAATTACAAATGGTTTTAAAACAATTCAAATAAAAAAAGGACATTAAATAAAAGAACAATATTGAAAAATTGTTTATTAGCCTCAATTTAATTCTCAAAAAATACATAGATTTATACAGTCTAAACAAAATAGGCACTATCTTTCTTCCAAAGTTCTTCCAAGATATCACATATAGAACTATCGGGATAACGTTCCACCCATGATTGTATCATTCCTTCAAATGTTGAATCATAATTCTTCAATACAACTTTACCATCTACAATAAAAATAAAAAGATTTTAAATTAGACACAAAAAATTTATTGTTTAAAATAATTAATTGTCATAATGTCATAAAAAAGATATCTATGAAATTATAGTATAAGCTACTTACAATCAAAATTATGTAGCATTTGATAGCAAGATTATGTAGCACATGATTTTTTTCATAAAAGGTCATACAGCACATAATTTTTTTCATAAAAGATCATACAGCACATGATTTTTTAACTAAAAATAATGTAGCACATGATTTGTTCATTAGTGTATATATCATCTTTTTTAATTAAAGATTATGTAGCATGTGACATTTCCATTAAATATCAATTAGCAGATAATTATCTTCATTAAAGATCATGTAGCAGATGATTCTTTCATTAAAGATCATGCAGCACATGATTTTCTTCATTAAATATTGCATGGCAAGTTAAGGATACTACACTTTAATCAATGTGAACAATTAAAATTAAGCCTGCACTTAGTGCAAACATTTTTCGAGATAATCGGCGGATTGGAAGGAAAATTATTGATTTTGATACAGATGAGCATTATTTTTGTAACTTATTTTATGATAATATCTTTTTTTGCCATATGTAATTATTTTTGCAACTTCTAAAGAATTTAGAATTTGATGAAAGTATTCCCACACCCTGTTCTTTAACAGCAAAAATAGGCAAAATACAACTCTCTTCATTCTTAGGTCCATATGTAACAATGAAAGCAGGACTAGACATGAAGTATTGGATATGCTTAGAGTTTATAGTATTTTATTTGGATGACAAGTTTTAGACAGAAAAAGAATTTTATTTTAAAGAGAACTTCTTAATATTTTTATAGCTAATTATTAAATATCATTCCTCATTGAATAAATTAAAAAGGATAAATAATAATAAAAAAAACACATTTTCAAAAAATTATTGCTATTATTAATTTTTTTTCAAACAAAAGAAATACATTTTCAAAAGAGTTTCAGCATTTGGCTTATATTTTAAAAATATGAATGAGAGCTAAGCAAATAGCAAATTGTGTTGATAGGAATCACTGATTGTAATTTACATTTATTATCAGCACTTTATAATTATTTTTATATAAATCATGACAGTGAGAATAGAGCTTTAAGGAATCACAATTTATAATTTGGGGAGACTTAAATTGGAAAAATCATAAATTAGGAATCTCAAAATTTTGATTCTGAGAGTTCCGATTTCCGCCAATAAGTAGAAGAAACCACACAACTAACTTCAATACGATATTTGCAAAACTTGGAAGATAAATTTAGATCGAAACAGGCCATTTTTATTTCTGATTCATTGCATTATTTTCTACCTAATTTAACAACTTCATAATTTTAATACTTTACAAGCAATGCATAGTAATTTTTTTAAAACAAATTGAAATTACAAACCTTCTAAGAATGTGTTGACTTGTGTGAACAATCTTCTTGGTTTCTTTCTTGCCATGACGATTTCCCTGTAATCCAAGAAAGGATGGGCAGTTTCTGAACTCACTAAGGAATAACCATCGTACATTTTTCTAGCTGATTCAATGTCTCCAGTCGCTTTGTACAACTAAATTAAAATAGTTTAAAAAAATATTACAATATCTGATGCATTACAGCAAAATTAAGTAAAACAATGACAACAATTTCAACTTTTATATAATTTCTTTTGTGACCAATAAAATGCAGAGATTCTTCATGAATTTTTACAGATTCAATAAAGTATGTAAGTATGAAATTAAAACTTTACTCTCTCTACATTTAATTTATCAAATATCCTGCAATAATTTTCTGCAGTAATCATGAATACAGGAAGGAAAGACGATATTTAAAACATAAGACCATTTTAATTTGCATGAAACATTGATTACTTCAGTGCTTTCTTTTTTTTACCAAAAGAGTATACACCTTTTAATATAAAATTATATTACAGATTGGTACAATCTTTGACCCATGGGTCGAAAGTTGCCCATAAAATATTTTAACACCAAGTTGTTTTACACATTAACAAAAGTATAAAAGAAAGAAAGTAACAGAAAAATGTTTTGTATCATGCTCAATAACAGTTTATTCTTGATTTAGTTTGGTCTACTTCAAAGTACTAATTTTGCAAGTTTGATTTATGACAATAGGTTCAATTTCTACAGTAAAATTTTATTTCTTACCAATAAATAAAATTTATTATAGAAAAAAAAAAGAATTTTCAAAATCTAAAAAATAGGATAACAACCAGTATCACATAAACGTGATACTTAGTCAGAGCCGGATTATACCTTTCATAGGCCCTAGGCACAGCCGTTTTTGGGCCCTCCCCTCCTTCCCCCACTCCTCCCCTCTTTTCAAAATATATGCTAAAATTTTCTTGCATATTTTTTTTACATTTTTATTAATATGGATTTTAATTTACAAATTTGTTTATCAAACTTTATCTGCAATACCGACATACTGCCGATATTGCAGTTGATATCGATAATACCATTATGATTAGTTCGATCGATAACTATGTAAACACTTCACGTCAACAATACAACAACAAATCAGCAAAGAAAACAGTGAAATTGATAGTGAGATTAATTACAAGAAATATTTATACTACAAATAGCTTCATAGTTTTCATGATACTACTATGATAACTAAGTGAAGGAAATTAACATTGTCAAAAGTAAATCTTTTGAAATTATGAATGCAGAAGGAATTATGAATGCAAAATTATTATTGAAATTATGAATGCAGAAGGAATTATGAATGCAAATGCAGAAGGAGAAAGATCTTTCTCCAGATTAAAATTGATAAAAAATTATTTGCGTTCAACAATGAATCAAGATCGTTTGGCATCGCTCGCACTTATGTCTATTGAATACGACATTTTGCGTAGTTTGGAATTCGACAGCATAATACAAGATTTCGTTGAATCCAAAAATCGCAAAAAAGTAATATATTAGATCATAAGATTCTGCAAAATAATTTATTACCGAAAAATATTATATTTTTATTTGTATCTTCATAATTTTGTGCAAAATACACTTGTTGTTTTTAAAGCTAAATTATTTTTGTCAACAAATTTTTTTCTCCCAAGTTTTTCGTAGGCCCCTGAATTTCGTAGGCCCTAGGCACGTGCCTAGTGTGCCTATAGGTTAATCCGGCCCTGTACTTAGCAATAAACTTCGTTTTCTGAATGATAATTAAAGCTAGCTTTTCTAGTAGTTTTTATCTGTTTATTGATAGATTTACAGTAAAAATGTGCTTTGTAGATATATAACTACATTTGATTAGGTTTATTAAATACTTTGTTATTGACACTTGAGTAAAGATAAGCTATACATGTGAAAGTCATGTATGTTACTTTAAAATAAAATCTATATGTACATTATAAGGTATTTTCCAGTTTTTATGGCTCATTATCAAAAAATGGTTGTGCATCCCTGTTATATCATTTTTTCTTAATCTGACACCACATATACTTTATTTCAGAAGCATGTGTTCACAAAACTTCTAATTACGAAAGGGTGAAAGATCTATACAGGTTCTATCCCTTAATAACTCATATAAGTCTATATTACAATTGGTTGTTGCTGATTGTTATTTCAGTTTCTTCAAATGTATGGGTTATTATTATATTTTTAAATCAATTAAATATACCATATAAGTTCTTGTTATAGTCCTTCTCTAGAAGTTCCCTGCTTTAAAAGCAAATTGTACAAGATTATATTTGCCGACATTAGTTGGGCATTTCTTTTAGCTTGAAGAATGTGTAATACAGCAGAAGTAGATTATTTGAGATTAAGTGTAGATTGTGATTATTTAAGCAAATTGTATAGGATTTTATTTGACGATATTCATTACACATTTTTCAACGAAAGTAGAGAAAGTCTCTACAGTTACAAATTAGGTGAAGTTCGTGAGGGGAAAGTCAAACTTATTTTCGATGCAAACTTCAGTCTAGAGATATTTTACTAAAAGATGGAAGATAAAAAAGAAACAACCTGGTCTGCCATTTCAAGCATATATATGATAACCTATTTAAAAGATTAAACGAATCTAATAATCATATTTCAATATAAGAAGATGAAAAAATATATATAATATTAAAAAAAGTCATTGTCAATAATTGACTATCTTTTTTTCGATAGTTATACAGAAACTAGGAATTTCTAAAAAGCTCTTCCAAATAAAGTGGAAAAAATTCAAAATGAAAATTGTCTATTTTTGCTTCACATAGTTTTTAAGTCTAATAAAAGTTTGGAATTTCTTCTAAAAAAAAATCTAATGTTACGCTTTAGCAGCTGACCTTGATTTTTGGGAATCATTTCTAAAATTCTAATAATTAAGTTAAGATTCTTGGAAATATTGCCTTATTTCTAAATGTTTGGAAATCTAGAATTATTTTAGTTTTGACACATTGCACACCTTTAGTTCTCATCCTTCATACCTGCCATCTCATTGCCTATCCTTTATTTAATTACTTCATTCAAGTTTTTTGTCCCATCCCTTATTGGTTAAACCCCTTTTTTCCTTCTTGCAATTTGTTTATAATTTTTCTTCGGTATCTCTGTTTCCTACTCTTCCCGAGGAAAATTCTTGATTATAGAATCAAAATTATAGTCTGTCTGTTTTGTGGAATTACATGTGCTTTATTCACTTATAGATAACTTTTTCTTCATTTGTGCATACATACCTGTAATCTCCGTAAAAAGGTTCCAACTGCAGCTCTTCCAATTGTTTTAATTTTAGTGGCATCTAAAGTCAGTAAAAGATCAGGATTTCCATCTGATCCTTTCACTTTTTCAATCTTTACAAAATCTTCTCCAGCTTCAAGCATAACTTGTAAGATTACATAGCGAGCTTGTAAATGGGCCTAAAAAATTTTTTTATTTGATTAGACAGAAAAAAAGATACTTTTTCTAAAAATCGTTTAAGGAAAATTATGCAAAGTCATAGTTTATTATAAAAACAAAATATAACAAGATAAAATACTGTAAAATATTGAAACTATTTAATTTAAATGCAAAAATTGTTCTAATTTTTAAAATATTAATAATAATCATAATATTGATAATATATGTATTTTAAGTTTTAAAACCATCAGAACTATAAACAACCATCAAAACAGTACAGTGTGCAAAATAAAAATGTGAACACCTAATTAACTTTCGATCTAACGATTGGATTTTCACATTCTAATATAGATTGTCACAATCTAATTGGATTTTCACAATCTTAATAATTCGAAAGACAGTCTCCTACCTAACCTATTGAATTATTATTTTACAGATTGTGGTTATTCCTCACAATCCAAATCTGACGAAAAAATAACATGTTAATTGAGAAAAAATACATTTTGTGTCCAATCTGGCTATCTTAAAATATATACATCAATATTTTAGTATAAATAAGGAAAATTTCTTGGATTATTAAGACTGCATCTTAGTAGTACTTGAAAATCTTACGTACACAAGCATATATACATAAAATTAAGTGCCCTATCCATGTTCTATTGGTAAAACAATTGAAACTATGAATTAGAAAACATTAAAAGTAAATACTAGCTTTTAAAATTCTTATTTTTAATGAAATTGATCATTTTATTTTACATTATACCTAAAAGCATTATAATATTCTAGATCAAGATTTTCAGTAATTAGAAATGAACTTTTCAATTATTATAGTTCTTTTTAAATTTAAATTGATAAAACTTCAACTAACATGGACAAAACACTGATTATTTAAGTTAGAATTCAGATTAAGTTATGGATCAAAATATATTGAGGCAAAAATATATTAAAGAGGTACAATGTATTATTACAGCAATGCGAGTTCTAAAAGTGACAGAGACATAAATTATTTTACTATTGTTCATACCTGAAGCCATGATTTAGATTTAGGATCATACATTTGAAGACCTTGTAAGCCCATTAATGCCATCAACAACCAGCATGTGTATATAATTTCCTCTGCTTCAGGGCCTTCATAACCGAATATTCTATTTAAAAAATTTTAAAATTGAAAATTAGTTAAACACAAAATATCTTATTTTTTTCAACAAAAAAAAGAGACATAGATTCAATAGAATAAAGATAAATAGCACATGCGTAAAGGTAAGAGTCTTCTCTTTTTTGAAGAGACCTCTTTTGACCTCAGCTACTGTCGCTCAGTTTAGTAAATCAGTTCATTGTTAGACTCACTACTCGACTCATGTCACGTGAATAGGTTTTCAACTAGGAATAAATTGAAGTATCCCATTACTAGTAAACCCGGAGAATTTATCATCCTACCAAACAAGAAGATGTGTTGCGTTATTCCAATTAAATTCGGTTAGAATAATCAACAAGCAAAAAGAAAGTAAAGATAGCATGAAAGTCGCTGTCTAACTCAAGAAAATTCTGCATAGAATTTTATTGTTCAGTTTTTCATTGGGAGAATTATTGTTTTGATAAAAATAATTGCAGAAAAGTAATATCCATGTTTATGAGTAAGGTAGACCCTTTCACAGAAGAATTGGAAAAATCTTTTGACATTGCGTGCAAGTGCATTTAACACGAACATTGCAATTGTGTAAAATAAAGGGAAATTCCTCTTGAAAAGCCACACAATAAGGTAACCACCAATATTTAAATATCAAGAATAGGGAAAAAAATTACATGTTTACAACATAGTAAAGTATGTATAAAGAAAAAAGACAATTATTAATAACGTGCCTCCATACAATGGGAGTGATGCCGCCATTATCTAACATCTCTGATCCTTATGGAAGATTTTTACAGTTTTCTATGCAATTTCTTTTTCATTTTTTATTAAAGTGCGAAACACGATATTTTAACCCAAAAAATAACACACTTAGCCAAATTGAAAAAGCTCAACAACAATACAACTAATAATATAACCAATTCCTTAGAAAAACTAAATATTTGCTACATAGAAGTTTACCACCAATAACCATATATGTAAGTATATATATGTATGCATGTAAGTATATATATACACATAAACATATATATTATATATATATAAATATATATACTAATCTCAATATAACAAATTTGCATGATAACTTGCATATATCAAATTTGCTTGACTACTTCTTTAGATGACTGATGCAATTTCTTTTCAAACATGGCAATCTCTTTTTTATTAGGATTCCGAGAAATAATTAATAAAATTGCTCAGGAAAAGATTTTAAGAATTGGAATTTAAACATTTTAAGTTCATCGGGAAAAAACTTCTTTGATTAAAAATATTTGCAAAATTAAGGGCCACTGAGAAATGTATTCTGCTATAAGAAATCTTTTTTTCTATGAGCAGCATCATAGCTAATGCATAAGGAATTCGATTTTTCATTATATTGAAAAATTTGCATTATTGAAGTTCGTGATATCGAGATTTGATAGTAGATAAGTTTAAATACCATGATTCGACTCTGTGCTATTGCAGGGTCATTGAAATACACACACATAAAACTTTAAAATCGTAGTAATAAGAATGCTGAATGAAATTTTTCTTACATCTTCTTTATCTTTCAAAGAATTTATAGCTGAATCTTTATCTTTAGTCAACTCTTCTCTTGTGTTTTTAATATCAATTAACTCCAAATTAAGTTTTGAGAATTCGTGTTCCTTTTCCTCTATGCTTTGTTTGTGAGAAATTAATTGAGATTCAGCAGTAGATAAAGCAGTTTTACTTTCAATTAACTCCCTTGACGCAGCATCAAACTCCGATTGAANTTTTTTGTATCTTAAATTACATACAATATTGAAAAGAAATTACCTTAACATGCCATAAAAATGCTGTTTAAAGAAAAATTCAAAATGGTTTTTTGTATAAAGTGATTTTTTTTAAAATTTATCAGTAAGTAAGTTTTTTATTATTATATGTTAATTAAGTTACTAATGAGTAAGTAAGTTATTTAAGACAATACTATTTTAAAAATTTGTGACATTAACAGGGGTGATTATGAATCCAACTCAAAAATCCTGAAAATTTCTTGAGTAAAATCATTAATTTTTCAGAAAGTTTCAAAAAATTAATGTCTTTATAAATTTAAGTCATTGATATTCTCAAAACATGAAATTATGCAGCATAATTGAAATGAATAATTATGTATAAGTTTACTTTTTCCTCAAATCTCATTTATTATTCTACCCGAAAAAAAATTTACAGATGAAAAATATGCCAAGTATAAATTCTAGTTCTAATATTTCGAAATAAAATATACAAGAATTTTAATATATAAATGCAATTGATGATTTATTGAAACTTCTGGACCTTTGATTTCCAGAAACCTCTGGATTGCAATTAGCAAAAAATCCAGAAGTTCAGATTTTTTTCGGAGCACATTCATCTCTGGAATAATTTTTTGATTTATCTAATTATAAATTCCTGCATTATGTGTTCCTAAAAACAATCTTTGCAGCAATACAGCTTGAAAATTTACTGTAACGATTCATCATCAATAAATAATATTTCAATTATATTTATATTAATAAAATTTAATCTATTATTAAACTAAAAATTTTAAAGTAACTCAAAAAAATATCAATAACAATAATAATGAATATAGTGGAGAAAAAGTATAAAATTCCAAGTTGCGATAGTGTAAAGCTGCTAATATCACACAACTGGAAGAATATATGAAATAAAATTAGTTAATCCACTTCAATTTCTTTTCTTTTAAGTTATTTCCTGTAGTGCTTCTCACAAAGGTGATATTTAGAATGTCATTTGGTAAGTTACTTGGTGTTTATATTTTTCAGCTTTCTCCTGCGGTGTTGATCCTAAGTGTTCTAATGAGGTAATAACTTATTTAATTTCATTTTGAAGAATTGAAGAATTGAGGCACTGAAGTTTAAAATCGTGTGAATATTAATGGAGATATTGGACCTCAAAAATGCAAATGGGAAATTTAGATTGAAAATGAATTTTTAAATCATGTATGTAAATACTAATCAATATGTGTGACTTTCAAATAACATATAAATACGAAACTTGATGTATGATATTAAAAATACTTGAATACGAAGGAACGTTGGATTTTATACTCGTGTGAATATGAATTCCGATATTTATTTTTAAAACTCATAAATGCAAATTGCGATAATAGATTTTTATATTACACTAATATGAATCGCAATGTATGATTTTTAAAAAATTGAAAAATTCTGAACAAAACTGACAACATTTAACTTCTAAATCAGGTGAATATGAATCCCGATATTAGCAGACTCCAACGTAGTTTCAAATATTAATAACAGCGAAAATCTGACAAACCAAAAAAAATCAAATTCGTGGAAGACTCCCATGTATAAAATACTTCTTGTTAATGCGATTTAGCAAAAGTATCAAAGTTTAAAGTTTACATTCTAGAACTCAGTGAAAATTTTGCCATGTTGTAAGTTTTGATTTGCGTAAGTCTGCAAACCAATGATTTTGAAATACACGGAATTCCGAGAAATTCACAGAAAAATCATATACCCTGCTCCTAATTTCTAGACCTGGAAAGATAATACGAAAAATTCAGAATTCCAGGGTACACCCAGAATACAATCCCCCTTGATAATAATTGATAATTATTTTTCAAAAAAATTTATGACATTAGTCAACAATAAATTATGATACCTTTTGATTAGTTTCAAAGTTGATAACTTGATCAATATCGAAATTAAAACTGCCGTCTTTTTTTCTATGAAACAATTTTCCACTTCCGTGTCCTAAGAGTTCGTGAAGAGCTACTTGGACTTGGAATGCATTATTTCTAAGTTGCATCACTATCTCCTTAAAAGAAATTAAGACAATGCTTTATGACTTTAAACATCAAAAAACATCAAAAAACAACAAAACATGCCAGACATTAAAGTTATCAGTAAGATAGATTTTTCTTTTTCTAAGTGTTCGATATTTTGCTATAAGTATATGAGAATAACAAAAAATTATTAATAACTTTTTCACTTTGAGTAGTGAATGCATTTATGTCAGAAAAAACGCAGAGGAAATCAGGAAAACAAAATATGAACTAATACAAATATCACACACAACAGAATGAAAAGTAAGGAAAAGAATTTTTTTTTTAAATTATAGTTTCTAGCTATTGAAAGATATTTGTTTAATTGCAGAAAAAAATAATACAAATAATAATTTTGGAAATCAAAAATAAATTATAAGTTGTATATAATTAAAGTTTTCAAGAATACAGTTTACTTAACTTTAAAAAAAACAAGGGGAAATTTTTGATACAAATAATGATATAAAAAATAAATATAGCTAAAGGCAAAAATATATTTTTCAACTCATATTACGAATAAAGAAAAATCATAAAATTATGTAAAGATTTATCCAAGAGGAAGCAAAAATATATAAGATAGGGCAAGATTGATAACAATGATACTTTCCTCTAATGCAAACTAGGAGAAAAACTTTACTTTTTGTTATAAATTTAATTCTAAATTCTCTGTGTTCATCCCTGTGGCAGAATTTTTTCGAACTATCTGCGACAAAACACTCTAGCTCTAATATCTTTCTGCAAGATACTTTTAATAATAACAACAAGCATTTATTTTACGAATTTAAAAAAGCAAAAGTGCTGCGTTTACAAAAAAACTATATAATTTTTTTAAATTGAACATGTAATAAATTTTTATTCTAATATTATGGGTGATATTCTCGCATTATGTGGGGGAGGGACACGCAAAATATTTCTTTCATCGCATTTTGTAAATAATTGTCACAATAAAAAATATAATTGAAAATCATGAAATTGGTATTAATAATTGCCGAAAAAAAGATCGACGACGAAACTGCGCAAATCGGGCTCCTCAAATGCTTGTTTCGAGATTAGGTTGTCATAAATAATATCGTATAAAAAAAATTCGGATTTTAAAATTATGGAGAAATCAATAGCAATAACTGCCAAAAAACCGATAGAACTACTGTCTTAAAAAGACTATTCTCAAATGCACCATTTGAATTTTCCATATACAGTCAAACCCCGCTATAGTGAACCTTCAAGGGACAGAAATTTTGGTTCACTATATCCGTTATGTGTATTAGTATTAGTGTTCAACTCTTTGACCAATAAGGAATAATTACTCATTCCCTCTGACAGAAAATGCATATTGATCCCATAAAAGAAGCAAACAAGAAAAAAATGCTTATCGCTACCTTTTCCACTATGGAAGGTTTTAAAAATCGGTATATGTACTTATTTTGAAGTAAAAATTTCAAAATTATTACAAGAAAATAAAGAAAAAAATCAATCGAAGACAGGAAAAAGTTCATTATATCCAACTTCATCACTTTTTTGGTTCACTATATCCACAAAAAATAACATTATACGGGTATAGCAAGGCACGGGACCGAACATTTCGTTCACTATATCCGGAAGTTCACTATAGCGGGGTTTGACTGTAGTTTGAAATATATCGGGACATTTAAAAACTACGTGAAAATCAATATCAACAAATGGCGATAAAACAATCAAAACATTACATCGATTTACGATATCGTCGTAAATTGAGCGTGTCAAAAAGTGATTATCTAAATGCATGATTCAAATATTACGTAGAAAAGAATTTTTTTTTTCCAAAAGAAAAATTATTCTGCAAGAACTCTGTAACATTCTGCGACAATGTCGCCGTGTCGCTGCGATTCTGCCACAGGGGTGTTCATTATTCTTTTGACAAATCATATTCTTGCTATTTTTAATTTTGAAAAATAGTAAATTCTTATATTTTTATAAGTTTAAAACAAAAGTCAGCTGTAATAAAATTTATGAACAAAAAAGTAAGAAATAAATTTACTTGATCGCTTGCGCTTATGAAATTTGGTGCTTCAGTTGTTTTGATATTAATTGTGTTGTTTAGAGAAACATTCTTGAAGCCTTCTGTTTGACGAATTTCTTCATCTGCAAAACAAAAAATTTAAAATTTTCAGAATAATTAACAATATTTTTTCAAATGTTACTTCACAGGTAAAAATATCAAATTTAAAGCAATATAATTTACAGCAAATCATGTCTGCAAGCTATAACCAATTACTGCGGCAAATTATAATAAATGCAAAAATTTATCACAAAATGCTGTCATTAACATTTAGATTGAGGTATTATATCAATAATATTTCAACAGGGCAGAAAAAAAAGCATTTCAAACAATGTTAAAATTATTTTTCAAAATAATAATTTTTTTTTTTTACTTAAAAGAACATTTTGAAAACTATTTTTTACCATTATTACTATTGTTCAGACATTTGTCATGACCAGAAACCAAATTGTTTATACCCTTTACAAAGAAAGATGTCACCAGTGATGACAGCCACTGCCAAACACCCTTTCTATGTGAAGACATCTTTAACAAAGCACCTCCTACCAAAATCAAACTTGCAGTTAAATGGTAGACAGAAAGTGCTGCAAGTTTGGGGTTGTATAATAGGTGATGGAACTGCTCCCAACTAAATTTTTTGAATAAGGTTTTGTTAAAGTGAAACTGTCACACAGAATGGGTATGAGCATCATCATAAAGCAATATATTGTCTCGACTGAACATGTTTTATTTTGAATAGCACGCAGTAGTTTTAACAATTTTTTGCATTCAAAGACTGTAACACAGAACGTACTACATAGTTGTCAGATCATCAATCTCCTTTAATACTTTGAATGCTCACTAACACAGAAAAACTATGACTGGACGATGTCACAAATTTTATATTATAATATATCGCCAGTTAGACATTGTGATAAAACAATGAATCATAATGAAACACGTGATCTAAAAAATTTTTTAATCGAAAATACACTACACTATCTGAAATCAATTTAAAATAAATAAAACAATTAAATCTATAGTAAAAGAAAATGTTAATTATAAGTAAGTGCTGTTATAACATCAATAACATAGCTTAATTTTTTTAATTTTTAAAATAATAAAGATGGACTGACTTAAGACAGAATTCTAAAGTAAAAATAAACGTAAGCTTTGTTTTAATTTCTTCTAAAAAATTTAAATGACTTAAGATTTAAGGGTTTTAAAAAAAATTATATCAAAATATTTTACTTACATCTTACCGATCATTATATTTTTTACACCCAGCGCAATTCTTTGAAAAACTCAACAAATTTCAGTGTTTCTCATTGAATTTAAATGACTTAATAATCGTTTATTCTTTGTCTTAAAAAGCTGTCTTTCATTATTTATTTTATTTTTAATGAATAACATAGAAATGCAATTACAGTACAATTTAAAAATGATACTGAACTTCTAAAATAAATAACTTGTAATATTTTAAAAGTCTAAATATTTTCATGCATTTTAAGACATTTAAAAACAATAAAAGTATTAGAACTAAGGTTAAATTATATAAAAAAAAAGCTTTGTTTAAAACTTAAAAACATTGTGCAACTTTAGATTTAATTTAAAAAATTAGGGTTTTTTTTTTTATTTATCTAATAGCCAAATTTTAGAGGGAAAAANAGTTTACTGTAATCTCCGTTTCATTTTTTTCAAAATTAAATACAACTGAAGATCTATAGGATTGAAATTAATAATAAATTTTTAAAAAAAAAAACACAGAAAAAACAAAACAAAAAAAGAACATTAAATTTATATGTATTGGGAAATTTTTAAAATTTAAAAAACTGGTTAAAAAGGAACAAAATACACTTAAATAAAGTATTAAATTATTACAGAAAAGCTGCCTTCAAAATCTTTTTTTTTATTCAAATTAATAAAGTTGGATTTACTCTAATGGCAGTTAATCAAATAAATCTAGGCTTTGTTTAAATTTTTTTAAAAGTAAAAACAACAAAAGATGACAAAATAAATGGAAGAATAAATAAAAAAAATGACAAAATAACTTACAATAACAGCAAAGTAAAAAATGGCAAAACAATGAACAGCAATGGAACAGAATGGCAAAACATAATAATAGAAGTCCGACCGAAAATAACCTTCAAGAAACATTTTAAAATCACGAACGCCTACATTCCAACTGACGCTGATCTACGCACGAATTTGCACCATCTGATTAAATTTGCTCCATGCATTTAACATCACAATACGAACATTGTCGTCCTAGCTGGACAAAATAAAAACTATCTTCATTAGCACAGTAACAGCATTAGTGTCGGCAGGAATCTCGATACTTTATATCAATATGTCGTAACATCCTCTTGTTATATATGACGTAGATAGTTTTCGTAGCATGAGAAAATTAAAATTATCTTTATCAGCACCATAACAGCAAGAATCCTGATATGTTAAATCATTATATAGATACATCGTGTTCATCCTTTTATATAGGCAGCTTAAAAAAGTACATCCTAAGAAAAAAAAGCCACTATATCAATAGGACAAATATGTGTTAAATCAACTTTTACGATACTTTACCCAGTCCTAATGCAGGGTGTGTAACCAAATCTTTTGACAAAATAATAAGCACCTTTTAAGAACTCAAAAAATATTTTCATGCACTATATAGTAAAAAAAAATGCTAAATTATTTTCAAAGATTTTACATGATCATGATAAAATAACCAGTTTCTGACAAAGAACTCCTTTCTTGATTGTATTAGCTATTATAAAAAGATCAAGAGGCTTTTTGGTTTGATATCAGACTGCGGAAAATGAAGCCTGAAATTGAGAATATCTTGCAAAATGCAGCAGAGTTGCACATGAGAGTGCAATAATCTTACCAAACCCAGCTCAGTAGAAGAACATGTGGACTCGCTAGTATTTCATCAAACATGTAAAATAATTGATACTTTCATATGCTATGGACTACGGGACATCAAAAATAGATTTTTGCTGAATGAATTGTGAAAATGGAGAATAGAACGATGTGAAAAATAAGCTTTGCATATTATGTGGTACAAATCAACATTATAAAGAAAAGAAATCTGATCTTCAAGATGGAAAAATTAAGCACTTTTTAAAAACACCCAATAAAAAAAATCACCTTTAAGGGCTTTTAAAGAACAAAAATCGAAAATAAGCACCTTCAAGCATTTTTTAAAAAAGCTACACACTATGTATTGTCTGTAATGGTATCAATAGGCAGACATCTTGTTGTAATGGTAACAAACAGACAGACAGTCAACCAGAGGCACATGTGTGTAGTCCTGAAACAGCAATACTACCACTGTGGTGATGTTCTTCAAATTCCGTTAGAACAAAACTGTATTTACTTTCCTGAAATGCCTTGTAAATCATATGTTGTAATCGAAAAATCTATGCAAAACTTAAAAAACCTTTTTTTTTTTCAAAAAATAAGTTTTTCATGTTTGCCACTCATCTTGAAAACAGGTTTGTTACAACGATGCCAAATAGTGATACGAAATTACTGTCTACAATTAGGGCTTTGCGTATGTATTAAATGTTTGAATTTAAAAGACAAATATAGATCAAAAATGGAAGGCTTGGATTATAACTAGGGATAAATATTAGATAGAATTAACTGTTGAAAGAAAAAATGAATAAGCAGGAAAAAAGTAACAAGTAACAGGAGTTTTTTAAATTTAAATTAAATATAGAAGTGTGTTTTTCAGTAAATAAAAATAGAATGTATCTAAAGTGAAAATCAATTAAATAAAATAAATATGTTGGAATATTAACTAAAAACAGTAATTTCTATTTAAAAATTCATTTCTTAAAAATTAATAAAAAAGTAAAAATTTTCTCTAAAAAACTATTTTTTGGATAATATTGCTCAAGCTTGTAGTTGTATAATGCTTGGAAAAAAAACTTACAGTTTGGAATGCAGATTCCTGCAGGAACACCGCTGCCACCAAATGTTAAAACTTCTAAAGATGTATAATCAGGCTTCAAAAATTTGTCTTTCTCAAAGGTACTTGGCCAGGGCAAAAGATGAATGAACTCTTCAGCGGCAGTAACAAGAGTGGCAAATTTTTCACTCAGAGGTTTATCGACCATAGCAACAAATCCTAATATGCAGAAAAATCTTTTTATTTTAAAATATAGAACAATTACTTAGCTTCTTTTTCACAAATTATGTAAAACTAATATTACAAAATTAAAATAAAATAAATTCAATTTTTAATACTTATATATATATAGATATATATATCCTGATTCATGGTTTCCAAAGTATTTGGAAATGGTCAAATATATCAAACATCACACTTTGGTTAAAAAAATTTAAAAATACACATGTAACATATTTTTAAAAGATGCATTTCATGACAGCAAAGACTAGACCACACCAATCTCCCCTTCAGGCAGAGGGGCAACTTTAAAATCTTCAATAAGACACCTAATTTTAGTTATCAAAATCATTTCAATCAGAAGTCAGTTGAAATACCACAAAAACACAAGTAACAGAAAAAAGAAAAATGAACATATACCTTCAAACTCTCCTCTTACACCAGCAGGATCTCTGTAGCTTTCAATAAATCCAATATAACTGTAAAAGAGCAAATAATTATCAATATGGTCATTGAATAAATTATTAATATGCACGTTTAAGCTATATTTAAGTAGAAATAAATGTGCTGCTCATTGCAAAAGACATGTAACACCATATTTATTGCTCAAATGTATCACATTTTGCCACATATATATCTTAATTGGAATTTAACAAATGTATTTCTTTAGTCTGCTACTTGAAAAAATTTATTTTATAATTTTTGCCTTTTAACCTTCAAAAATTCATTGTGCTCATGTCAAGGGCAATAATTTATATTTTACATATTACTTTTAAAAAACATTAAAAATAAAAGACATTTTGTGATGTTGCTTCTAAGGCTAAAAATAAATAATTTCATTTAGTTCCTTTCCTTTACATTTTAATTTTTTACTTTCTCACAGTAATTGTTTTACCCTTGTTGCCCTTTTCGTAAATCTGAAGATGCTGCGATAAACTGCAGCAGCAAATGCTGTGTCAGAAGGCTTAAGAGTATATCACTGTTGGTCAAAAAATCTGCAAAAAGGAAAAGACAATGTTTTGGATGCTCTACTTATTTTGTGAGACCATCTTGGGATTAAATTTCTAAAAACACAATGAAAAAATCTATTCAAAAAGCAAAACTTTCAGGTACACAACTGGAATTAACGGGTACATTTGCAATTCCTATCTCTTTAAAAGCTGAATAAAAATAAGATATTTTAGCATAGCTTCTGATGGTTTTTTGATTAAGTAAGAGCAGAAATTTCTTTGACTATCGATAATTACCAAGAAATCGTGATCTGATGCATTAAATTTTTGGACCAGATGAATTCGCTAAATCAGAGTTCCACTGTAATATGAGTTCCAAAAGAATGAAAAGAAAATTTTAATACATACGTTTCAACGACAGGACCTTTATTTTTTATCCAAAACCTTGAGCCATCTTTATGTGCATCTATAGAACCAGTTTGAAAACTAGATATATACTTCTCAATCATCTTAGCTTCTAATTCATTGCTGGCAAATTTCTATGGATGAAAATAAAAGAAATTAAAACGTTTAAAGTAATCTGATAAGAAATCAATATGGAACACTACTTCACAAAGTCATTACCATTGCCAACTCTAAATTTTCATTTACTAGTTTCAAAAGTTTACTGTAATCTCCTCGTGTAATTTGAAATTTGTGTCCATTGACAGCAAATGAATTTACTAAGCTTTTCTCTTCCTCATCATCTGAAAAATAATACCCATATAAATAATTAGGAATAGCATTGTTGAAAAGTGACAAGTCAACTCATCATTATACTTGCATTATCTATTTCAATTTATGATACCTTTATTGACATAAAATATTCAAAAGTTTCTTTCATTCAATTCACAACAAAAAAAATAATTGGATTTTATTTGGAGTGTTTTACTTTACTTACTGTAAAACTGCTAAGTGTTGAAACTAAAAATATTAGTGCATTAAATATTAATGTGATATTGGTAAAATCTTACTTAACTATTAAGGCTTCCCAAATGAAAAGTAGACAAGTGCAAGGGCGATAGCAGCAGATAACAGAATGAGTAAAATTTTTCAACGATGGTTTGCATGCGAGCATTTAAGGTGAATGTAAAATCATGCATGGATCGATGCATGCTTAACAGAACAGTGTGCAGTAATTTTAGAGTCAGTGTTTGCTCTTTATTCAAACATGGAATAGAAATTAAAACTACAAACAAATTGTGAGACAAAAAGTGTATATCAATTTTGGGTCACCGAAGATGTTTGGTTCTGATGTTCCCATAAAGCTGTTGCTTCTGTTAATGAAATAATTCAAAGTAATCGGAGAGTTACAACTTCCGACATGTTATATACAATTTGTCGGATATGAATAAAGAAATGTGCATCCCTTTTATCAGCCACTAAAAAAATTTACTTTTCCATATTGTTCTGTTCTAGGTGCATTCTTCTGTGCTCGACTTTACATTTACATCACTTTACATATCCTTTTTACTTTTCTGTACAAATGGACCTTGCTATTAAAACAGTAACTTTCTTCATTTTTAAAACATATATATATATTTGCATAAATATAAAAACACTTAGAATTGGCCAGAATTCCTTGTATCATAAGCAAGAATAAACTAGCAATAGCTTTTTAATTGGAACTACAGTGTCTGAGTTTCTAGTCAGTCTTAGATTGTAATTATTTTCGTACTGAAAACAAAATTTAAAGCTATGTTGTGGGTTAGGTTGACTGTACAATGAACCAAAGAGTATGACAAAAACAATTAAATGCATTAAAAAAAAATGAAAAACATTATACCTGTACTCAATACAGAAGCAAGACGTATTTCATAGGTGACAGTGCCAGATTCATCAACAATTTTAAACAATCTTGAATTCCATGCATCCATATTCTAATAGAGAAATTACAACTTATCAGCTTAGCTTTAAATTTATAATTATGATTAAAATTTCACAACTAAATCAAACTGAACCCTTTTACTGTCAAGCCCATTAGGTAAATTTATGTAAAAGTGCCCTTGCAAGCACAGTTTCTTCACTGAATAACAAAAAAGTTATTTTTAAATCTAGGCATGAAAAATTCTTAAGCTGTCATTAATAATACTTATCTTTTTTCAGATTTTTTTGTTGTTGCCATGAACTAAAAATGCTGCAATATTCTTCCTTTAATTTTTAATCCCAACTCACCATGTTTTAAGTTATTAAATTATGACCAGATATTTTATTTAATGATCTGGGAATTTTTTAGAGCAAAAAGTAAGTTTCCTCTTGGTTTGAACAAAGGAAGAAAAACCATTCTTAGCTCTGCCTTTTTTTTATGACACTATTGAAACATGGTCTGTTTTGAAAGTTTCACTGTGGTGGGGAAATAAGAAAACCAAAAATAAAAATAATAATAATTGTTTATAATTTTTATTACTTTCCTTATTTTTGTCTATATTTTAATCAAGGAGAAAAGAAAAATTTGGTAAATAAAGCTTCGTTAAATTAGGGTCCAACAGTATTTACATAATTAACCATATTTATCTTAACCGTATTTATATAATTTCGCTTACCTGTTTTTTGAAGAAATTTTTCACAATTTCTTCATCCTCTTTCAGAAAATTATTAGAAATATAGGTTGTAGTTGCCTAGAAGAAAACAAATAAATTACATATTTTTTTTAAAGTTTCAACATGCAACATAACTTATTTTTAAACATAAATATATATACTAAACAACTAAAAAAGTATTTTGAAATATTTATTTAAAAAAAACTTTTGCTGACTTAGAAACTTGTACATTTAATTATTTAATATAATCTTCTAACTACTGTCATGTTCCCAAATTATATGTCTCATAGAAGCACCAAGCAATAAGAATCAACCAATATGCATATTAAACTGTAAATGAGCATAAACATGTTTGAATGGGTTAGGGAGATTTTTTCATAAGTTATATGACACCTGAAAGACTTGTTTCATAATTTTTTGTGTTCACAAAAAATGTGCTTCCCTATTGCCTATATTATATAATAAAAAGAGCGGCAGTTCAATAAAAAAAATATATCAAATAATATTTGTAAAAATAAACAAAAATTATGAAGCAGTATATTACTAATGGTAAAATTGATGCTTTATAGTACACTTTAACTTAATCATAACAAAGTCAAGTCCCAGAAGAACAAAATTATCATAAATAAAAATAATGAAGTACAAGAAAAAGAAAATTGTATAAAAATTAGTTCAATTCCTCAAAAACTGCTCATTTTTTTACTTATACTGAATGGAATGCTTAATTTTTTTTTTTTGACGTACAATACTCATAGTACGAAAAACATCACTAACAACTATTCATTCCAGATAGGTTTATAGATTTTGATAGGTTTATACTCAGTAATCTATATGCTTTTGAGTTATAAAGCAAAACTTAGGCTGAACTAAAACAAAAATTAATCTGAAGTAAAACAAAAACTAGGCTGAAGTAAAATAAAAATTACAAAAAGTGTATACATGTAAAAACGTGAAAAGAATAATTATTTACTATATAAAAGTGATATAAAACAGGCAGGAGCACTGCCAAAATAGTTTGTTAGACAATGTAATATTTCGATTGAGTTTTGTTTTCATTGCATGTATATAACTCATATAAAATGAAATAAATTGAAAATGGAGCAATTTATTTGAGATATAAAATAAACAAAATTTAATTTAAAAACATATTTTTGACACTGTTACTTGTGAAAACATAGAAACTCTTTTTTTTAGCAACCTGGTTTTATTAATCTCACAAACAACTTTAAATGATACCCAACACCTTTGTAGCAAAACATAGGTATTGACCTGTAACACCCTAAAAAATTTTTTTTAATCTAATTTATTTGCAGAGCGTGCAGCAAAATTCTAGCATTTAAATGTAGCACTTGGCAACTTTGCAATTTTTAAAAGGTTGATACCTTAATTTAAGAAAATTAAAAACAAGCTATTAATACACTGCAACATGTGCTAACAAAGACAAAAAAGTTTTTAATAACACATTTTTATTAATCTCTCAAACTTTACTGACAGCCAACAGCCTAGTAGCAAATTATCTCTATTGACTTGCAACATCACAGAAATATTCTAAAATTTATCTGAATGGCATGTATAAAATACTTGCATTCAAATATTGCACTTGGTAGCTTTGCAATTTTTGAAAGGCAAGAGCATCTAACACTGCAATACATGATAAACTAACAGCCCTACTAAAAGAAAGTTTTCAAAATTACTCAACTGAAACTTAATTAGCAAAGTTTAGCTTTAATCTTTATACACATAATGAGGAAAACTTCATGAAAACGAAATATATCTATTAATACAGAGAAAATGTTTTTTTAAATTTTTAATATTCTGTTTATTTTGTCTGCAAGCCCGCCAAAGTAAATCTGAAGAATCTGCCATGGTGCCAAGCTAGTTCTGTTACTGGGTCTATCATCATCATCATAGTTGGCCAGACAGCCCCATGTGGGCCAAAACCTTCCTCTGAAGATTTCTCCACAACGACTTCTGATTTACAAAACCTATCACTGGTGGATAAATTCACAAGTTTTGTTGTTGCTACCCTCTAATCCTACAAAATCTATAAGAACTGTTGACTAGTCAACATTCCAGCACAAAAAAAATAAAGATAAAACACACAATTTCTTGGACACACAATTTTAAAATATTTACTTACTTCATATGGGAAACCCAATCTCCTTTCTTTGTCTTTTAAAGAATATATTGACTCCAAGCATCGGTTCAGCAGGCTCATTGCGTCTTGTTGGTGATTGCTACCAAACTTACTCAATAACACAAGTTTTTCAAACTTTTCCTGTTACATTAAAATAACATTAGTAACTAAACTGTAGCTAAACAGTACAAGTAAATTACATGAAAAATTAGGTGAAATACCTTGGGTAAATTTGGAATGAACTTAGTATCCCCCATGTTCTTGTAATTTCCTGTGTTGGCAAAAAAAGCTGAAGCAAAAGCTAGAAGAGCCTGCAAAATATTTTAGTTATTTTGTGAAGAACTGCAAATAAAACAAAGATTTTATGAATTATTTAGGTTTAATTCACTATCTAAACGAAAATAAAGCATTAAAAATCTTAATTGAAACTTTATTTTCATTGTACAAAAGTTTTTAAAAAAATAATTAAATACTTTCTAATAAAGTTAAAGTATGAAATAAATTGTGTGATGATTTTTAAAATTAATTTATAACACACTTAGCACTGAAACCTGAAAAAAAATAAGCACAATCTATCATCACACAAATTAATTTACACTTGTTTTCAAAATTTTCTTTAATTAGTAATCATTAAGAATGCATTTAATGTGAAGTTTAAATAAATATTAATGGAATTTCTCATTTCTAATTACTTGCTATTAAATGTTATACTTGTTATTAAAAGTTATACTTGTTATTAAATTTTGACACAGTATAACATTTGACATAGTATCATGGACTAGAGTACTCTTGTCGCCAGGCTAACTGCGGAAGGTTTTCGTGGTTTTCACCTCAATGTAACGCAAATGAGGATTAGTTCCATCAAAAAGTCTTCTGAAGGCAAATTTCTCCCAGTACTTGGAGTTCCCTTGTCTTCTGGATCGTGTTCAAACTTACAAGGCTGCAGAGTTGAACATTAGAAGCTGTAAACCCTAAATTAGGTCAGCTGCTCAATGGCGGTTATAAAATAAAATAGCTTAATTTAAAACAGAAACCAACGAGAAAAATGTATTTTTCAAACATCTATCCTCAGTGATCTAATTAAGTGTGGCTGGGTGGCTCAGTAGGTTTGTTGTCGGCCTTCTGAGCCCATGTTTGCGGGTTCGATCCCTGGCCCAGACACCGGATTTTCGGGATGCAGAAAATCCTCAGCGGCCATGTCATATGATTATGCGGCATGTAAAAGATCCCTGGAGTGCCTTATTGGCTCTTGGCATTTCCGGCAAAATTAAATTCCTAGTGCACTTTAGCATCCAAATAGAGTCTCGGTGCTGCCATCTAGTGTGGCAGAAACTAGATGTCCAAAATTAACATGACCAACGGTATCTCACCCATTGTGGTGGTCCTGAAAGAGTGGATACCACCTCTGGAGAACGCACTAGGTCTGCTCATCGGCAAGCCCGATTGTGCAGCTCATTGGAAATAAAATAAAAAATAAATAAAAAAAAGTGATCTAATTTAGTTTTTTTAATGATTTTTGGGATCAAGTGCTAAAATTATCTCTTTCATCTGATGCCCAAACTTGAAGACGGTAGCACAGTTCAGGAGTAATTAAAGACGCAAACACACTCTTCAGCAATATAAATTAATAATGAATATTAAAAGAAACATTTCTTACAATATATTCATCTTCAGTGAAATCACATTCTGTTAGAGCAAGTTTCTTTATTTCTTCAAGAGATTGTTCTCGAAATAGTTTGTAGAGTAAAATAAAGATCAAAGGACTCTCCAAAGAAGTCTAGAACCAAAAGTATAAAAACGTGTATTAGTACAACTGTTTATAATGCCAAAAATAAAACTTATTATTGTACTATTTTCAAGAATTTTAGTCATAGAAGAATTGTTATGTTATTTCTTAATTTCAAATCAGGGTTGGCATTTCGTGCAGAAGATTATTCCACAACACAGAAAAAGGGGGGGAAAGGAAGAAAGAATAATTTACCAAAAAAAACAATTTTTTTTATAGATAAACTAATAAATGATTAGTCAGGAGTCTGTCTAGGTCTTTCTGAGAGGTGAATTTTGTGAAAATTTAGATTTTGTGAAAATTTAGACATAATTTGTGGTAATTTAAAGATTTTATTAATTTATTATTAATTTGAAGATTTTATCAACACAGAAATGTGGTAAAAATATCGATTTATCACTTCTTACAGGTAAAAAATTTTTTTAAGAAGAAGTATTTTGTGAAACTACTGTTCTTCCGAAAGTTTAATTTGTGAGGGTACCGCTAAATGGTACTAAATTTGGTCTGAACAGACCCCTATTAGTTCAGATTTGAAACAAATTAAATTTTAAACAGTTTAGAAGAATTAAAAAAAAATTTACATTCAATTTTGTTAAAATAAAAAAAAAACTACTTTCATATCATTTATTTTAATTTTATACAGAATTTTAAAGTCTGTATAACTTATTATAATAATTTTGTTTGAATTTAGATTAGTTTGAATTTAGATTTTGTTTGAATAAAGTTACCTTTACTTTATTGAATAAATATGTATTTTTATTGTTGAATTATGAGTAATTATATCATTTATTTTACTGAATTATGAGTAATTATCATTTATTCTACAGTAAACTAAATATTCTGTTTAAAGATGAAATTTTCTAAACAGTAAAAAAGTATTACTTGGAAGAATATTATTTCAAAAATTATTTTGATAAAATTATTGCAAACGGTTAAATTTGAACTGAAATTTTTTTAAAGTCAATAGATTTTTTAGTAATCTCAGCATATTTGTCTTTGATTATTTTTTTTTCTGATTTATTTAATAGTAAAATAATGACTAGTTTTTCTCCCTAAATTCATTATTAAATTAGTCCCTAAATTAGTATTAATAAATTATAAGCAAAATATAATAAAGCTATCAAAATGTAAGAGACCTAAACTATAGCATTTATATTTGAAAATGTACATGTTTTAATTTTTTTTTAATAAAATTTAAGCTTCTACACAAATTTCAACTTAAATATTAAAAAAAAGTTATAAAATTGTTTACCACATTATCAAATTTTTTGAAATTTTATAAGATCATTTTATGATTTGAAAATGAAAAATTCCGCAATTTATGTAATAAAAAATTATGGTAAAAAATATTAGTGAAATGTTTTTGTGTGACTTATTTTAGTCATATAAAAAATGCAGGTATAACATAAAACAAGGTAGTAAATCAATAACTAGATATATATATATATATATATATATATTCAAAAAACTTCTACATTTAAACAGTGTTTTTACTACAGCGCGAGAATCTTGAATATTTTTTCCTTTTCTCACATTAAAAAATGATTAACGCGAGAATTTCGCGCACTCTATTAATCAATTTCAAAATGCGCGAATCTCTCGAATTTTGGAAAAAATTTCGTCGTCCGCAAATTTGAATAAAATCCGCCATTTTGAAAAAGACATGAAAACAGCTACGACAAGTGTTGAGGGAAAAAAAATTAGTCCCTTATAATAAGTTGTTTAAAGTTAGCTATATTTTTAGCTGTAAATGAATTACCGAACTCCCTCACCGACAATTGACAGCAATTTGTAAAAGTTGAAGTCTGTGAAAACTATGCTGGAAGACCTAACAAGAAGTATGAACATGGAAATAACTTCAACGAACTTCACTATACTATAACAGAAATAATTGAAAAGCCTATACTGGCAGATGTAGAGGATAGGAAAGTGCGTGCACAATGCTACAAATTTAATTAGTGATTCCGAATAGTTCAGCATCTGTCATTTAGCACCCAAAACCGAATTAAAACAAAATATCGTAACAGATTTAACTGATGAGCATTTGAGCAACCTAATGAGAATAGCTGATGAAAAAGTAGATATGGAACATTTTCCATATGATGATGCAATAAAAATATTCAATGGTTTAGAAATTAGAAGATGTTAAAAATGTATTATAATTAAAGAAATATTTTTTTCCCAAGTCTATTCGTGTTTTTTTAATTTTTAGCAAAATTTTAATTTAGGGCGAGAAATTCTCTCCCATTTTTTTTCTGTAATGAAAACACTGTTTAAAGAGATATATGATGATATGCATAATATTCAATATAGTTTTGTAAAACTTTTATAAAAAATCTGTTACTAATTTCACAGATATTTCATTAAAATTAGTTACAAGAGTCAATAAATTATACCCAAAAAGTTTTTTAATTGAAATTTTGTGTTTGTAGACAATTTTTCCTTTTATTTAAGTGTAGCAGCTGCCTTGTACATTAAGTATTGTATTACATTAAGTATTGCATGAATAAAGTATTTAAATAAAAAAATACCTGCAGTAAAACAATAAGCCCTCCAAACCATGATGCCCTAGACAAATAGTGGGCATATTGTTTTTCATCATCTGTTAACTCTTTGAAAGCTTCTTCGCAATTCAATAGTATAACAGGGGTATTATTAGGGTAAATGAAGTCTGACATCTAGGAAAAAGATTTTTTTTAATATTTATGATATACAATGTTATTTAAAAGATACATTATTATTAATATATAAATAAAATTACATAACAGCATTTTTATAAAAAATAAACTGTTTATAATGCTTGTGAACCCTGTAAATGTAAAAAACTGTTTTTAAAACTTATCATTTTTCATTCCAAGTTCATACTAAACAATAAGCAATTTTTTCCTTACTTTCCATGCCAATTTAAATAAAAATCTAAGTTCAATTATATATATATATATATATATTCAACATAATTTATGTTTAATAAAAATGTTAATAATATTTGTTAAACCAAAAAATGAACAAAACCATAACATTGTGAAAATTGAATTACTTTTAAAGATTACGGACAGATTAATTTAAAATAAAATGAAACGTAGATTCAACATATACCACAATATCAATTATTTAAATTAAAAAATTAGAAATAGGAATTTAAATAATCTGATTTTCTAAAAAATTAAATATTTATTGATTTAAAACAATAAAAATCAATGAAGATAATTTGATTTAAATTTTGAGTAGGGAGAATACAAAAAATTAATTTTTCTAAAATAATGACACTAATTTTGATACAGTTGCGTTGAATATTAATGAGTGCTACCTGGCGCTGGTATATAGGTAAATTGCTAACTAGTGGGATAAGGAATATCCAAACTTCTTAAAAAGCATGACAAATTTTCTTTTTTGATGCCTTTTAACTTAATTGATTGCTTTTTTAAGAAAATTTAATATTAATATCGTGAGTTAAATGAATTATTTTCTCAAATCATTTAACTTATATAGTTGACAACCTGATTTCTTTTTTTCTTGCTCGACGAGACATGTTAATGTTAAATCAAGTAAAATACACAGTTCACTTCAATTAATTCAATAAGAAAATCATCATTACAATATTTCATATTGATTATTCAAAGAACAGTTATCACATTTCAGTAACTGATCGAAATCATTATTAATTAACATTTTCTCCTTAGATTTCGAAACTAAGAAAAAACTACAGTGCAAAGAAAAAAATCAATATTTAAGAACAAAAAAGACATTCAAACTATAATAATATGCATTACTCACACTAGTATATATTTTATCAGATAAATATTTAGTAATAAATTTTCATTTAACACAACCGGAATCACAACTTAACAAGAGTTGTTCAACCCACTAACAGAAAACAAATCGGTGTTTTCTAAAAAACAATGTAAATACTTTCCATTCAAGTTTTTCAAATTATTGAGTATATCTAAATCATTTAGGGGCTTTTGACGAACAATTTACGAACTACGTCGGTTTCAACTTTTTGTATCGTTAGGAATTTTACAAACAGCAAATCATTCAACAAGCTGTAAGCAAAATAATCTGATGGTTGCAGTTAAACTATACAAAAAACAGAAGTGGAATATTTCATTGTAACGCCATCTAGTAAGCTATTTCTGAAATCTGATTTGATAAGCAAAGGCACAAAAAAGCTACACCGTTTCTATAAAAAAATTTTAATTTATTTAAATGCATCGCTTAATTTGCTTAATTAATAGTACATTGGCTGAAAACCTGATTGAATTATTTAACAATCCTGTTTAATAAGTTAACATAACAATTATTTGATTTTTTTTTTGATAACTGGGGAATTTTCTGATACATTAAAAATTCAACTGTTTTTTTTAATTAAATAAGTTAGAAATAAATAAAATAAAAAGTTTCTGAATTGTTAGTTATGTAATCTTAATACCCATTTAATAAACTTGATTAATTTAAGGGTATGCATCCTGATAAGACCTTTAGTCTGAATTCGCGCACTAGCTAATCGGGATTAGCTAGTCTCTAGCTAGATAGTCGGGATCTAGTTTATTTGTTGAGCTATATTTTTATATTAATACAAGTACAATTAACGTTAGTATTAATTTCATTTTTCAATAGTTATGTAAAATGTAGTTTTTGCTTTTTTATTTTTTAATTTTTTTTTTTTTTTTTTTTTTTTTTTTTTTTTTTTTTTTTTTTTGCAATGTTTTTGGAACTATTTACATGAATCTTCAGGCAGCTCGTACATCCAAAAAAATTTAATGTAAAATAGTAATAGCAATAATAAATTAAAATAATGATAATTAAATGTAAATTATTGTTTCAGTGCTTACTTGAAATTTATTGAAATTAAGAAGAGAGCATAATAACCCTGCAATGTTCCTTAAGTTGTGTCGTCCCGAGCATAAATTTAATTTTTTAATTCCTCAGTTAAATGTTAATATTAATTGATAATTTAAAAAAAAAAATAACAATACGTGAATTAAATACTTAATAAGGAAAATGAGATACAATCAAACTGGAAACAATATAACAGAATATCAATAAAACAGAAACTCCAATTTCAACTTTAATCGAGCAAGCTATCTGCAAGCGTGCAAATGATCACCAGCAGTAATATTAGTGCTGTGTTGCGCATGGTGTAAGCATCAGTTTTTAAGACAGTATTATGGGAGGGAGTAGAGCCCCTGAATTAGTATAGTAGCCTTAGGAGGGAGGGGAATCAGGATTACAATAATTTTCTTAAGTTAAATTTAGTGAGATTATTTCTTGTCTTTCCGTTTATTTTCATTATTATTTTTAATCGAATGAGAATTTTGAAGTTTGAACATTAAGCATTGCCTCAAAGTTTCAGTACAGTAAGGCTAATAGAAGTTTTTTTAGTTTTTCAAAGAACTTTTTTTAAAATTTTATTTATTGCTTTTCCATTTTAATAATCCATTTTATAGTTGTTAGCTAATGCAAATAAGACGTTAAAAGGAAGAATAGAGATTTAAAAGAATATCTTCAGAATTTTTAAACGACTTGAGTAAAATTTAATTAAACTGACTTTTAGTCCCCCCCCCCCTTTTAGAAAAACGTGTTTTTCTTTACATCACTTCCTTTCACATTTTTAAATATTAATTTTTTATTTTCTACAGTGTTTTGTTGAAAATGTATATTAAAAAATTCTTCACTCAAGAAAACTGATGCAAATTATCAGCAATGGTTAAATATTTACGTGCCAGCTAACTCATAAACTTTTTAGAGAAAATATTTTACAGAAGTGACAAATTATTTGATTGTTAGTATGACAAATTTATTTTAAAATTATTTGTTTAATCTCTACGTACAAATAACCTATCTACAATACCTGATTGTAATTGAATAATACCAAAACGAAACATTCAAACAATTATTTATTTACATCTCATATAAATGATAGTAAATACAGTTCGTCACGCCTAAAACCTTTTAATTTTGAACCCAATCTAGGAGACAATGGAATACATTGGTCAAGTATTAAGACCATCTTGTGCTCTTATGAAAAATTGTTTAGATACAATTACACCACATTTGCGTTCATGAAACCTCTCACTGTCAACCCGACGTCAAAGGGATCTCACACACCAGGATGTGTAATTTTTTGTCGCCGCTGGTAGACTGGGGCAGACCATCAGTTATATACAAATCAACTAGTCACCGTCCAGAAATAGGTGTCGATTACAATTGTAATTCATTCTAAATAAAGATTGAACAAAAATAAATTACTAGTAATCATAAACGATTGCAAGTATTAATTACGTAAGAAAAATGTTAATACAATTTAATTAGCTGTTTTGTTTTCCATAAATAAAAATAAATTTGTGATAATAATTTTATAAATAAATAAATTTTAATACTTAAATAAATTTAAACAAGGGTGAATTTTAAATAAAGTTCTAAAAATAAAAACACTATATGAATAAAAAATAAGATCTATAAGCATACGGATACATCCACTAATACGGATACACAACTCTACCAATTGAAATAGCTTTGAAAAATTTAACCCAATAACAATGATCGCAAAAACTGCAATTGATATGATATTATTGAAATTCTATACAGTGTGCAAAAATTAAACGGACCACCCTGAATAACTTTTGATCTTATGATCAGATCTTCACGTTCTAGAACGTAAAGAATCTAAATATTTCGAGGGGATACCCTCAAAAATGCTAATTACTTAGTGCAGACGATATTTTAAGTTATGAAATCAGACACATAAACGTTCTTTCTCTAAATAATTTTTTTTTTCTCCAACGGATTTGGATTTCTGACCCCCAAAATCTAGAGGGTAGCCGCAATCAGGGAAATATGGTCTAAATAGTAAGGCCAGGAGAGCGGTCCAATGGCTGGTCCCCATAATGCTAATTTTACTTTTTGCGTATTTCACCATGTTTCAAGAACTTTTTAAGCGAATTGCAAAATATTTGCACACAATTATGAAATTCGTTTATCCAAAGATTATGTTACGCAAAAAGTATATTTTAGTAAATATATATTATTTATTAAGTAATTTTATTAAGTATTAGTCGGAAAAAATTTTAATTGTGAGGTATATATTTTCTTACATCCTTTTAAAATAGGTAATTTTGCATGGCAAAATACAAATGAGCAAAACCGGTTGAATAGTTTCTGAGAATTTTAAATATACGCAGGAACAATTCGACCGATTTAACTCAATTTTGTATTTTGCCAAGTACAATTACATACATTAAAATTATGTAAAAAGTTGTATGCCTAACAGTTCAAAAATTTTCCAGCTATAAAGAATAATAAATGTCTATTAAAATTTATTTTTTTGAATGCAATTATCTTTGGATAAACGAATTTTAAAATTATGTTAAAAATTTTTACAACTTGTTTAAAAAGATCGATACATATCGAAATACGCAAAAAGTAAAATCAAAATTAAGAGATCTAAACTTTGGATCGCTCTCCTGATCAAACTATGTGAACCATATTCCCAATTTGGGGGTTCAAAATCTAAATACATCTGAAAAAGGGTATGTTTATTTAGAGAAAGTAAATTTTTGCGTCTGATTTCGTAAGTTAAAATATCGTCTGTACTAATTAATTAGCATATTTGAGGTCATCCCTTCGAAATATTTAGATTGAGTCACAAAACATGAAGATCAGATCATTAGATCAAAATTTATTCTGGGTGGTCTGTTTCTTGCTTTGCGCACTATACAGCGAGTTTTGTGTACAAAAAGTTTTTAAATTCACTCCAAAGATATGATGAAAAAAAAGCTATGAATCTAGGCTTTGAATCTACCCAGCTTTAGAACGGGTACCAGCTTGCCAGGGAAATAAAAGAGGTAGGTGCGCAATGCTGATTTTATTGTCACCATCACGCCGTTAGTCACAAAATGTGGAATCTTAATCTCAATGACCCTCTAGTTCACAGGGGACTGTTGTGCGAATTTTTTGTGTATTTCGTATATACCGAGAATCAAGATTTTTCATAAACTGATAAAATTGATAACTTTTTTCTATGTTATAATTATTAAATTAGTAGCTTAATTTTTTTAAAATTGTATAAATTTTATTTTTGTGTGAAGTTTCCATTATCGAATGTTTATGTCAAATATTAAAAAATAAGCTAAATCAGGAAATATATATAACCAGGAAAATAATAAGGAAAGCAAAAATGAATGCAAAACACTAAAAAATTTTAATCTTAATCATCTTTAATGTTAATGATCAAGAAAATAACAAATATAAAAATTACCAATGCGAGTTTACATACAATTTGCCTGCCACTTAACTTAACATTCAAATAATATAGTAATAGAGGAGGCATATTTTTTTTCCTTTTCACAAAACGCCGGATTCAATTCAAAATCTCCAGATGAATCTATAACAAAGAAACAAAAGGCAAGCAATTAGCACGTAAATTACGTAACCATAAAATTGTTGTTGTTGTAGTTCATTTACGTCGCACTAGAGCTGCACAATGGGCTAAGGCGACGGTCTGGGAAACATCCCTGAAGATGATCCGAAGACACGCCATCAGAGTTTTGATCCTCTGCAGAAAGGATGGCACCCACGCTTCGGTAGCCCGATGACCTGCACGCGAAGTCGAGCTCTTTACGGTAGAACAGTTTAACGAGGACCAATACCGCACACCCTCGGTCCCTGCGCAGACTGATCCAAGAGGTCACCCATACGCACACTGACCACAGCGAGTGATGCTTGACGTCGGTGATCTGCTGTGAACCGCGCCTTAGCTATCAGATCACTGCGGGACACTATAAAATTGAAAATCGCTACGTAAAAAAGAAATTGTAATACAGGGTGTCCGGAAAGCTTTGTGAGACGGTCAAATGTCTCGTGAAATGCCACTCATACAAAAAATATATAACTGAAATAAAAATATGGAAAATCTAAAAATACACGAGAGAAATATTTCAAAGATATGAACCTAAATATTCCACCTCACTCCCCCGTGGGTCAAGCATGTAGCAAGTTCCAAATTTCAAATTAATTCACCAATTTTTAATGCAGATTTGAATTCTTCAGAAATGAACTACAATTTACTTTTGCTTTTCAATTCAAAAATGGTGTTATAATCACAAACTGGAAATGGAGTAACATCAAACTTGCTTTCTCATTCTCAAACTCGGCCTCAACCCCTGCAAATCATCCGACAGTGGCGTACATAAACTTTAGCGCACCCCATCCGCAAGATTTAAAAGTGCGTCTTATCCTAAAATAAGCAGAATTTTTTTAAAAATTATAATAAGAAACAGGAACACAATGATGAAGAGACATTCGGGTATTTAAAATAATTATTTTCATTCAAATTTAAGATAATGAGAATTGTAATTCGAATGTAAAAGCACTGAATTGTAGCCTTGTATATCCTTACCATATTAAAACAACTAACTACCTTACAATAATTATATTCAAAGTTTAGTTAAGGGTTATTATTTATAAAATGAATTGAAAAAAATGTCTTAATAAAAAACATATGTAGCAGCTTTTAGAGGTATTTTCTTAGGCGCCTGTGCCTTCAAATCTTGTGCAACCTACCTCACCATGTTTGCAAGGGTGTTATTTACGCCACTGACATCCAAGCTTCAACCTTAGGATTAAATGTGAGAGCATCAAGATATTTTGATGGTTTATATTGGTTTCTTGAAAGCCCAACACTTTTTAACGTTCAAGTTTTCATCAAGCTGTACGATCGTTTTTTCCTGGAAATTCAAGATGGTAACCATAACATTTATATTGGGCCATCAATGGAAAACCATCATGATTTTTTTGATGCTATTGAGATGCTATTGTGATGCTATTGTGATGCTATTGAGAGTGAGCCAAACAGCATTATAGACGAGCGGTAATGATATTAAACTGTCTATGGGAGTCGGGTGCAAAATCTCCAAACCAAATAACCCTAATATTCGGTCTGGAAAAACGATTGTGAAGTTAAACGTAGTTTTGAACTATGTCTGACTCAAAAATTTAGAAAAAATCGCTAGGTTAATCTCTGGTCATGGTTCCTATATCTTGGAAAAGGCAATTGTCACAAGGCCAATTTATGTCTTTAGAATTTCCATCAAAGAATTTTAAGGCATTCATGCTGGATCAAATTCTTTTCATCAAATGATGCACCACCGCACTAGATTGAAACAAATAAGGAGCTTCATGACACAAAAACCAATCACGACTATACTGTGTCAAATCTAAATGACTTTTTAAGCGGTGCTATGAGAAATGATCACTTTTATATTTTAGGCTGGTGGTTCCGGTATTTATCTTTGGAAGTCGAGTAATCAAATTTAATGAACGCGCTATTTCCTTCTCACTATAAAATGAATATAACGAATCACATTTTTATTAATGACCCTTACTTAATAAATAAAATTTAAAAAAAAGAAGTTTCGTGGTTAATTAAAAAAAAATGATGGAATTAAGTTTTAGAGCTTCGCTTTAAAACTCACAAATTTTTTTAGAAATATTAGCAATTTTTGGTTAAAAATGCATTATTCGAAAAATATTTTTTTGCTTTCTTCGTTAGACCATTTTTTTGAGGTACCGTCATTCGGGGCTACTTTGTGCAGCGGGGGCTACTTTGTGCAAATTCGAATTTGGCACTTTTCAAGTGCTGCTATTCAGTATTATGTTTATTTCACGTTAAAAATGTGTGGAATTTGAAGATAGAAGTCTCATCTATTACTGCAAACATTTTTTCGAATTTTAAAACAAGCTTAGAGTGTGCTTCATTCATCCAATGTCAATAACTTTCCGAGGACGTCGGATGTCGAAAAGTGTGCGTGGAAACTTTAGCTGTGAAATGCAAAGGCGTTGATAAAGCAATTGTCGTAAGTGCAAAACTTTTTATTTATATATTAATAAACAATTATATCATGTTAGCGTTAAAAAAANAATTAAAAAAAATGATGGAATTAAGTTTTAGAGCTTCGCTTTAAAACTCACAAATTTTTTTACAAATATGAGCAATTTTTGGTTAAAAATGCATTATTCAAAAAATATTTTTTTGCTTTTCTTCGTTAGACCATTTTTTTGAGGTATTTATAATTTATTTTTTTTTTTTAAAAAAGAAGTTTTTTGCAGAAAGAAGCTTTTAGAAGTTTTCTGAGGTTTAATCGTTTTATATAAGGTGGAGATACCAACTGCTCCGAACAAGACAGAATATTTAAAAAAGCGGTTGAGAACTAAAACTTGCAGACTTTTGGTTTATTTCCCTGACTGCAGCCTGCAGCAGAGGGACGCATAACTTAAACCTTTCAATTTTTTAGAAGTAGTGGTATGTAAAAACCCTATAAATCGAATTTATTAAACCAAGAATCATACATTAAAAGATTACCACTCGAAAATATTTATCCGCTGTCCGGAGCAAGTTGACATCTCAATATAAAGTTTGAAAGAAAACAATATGTATACAAAAAAATAATTTTCTCTCTTTTTAAATATGTATATGTAATATGTATACGTTATTTAACTAACTATTTAATGCATTCTAACTACTTAATTTATAGTAACTAGCGATATAATAATTTCTAATGACTGTCATAAAACAATTATTGCGAAGGATAAAAAAAGCAATTGTATTCACTTGAAAATACGATAAAAAATCCCATGTGAGGTTTTCAGTTTTTTATGTGGGCTTCGTAATTCCATATCATCTGCCTTGTTTTGCTGCATATCTTCTCCGCTGTTATAATTTTCATATCTCTTCAAAACTATAAGAAAATTAAAATTTTCATGATTTCAATTTCTTTCATTAAAAGGAATAAATATAATGACACAAACGAAATCAGTGGATTTGTTAGAGTCTGATAGAGACTTGATACGATAACTTATAAAGCTAATCTTATTTTTGTGCACAATTATAAAATTCGTTTATCCAAGAATAATAACATGCAAACAAAAAGTGAAATTATTTTAAAAAATTAGTGTAAAAAATTAAGTTTGGAAATCTGGGAAGGAAGGATAGGTCCGTGCCCAAATTATCAACTCGTTATTTGCAAGGTGTGGAAAAATGCAAGTAATTGTTATATTTTTTAAAAAAAAGGCTATCATTGCTCAACTCAATAACCTTGTAACTTTGAACCAAACTCAGAAGACAATAAACTCCACCAACAAGCAGTGGGACAAACCAGCCTTCATGGAGGACTTTTTGGTGGAACTTACCCGCATTCGCATTACACGCGGAGAACCATGCAAAGGAGAGAAACCTTCCATGGTTAGCCCAAAGACAAAGAGATTATATCTCATGATCGTCAACCTCTGAGGCTATTTTACATCAGCTCCGTAGTTGGTGCTAGGCGACAGCAGAATTCGTACCAACCAGAAACCGTTTGATTCACCTCATTGAGTGGAGAATGCTCCATCCCCTAAGCCACCACCGTTCGTGAGTAAATTTAGTTAAAATTGTCCAAATTCAATTGTTGAGAATCACTGTTTGAGGATGAAATTGTGTGCATTGCTAAAACATTTCAGTCAAAGTCGATTTAGATATCAGGTGGGTTATGTGTTCTTGCTGAAGAGACACACTAATCTCCATCTCTCTGCTACTGCTAAAAGGTACACAGACGAAGTACTCGAGCATTTCATCATTATACTCGCCTATTCTGGAACGCTTTTGGTCCTAGATTTATATTCATGGATGAATCCCCGTTTGATCTTGGTCGATGACTTTCTTGAAAGGGAAAATATTCAGCGCATCTGCAGTGGCCTGATCATTCACTGGATCTTAATTCTATTGAGAATGAGTGGAATAATTTCGGTAGACAAATTGCAGCTCTTTCGCACTAACCTAACTTTGTTTCAGAATTAGAAAGAGCTCTATACAAATTGCTTGGGGCTCATGGAGGAGGCAACTTATTTACACAACATAAGGGAAAACGTTGTGTAACCTGTCATGTCTTCTACAATTGACAAGATACCATATTAAACTGCCAAATAACCTTTTAATTTTTTTTTCTCGTTAAACTATAAACTGTTAGTTGGCACTATTTTTTCCGAACTGTTTTTTCGTTCGAATAGTTAATAAAATCCATTCTTTTTCATTGTTTTCCAGTGGTATAACCGTATTATACTTGCATATTACTTTTCCTACCATTCTGACTCAGATATCCTATAGACATTCACGTAAACATCAATTATGTTTACTTTTATGCAGCTTCATGTTATGTTAACTTTTGGACACCAATGTATCTATCTAAATCTTGCCAACATTGCTACTGACATACCCATTTATAAAACATTCAAGGTGAACTTTAGACGTTGCCGCTCAAATTTTTATTTCGAGAATGAATTAAGTAATACCGGTGGACTAAGAAACCCCAGTTACTCTTTTCTAAAATTAATATTCACCATTCTTACATTAAGCCATAGAAGTTAGCTGAATATTAAGAAAATGTATATTACCTTCGTCTTCCTTAAATATTGCATCTCTGATCGAAGAAGCATTGTAACTATTTTCATCAGCCTCGATACTTCTGATCTAAGGGAAAGAAAAAATAAAACATAACTTCACTAATACATATCACTGTTGCTTTTCGTATGAATAGTGTCTTTAATAATAACGACGGATCGTTTATATTGCTTGGTAACTCGCAATCGTAGCGCTCGAATACGCCCTCTGAGGAGAAGACCTGTTCCATGTCTTGACCCTCTTCCCCTCTCCTTCCCTCCCTCTCTTATGATATTTTCCATTTTTTAAATATTTTTCGTATTTAACTGTCACAAATACTTTTTAAAATTTCCACGAAGCTTTTTTTAGAACTATGTTCAATGTAGTTTTCAGTTCCATATAGTTTCCTAACTTAAAATTTTTTAAGAACTAAGAAACTGACGTACTTCCTTCTCCTATGACTCTCCACACGCTATTGGTGAAAGTATGCGAAGTGTTGCCATAGGTAGAGAGTTCTGCTCTACGTCAACTATATCCCATTTCGATCACCAATTGTAGTTTACGGCATCGTTGACAAATACTTATAATAAATATTTTTATTATTTTCAAAAAGTAATGTAGTACACAACTAGAATACATAGCTAGAATAGCCACTTAATTTTTTATTGTTTTTAATCAATGTTTATATTTACCTCATATTCACGAAATCTCCGAAGCCAGGAAAGAGGCTCAACCGGTTTTATTATGTTATGAACTCTGTTTTATGTAATGTGGACAGGAAAAGCCTCTTTGCACACTTAAGAACCGCTTTTTTTCTCTTTTTTTTTCAATATTCTCATGAGTAATTTTTACGATTTAGCTTAAAGCTCGATTAAAAGTTAACTTAGCTGAGCCACAAAACGAAAAGTTGACAAATAAAAAATGACGGAGAAATGGTTTATAAATAGCTTACCTCATTGAAGTTAGTCATTCTTTGCTGATACTCCGCTGCGGGAATTTCTTTTGCTACTGGAAAAAATATTAGTAAGTATGTAGTTATTTTGATCAGAAATAAATGCCTCATACTTATAAAAAAAAAATTGTGAATTTTTTTTTGTTGCGGAATGACAAGAATATAAAATTTTTCATAGACTCAGGTTAAACGTTGTTGTTCTTAAAAAAAAAAAAAAAAAAAAAAAAAAAAAAAAAAAAAAAAAAAAAAAAACTAAAAATTTTTGAGTGATATTATTAACAAATTCTATAGTCACATTGTAAAAAAAAACGCTAAAAAGGGAGAAAAAAATCTTCATATTACTGCTAATTTTCTTTCAGAATATTCCGTAGTCACCTACTTTAATGTACCGAAACAAATAGGTCGAAAAATAAGCACCGGTTAAAAAAAAATCTAAAAAATACACGTTCAAGTGCTTTTTACTTGACACACCAAATTCACCAGAGGGTGAGATTTCCTTAACTTTTCTTACAAAACAGAAATTACCAGAGTGTTTTGTAATCATCAACCTTAATATTATTTTTCTGAATTTTTGTAAATACTTAGGAAAAAAGAAAAACAAAGCGAAACAAAATATTATCAAAATTTAACGAATCATTGCCGAGGATTAAATTTGATTAACTGTAGAGTTGATGACAAACTCAAACATTAGCAAGTACAAATAACAGTGTTAAACGACGTCAATAGCTCAAATTCAGTTTCTTCAGACATAAAACCAGTTTTATTGACTTTAATTGGGATTCATTTCAATAATGATTTGTTTTTCCACCCCTCAATGCAGGTTTAAGGACCTAATTTTTGACAGATTCAGGGCGGTGGTAATTTATTAATAATAGTAACTAAGAATATCACTAACAATAATACAATAAATAAATAAAAATATAATATTAGCATTTTGTGATGCTTTCTCAAATGGCAATATGGGAGGCTATAGAGGTATAGATAGCAGGGTTCCCAATGAAATGACCCAGGTTCGTATCCCAGTGATGGCAGCATGATCGATACGAATTCTGCCTCGAAGAGCACTGACAATAGTGCTGACGTAAAATATTCTTAGCGGTAGAAAGATCGTGGATAAAAATCTCTTTGCCGTCGGGCTAACCGTGAAAAGTTTTCATGTTTTCCTTTTCATGTAACGCAAATACTGGTAAGTTTCACCAAAAAGTCCTCCGTGAAGGTTAGTTTGTTCAAATGCTTGATCCAGGAGTTCCCTTGTTGTCTGGGTTGTCTAAGAAATTTAAATGCTACGAAGTTGAATATAGTCGTATACTCAAAAATAGGGCGGCTGTTCTACGCCGGTATGAAATAAACTATAGTGCTTCGATAGAAGCAATTTTCCTTTTTTTAAGGTCAAATTATGATTGTACTGCAATGAACAGTGGCAAAGGCCGATTTACTAATCAGGCGGCTCGACGATGCACAAAGCCTGTTTGGGGTCTTTATTTGGCAAGTATTTTGCAAAATCAGGGTATTATTTTAAAAAAATTAAAATTACTTATTTCAATAATTAGCAATTTTAATGCATTCAATCATTTTAAAATGAATATTAAATTGTAATTTGGGAATGTTGAAAAGGTGGAAGAGGGAGCCGTGCTTCCCTTGTCTTCTGGGTCGGGTCCAAAATTACAATTCTAGGAAGTTGAATATTGATCATCAAAAACCAAATATTGGTTGGCTGTTGAACACAGATTATAAAATAAATTGAAACACTCAAACCTCTTATATTTTGAATAAACAAAACAATTTCATTGTGCTTATAAGTTATAAAAATAAAAATAAAATTTGAGCAATTGAATAAAACTTCACCTTTATTTCTTTCCAGGAACGAAACAAGAAACTGATATTTACCGCAGCAATATATTAGATTATCAACTCCTTCAAAGCATATCTTGTGGCTAAGTTTCCAAGGATGTAAATCTTACAAAAGTTAAGACTTATACTTAGTTATTTTTTTAATATAAAAATATTAACATGAAAGATATACTCTTAGGTGATCTATGCACTCCATACATGTCGGAATTCGAATTGTGATATGTTTATTTTAAAAAATGTATTGTTTCTGTATGTATTAAACAAGGTAAATATAGAGGATGGTATCTATGGTATTATGCACTGCAAAAAATTCCGGATCACATTGTGATATTGGGTGCCGATACTTTTTACCATAATCCATTCTTACTGAAACGTATTCTTAAAATCCATTTTTACTGTAGCATGTTGGGGAACAAAACAAAAAAAAAATTCTGATTTATCGTAGTTTTTACAGTAATTATTTCCGTAAAATCCCTCTAATTAAATAAATATTACTGCAAAAATTACGGTATAAGTGAATTTTACGGATGATGCACCCAAAGTGCTTGTGCTTTGTACTGCAATTTCATTCGGAATTTTTTACAGTGTGTTATCTATATCTAGATTTAAGTAAACACAGTGGCCAAGTAACTTCTCTCTAACTACTTTTTTTTTTATTCTTTATTTCTCTTAAACTGTGATAATATAGTAAACAATCTCTAATAACTTTCAAAAAGTTAATAGATAAAAGTTAAAATTTAACTTCTCCGCTCAGCTGGTCACTGTAAAATTATCAACCTTTGATCGGACTGCAGTGATAAAAAAGTTGTAGATTACTGTGTTAAATTAATCAAAAAAGTTGTTTCAATTCTCTTGCGTAATTTGCAAACTACCTAGATATTATGCGCATTACCTGCTAGGATCTAAAAAATAAAATTACTACAATCAAAAGATCAGCACATTAGTTGATAGAATCAAACATCAATCACTTTATATAATATCTAAAAGAAATCAAAGGGTTTAAAATATTATTAAATAAAGGAAATTAACATGTCCTTTATTTATTCCTTAATGTCTTAAGCATCAAGACAAAAATTCGATAAAAAAATTAGAACGAATCAATAAAATAACTCGTTCATAGAAAGAAAAATAAACTTTTACATTCTAATGATACGGAAACAGTTGGTGTGTTCAAATATATTGTGGAAACTCTTGATTCCGCACTTAAACGGATTTATCTGGTTAATTTACTGGTTTGCTAATGCATATTAACGGCTTTTAAGGTAAAGTGGTAACAAATACATAATGAAGCAAAGTTTGTGCTTGTAAAAGAAGCATATTTAAAGTAAGGAAATACACTGTTTGAAGGATACTGAATTTTACAGTTAAAGATTCGGTATGAACCATGATTTCTTCAATTTCATTTAGATCTGTTGTAGCTTTATGTAGTGCATGAAGAATAGCTTGCTGTGGCAAAGACAATACAGTGAAATAGCATTTTTTTTAATACAACACAAATTGAAATTTGATGAAATTTGAAAAATTATTAATATATTTTTCAATTATTTCAAAAACTGATAGTAATAGTGAATTAAAATACAATGGGAAAAATATCAAATAATAATAATAACAATAAAAAGTTTATATGTATAAAATAAAAACTAAGCATTTTATCAGGTTCCTAAAGATATGTCTGATAAAAATGCCTTATATAAAGGATATGCCACAAAGTAAAATGCTTAAATAGGTACATAGAGTTATCGTGTAAAATATAAATATTTTACTTTATTTGTATGGTAATTTACTGGTAAATTATAATGTATTTGTATAGTAATAATTCGTATAGTTATAATTCGCATAGTAAATTTGTAAATCTTTATTTGTATAGTAAGGTTAGGAAACTAACAAAAGAAGAGTACGAATAATTCAAAGCTAACATCGACCGAAATTACTTGATTAAAAGCTTCACTCATTTCAAAAATATTTAAATATGAAATAACAGTTGACATGACTCAACGGCTAAAAAACAGGAGCTCATTTTCAAGACTATGTCAGACGTGAGAAAGATAAAATAAAAGTGATTTGAAATATAGAACAAAAAGTTGTCAACGGAAAATGGAAAAATAAACATGGGAAACAAAACTAGAAAAACCACAGTTGCCCAGGAAAAAAAAAAGACAAAACGGAACAAGTTCAAAAGACACAGTGTCCAAAAGAGGCAAATCAAGGTAAAATACATTTCCACTGGAGAGATCGTGAGGAACTAATGTCGTTAACAAGGTAATTAGTATTCATATCAGTAAAACAAGATTCCTGGGGGTCAAGATGAATTGATGTGACTGGGAGGGAGAGGAATAATTTTGGTCTTTTTGAAATTAAATTTACGTCCAAGATTCCAACACTGTGCAGCAATTGCTGATTTAGCGTATTTTTGATAACGGATATAATTACTGTGTTGTATCATTTTTAAAAAGAATGAAGTTTTTAATTAGGTAATGTCTTAAACGCTTCCGTTTCTTGAGATTATTCATTAAATTGACCGAAATTATTTGATACTAGGAGGCTCCACCCCTCCTCGCTTCGTTCACCAACTCCTACGATTGCTAAACAGTATTACTTTATTTCTCAAGACAAATAGACTGCTACATCGAAATTAAACAAAAATGTTCAATTAAAGGGTTGCACAAACATAAAGTTTTACAGATATAGTTTAAATTATGTGTATTTTAATCAGTTACTATTTCAACATCAACTACATATTTTTTTTTTTTTGTAATTCTATGGTGTCTTGGTTGCATTAAGAACTCATTAAATGTTTTTCGTCGAAGAAATTATTTAATAATCATCCAAAAAGTTAATTGCTCATAGAGTTTTACAATTTTGTATGCTTTTTCTTAATTGCATATGTTGACTGGATTCAGTTTCACATTTATTTTATAAGTAAGCCATGTTTAATAATTGCAAAAGGAGTAATAAGTTTAAAATATTTTTAGATATATTTATCATAGAATCTTGCGATGCTTTATAATGTAATATCAGATTAGTATAATAATAGAGAAACATTTCTTTTGGTTTTGAAATATTATATAAAAGCAGTTTTGGACAGAGACAAAAAAGATAAACATCAAAGGTAAATATACCGTTAAATAAGGCGAAAATTATCTTTATGATTTTATTAATTCTGATAACAAGCAAAGGAATCCGAATCTTTTTTTATGAAGGAATCATAACCTGAGATTATCAAGCCAATAAAATATAAAAATATGCCGAAAACAATAAGAAACGGTTTTAGACCATTATCATGTTTTATGATATATGGAGAAATTATTTTCTTGTTAATCATAATATGAATTCAAATAGAGTTTTAATATGCTACAAATATCGTTTTATAGAAGGAAAAATAAAGACTGTATCCTTAAATTTTGTATACAATTGCAATTATTAAAAAGAAAAAAAATTCCTAAGTTTGTTCACTCGTTTTCTTGTTTAATACAGAACTTTAATTATTTTTAAACCTAAGGGGGAAAACATTATAATGAGAAAAATTACATACCTCGAACTCCCACTGAATTTTATGTTCACCATGTTCCCGCAAAAGTCTAAAAAAATTAAGCGAAACTCTAATTCAATGTATTTATGTAAGAGATGTATGTGAAAATGTATGAAAAAAGTATTGATACAATCGAACAAGTTTATAACGAGAACGCAGGGACAGAGACAATTCGCTCGTGAAACCTGAGATGGGAAAAATTATCAAAAACGAAAGCAAGAAAGTTATAACATGAACAGTGTGCAAAAGGAAAAAAAAATCTTTTTAGCCAAATCAACGAATCTTCACGTTCTAAGGCACAATTTTAAGGGTTCGAGGAGTTTATTAGAGCAGACGATATTTTAAATTGCGTAATCAGGCACAAAAACATGTTTCCTCTGAATAAATATACCTTTTTTTCGGCGGTTTCCGATCCCTTAAATAAAGGGTTAACTTTACTTTTTGCGTGTTTCGTCATATCTCGAGAGTTTTCAAAGCGAATTGAAAAATATTTGCACTCACTTAAATTATTCGTTATTATTTTTATTTTTGCTCATTGTACAAAAATGAACTAGAAGATTCAGTTCCATCGCAAAAGTGGGTCTCTTACATTTTACGAGGTTCTTAAACATTCACTTTCCACAGTACAACTAGAAAAAAAAAACACTTTAGGACAAAATATTTTTGCTTTAATAATGTAAATTGATTATATAAGTAATATTTTTTTTCGATTCTAATTCCTAAAACGAATAATGACATTTTATTATTTTTCTCTTTAAATTTTATACTATCGTTTAATTTTTATATTTTATGCACAACAACATTAGTGGACCTCAAATATCAGGAATTTTGAGTATAGGTGCCATAATTGAATAATCATCAAAAAATATTTAAATAAATTTTATTATTAAATTCCTTAATTTTGATTTAAGTAGATTTTTTGTGTGTGGCCCCTGAAAAATATTGTGATTACTGTCTGTTCTATTTTATCTACTAGTTGAAATTAGGTGTTTGAATTTTCAATATTAAGACTAATTTTTTTTTAATTTTAAATAAATAAATGTTTGTTATAACTATTCAAATTCCTTTACAAATATCACTGGCATGGGACGACAAGAGGCCTAGGAATGTGGGGCCCTGAACAAATGCCTCGACTGCCTCAACATTACGACGATTCTCAAATGTTTGAAAACTGATTACTTTTTACAACTTTGTATTTTCTCTATTCTCTAGTTGAACTTATGATTGAGTTTATTTTGTGATTGAACCTCGGTGAATTTTCGATGCGTAGTTCATGGAGCGAAATACGTTATCACTAACATTGATTGGTTTCAAAAAAGTTTGCAATTTCTTGGATAATTATATGTTTTTGGATTCGGTGTTTAAATTGTTCGTTCACGGGTCAGGAGGAGTCGGAATAACCTGGATAGCAGGGCGCTGGACTCACGTTTGTGGGAACGGGAGTTCGAATCTAGTCTGCCGAATGTAGTAAATGGTGACTGGTGCACGTTAAATTTGTCGAATCACAAAGTCCTCCATGCTCCCATAACAAATCAATACCTATCTGGAGGTACTGAATTGGAGATGGATCATTTTCTGGTTCAGGTCAAAATTACGATCTGTGGATGAATGAATGGGTCCGCCCTATAAACGGGTCTGGCGGAAGTCGAATTCTTGACCATAGGTGGCGCCACTGGAAAACAACAATCGCGCACCTAGCCTTAATGGCTTACGACAACAAAAACATAGGTAAGGAAAACACACTCAGACATTGTTATTCTGCGATTCATGGCAAAGTATGAGTCACATTGTTTATCGATCTATAATTTTTGAACAAATTTAGCTAAAGCTCTTATAAACAATACCAAAGGTAAAACATAATTAGTACGAACAGTCGTATAAATGTCTCTTTAAATTTTTGATTTGCTATTAACAACAATGTTTAGAATAGATTTTTTTTATTAATATACCAACCATTTAGTAAAGCTTTTTATGAGGGTTTCGTTTAATACGTGACTATCGTTATAAACTAGTTCGATTATAATGTGAATATAAATATTAGTCTTACTTGTACGATACATCGTTCATTTTTATCGTAAATTTAAATATGTGATCCATATAGCGAATCAGTTTAATGCCATCGTTGTCACTTTGAGGAAGTATTTGAATGTGACATGAATTCCCATGTGACATATCTACACTGATCTTCCTGTTTACTTAGCTTATCTGAAAAGTTATATTGATTTTTATAAAGTTAATTAGTCATCATATTAATTTCTTTAAAGTAAATAAAAAATATGATTCGATCCAAAAAGCACGAAAACTGTACAACAGTATAGACACGAAAGGAATGAAAACAAACATTATAATTTTGCTATATATAGAATAAGGAATTTTTAAACTAAGTAAAGATGTAGTCGAAAGACATAGAGAAAATTATAAGTTTTCTTTAAAATTATGAGTTTCTTAAAAATGAAGTTTAGATTAGAGACATATTGTGAGTTGTTATATTTGGAAAACTGTTTTTGTTCTAATAATTTAAAGAGAAAACGAAAAAAATTGCAAAAGAAAAAGCCACAATTTAATACAACGAAGTAAGTCATTTTAAAATTAAAATAAAAAACATTACCAAATAAAATAAGCTATTTAATATTCAAAATATTTCGTTACCTCTTCGATGTAAAATTTTTTTAAACAAGCTTTATTTATTATGGTCTTCAAACGTCCAAACATTAACAGTTAAAACGAAAAAAAAAATTTTTTTTTTTATTTTTACAATTGGTTTTCAAACGATTTAATAATTAAGAAAATGAAAACGATCTTTTCATGGTTTAATGAATTCTTTTTAAATTGTAAAAATTGATACCGAATCAGTTCTTTAACTATGGTTTGAATAATGTAGAGTCAAAAAGCGTTTTGTTTAAAAGTGAAAAAACCATCATTGTTACAAATATATTTGTTGACTGATGTTTAAAATAGCGATAAACAATACATAGTTTTAAACTCAAATAAATTAAGTTTTCAAATTTTATATAATTTACAGACGATTATTGTACATGATGTTGTAATCCAAATAATTATCAAAAGTAAAATATCGAAAATATGTAAGAATACCATATTCTTCTACTCTGTTTTTATTTTATTTATTATAGTTAAAGTAAAACTAGAAAACTCACTCCTTATTACCTTTTGTTTGAGATCTTCTAATAATGCATGAGAAAAAATTTAACATTTATCTAATGTTATCGGAAATTTTATTTATCTTTCTCGAGATCTTCATTTTATATGCTTGCACTCGAGAAAAGTAACAAAAAGAAAGTATTAAAAAAAAGTAAAAAGAAAACTTAAATAAATAATTAAAAAGAGGCAAATTTGATGTTGCCATAGTTTTAATAGTTGTGTGTGCTTTGACATTTTTAAAATATAAACTTAATTCAAGAGCGATAAAAACGGTTTCCTTTCTGAATTTTCATATTATTATATGTAATTATAATGTCATAAGTCATCTTTAACGAGTAAATTTACTTTTTTAATTTCTTATGATTGTGTCACATTTATTTTTCCTAAGTTTAATTTTTCTTCCTGGTACAATTGATAATTTTTCAAATTAAACTGATCATTCGTTTTGTTATAATTAAAAAAAAATTGTTTACTCATATAATAATTGCATATTTTATTAATAAAATGACTCTTATTTTTTTAAAAAATATCGACTTTAAGAAAATGAAACGAATGCCAAGATAAAACGTGAATCGGAGCATCCTAGTGTTAATGAAATAAGATATAGTTAGATACTTTTTTGGCTAATAAATTATTTCAGATTACTAATTTGAAACAAATAATTTGGAACCTAGTTGTATCTCCGTTTCTACAAAGTAAAAGCAATGTTTACTTCATTTAAAGATTAAAACCAGAGGTAGGATATTGATAACCTAAATATCCCTAAAAATTTTTTTTTCAAAAAAAGAAAAGAAAACGTCAAAAGTGAAAAATAAGGCATTTGAAATTTTTGGAGCCATATTTTATATTAACTATTTTTAAGAAAACAAATTATCAATCATAACTTGTATTTATAAATTTAATAATGAAATATATCAAAGCCATAGTGGCTCAGGGGATAGAGCAACCACCTACTAATAAGGGGAACCAGGTTCGAATCCTAGTGATGGCTCGCACCGATCTCAGTGGTGACGTAAAATCCTCAGTAGCAGACGGATCATGTGTTATACTCCTTTTGCCGTCAGATTAACCGTAGGAGGTTTTCCTCTCCATGTTGTAAAGCAAATGCAGGTTAGTTCCATCAAAAAGTCCTACATGAAGCCAAATTTCTCCTAATACTTGATTCAGGAGTTCTCTTGTCTTCTTGATTGGGTTCAAAATTACAAGGCTATGGATTTGAACATTACTAGTTGTAAGCCCGAAATTGGGTCGGTTGTTCAACGACGGTTATAAAATAAAATTAAAAAAAAAAAAGTTAGAGGGGCGATATCGTCTCCTGGTGGTAATTAAAAGAATCTATGAATAAAATAAAATGTAAATAAATACCTGATAAAAATTTATTAATCTTTAAGAACAAAAGAGAATTGCATTGTATCATCAAATGTTTTTTAATATTTTTAAACGAATGTCTTCCCACCAAAAGCAAATTCCGATACCTAGGAAAAACTGGATCAATATCAACACCTGTCATTGGAGCATATTTAAAATAAAAGATTCAATGCAAAATTTATAAGTTACAAGGAAAGAATTTGCTCTTAAAACAAAAAATTACATTAAAGTCAATGCCCAAGATAGAGGTTTCCATATCAAGATAATCTATAATATTGTTAAAAAGATGTTCTCCAATGCTCATAATCCTAAGTATGTTTTTTTAAAATATAACCGTCATTGAACTGCCGACCCAATTTTTTAAACTTTTAGTAAATTAGCTGCCAAGTACCAAGAATTCTTTTAAAACAAATTCCAAGCCATCTTTTCTCCAAATAACAAAATCAATTCCTCGAATCTCAAATAACCGATTGAATGCCCAGATGTTATATTGAATTCTGCAGGTAGAATATATGCTCTCTTGCAGAGCTGCAGAAAACTCTTAGACCTAATCATTTTCCCAGAATCCAGTTTTTATTTTTTGGGTTTGAAATTTTTCTCAACTAATTTACAAAACTAAATTAAGGTTCCACTCATAAACTAAAGGAATTCAAATTTATTGACTTATAAAGCTGTGTTATATTTAACATAACAGAATATACAGGGTGTTCCAAAATTATCTTTACATCACCTGGCTTGAAATTGATTACAGACTGGAAGTGCTTAGGGCCACCAATGGTGCACATGTTGAAGTGTACTAAACAAAACTTTATTAGTTGCAGTAATACATGCAAAAGACAGAATATAAATATCTTGTTTATTTTCGAAGTTATGAATTTTTGAAGTTGTAAAGAGAATTTTGGAACACCCTGTACATNGATAAGAAAAAAGAAGATCTAAGCATATGCGACAGAAGATGAAGTGGAGTCTCGCCCCGAACGCATTGATTGTCTGCTGTGCTCCGCGCGCTTGGCAGACACCAAGACGCTAGGCCCGGTTAGAAACGGTGGCGTTAAAAACCACGTGAGAGAGCTCGGGAACAAAACAGAAAGAACGAGAAAGAGCCGCGGCAGTATTGGACAAATTCAAGGACCTATCAAGTTTTTCAAGGACCTAAGACGTTTTTCAAGCACTTTCAAGGACCTAAATTTAGCAACAAAAAAATTCAAGGACTTTCAAGGACCGTGGGAACCCTGGAATTGCATTGTATCTTCAAATGTTTTTTAATATTTTTAAAAGAATGTCTTCCATCCAAAAGCAAATTCCGATACCTTGGAAAAACCGGATCAATATCAACACCTGTCATTGGAGCATATTTAAAATAAAAGATTCAATGCAAAATTTATAATAAGTTATAAGGAAAGAATTTGCTCTTAAAACAAAAAATTACATTAAAGTCAATGCCCAAGATAGAGGTTTCCATATCAAGATAATCTATAATATTGTTAAAAAGATGTTCTAACGTGCTCATAATCCTAAGTATGTTTTCTTATTTTTATATATAACCGTCGTTGAACAGCCGAACCAATTTTTTAAATTAGCTTCCAAGTACCATAAATTCTTTTAAAACAAATTCTAAGCCATCTTTTCTCAAAATAACAAAATCAATTTCTCGAATCTCAAATAAAACCGATTGAATGCCCAGGGGTTATATTGAATTCTGCACGTAGAATATATGCTCTCTTGCAGAAAATTCCTGGACTTTATCATTTTCCAGTTTTTATTTTTTGGGTTTGAAATTTTTCTCAACTAATTTATAAAACTAAATATAAGGTTCCACTCATAAACTAAAGGAATTTAAACTTATTGATTTATAAAGTTGCGTTATATTTAACATAACAGAATATATATATTTTAACAGTAAATTTATGGCAGAAGGAATGAGAAAAGTATTAAAAGAAACACGAAAAAAGCATATTTTATTATCTAAATGTTGACTTACTTTTCTATTTTTAGTATGCCTTATTTGTCCACATAGGGTCAGGTGGGGGAAACTAGGTATAAAATCAAGCCTGTTTTAAAGAAGAGTGCATTTTATATATACATTGGATTCATATAGATTAAATATGAATCATAACATATGAATTTTGCTTGATTGTTTTCTTACAGTTAAGTAATGCATTCAAAACGTGTTTTGATATACCCACTTTACTTCAGAGTGGGGCAAAGGGAGCATAATTCTAATTTCATTAAAATCATTCAGTACATATGAGTTATAATATATATTTTATTAAAAAACATATGTAAATATTGTTTTAGAAATGAAAATGCTCTTAAATAAAAATAAATGAATCTTGAATATATTTAAAAGAATAAGTGCTAAAAATAACGTTCTATTTCCGTACATTAAATCAAAATTAGGGTTCACTTCGGATGCAGTTTAAATTGCAGAACTTGACATAATTTCATCAAAAAGCAAGAAAAGTGGAATGGTTCTTTGTTTATTTCAAATATAAAAATTAATATCTATTGAGGTAGTTAAAAGTGTTATTTACTATTAATAGTATAGTTTATTCAATTTAGTTATTTTTAAAGTAATTGTTTTGTTTTCTATGAAAAACTAAAATATGAAGACAAAAACTTGTGTGAAAACTCATTTATATCTTTAAATATGCTAAGTTTTACTATTATTCTATGTATTTTGGTAATTTTTTTAAATTATATAATATGTTTGTTACATTGTTATTACCCCTTATCATTGTTCTATTTAAAAAGTAAAACTTAAAAGAAATTCTGTGTTCAGTGTTAAAATTACTATGTAGGGCTATAATTAAAGAAGTAAATAATTTTTTAGATATTTTATTATAAAATATAGAGCATTAGATACTTACTAAAGCTAATATAGAAGCACAAAAAAAGAAAAAAAAACATTACATTTAGCTAAGCCTAACCATATACCCATCTCAGAAAACAATTCATAGTAAAATGATTTTAAAATTTATTCCTAAATTTCGATGCTGATCTGTTCTTTAGATGCACCTCTACCAGTGTGAACTATAATGAATAGGTTTTCCGAATTTTTAATGATGTAAGAAGAAAGTTCACCACCAGCTTAAACTAATATACTGTATAAGATGATCATAAACAGATAGTTTGTAAACATTAAACTTTTTACTAGTTTCTAGTACTGAATTAAAAATGCCTGCCCCAATCCCAGTAAATGTTTCTAAAAATATTAAACCAATTACCTAAATTTAAAAGAGGAAAATAGATGTTTTTTTAATATATGCCCACTACACTTACCCCCCCCCCCATTACATTTTTAATTCTTCAAAAAGACTGAATAATAGTCAGAAAATCACAGAAACATTTTTAAGTTATTGAAATTAAAACCTTCATTTCTCCTTATGCATACTATCAATAAACCAAGAATTGATGAAAATCTTAAATTATTTTTTACCATGAAAATGTCTGTCTAAATACTGTTTTAATCCCTTCCTTCTCGCTCCTGTGAAAATGACTGGGTGAGATTTCGTCCACTATTTCTCGCTCGTGATATTGACAGACTAGAGTGTTCAGTAGTAATGCGCCAATAAGAATAAAACTAATTCATTTCTTTTGCCTGGAAAACATTTTATTTCTCATTTTACACACCTGATGGCAGTAGCAGGATATTTTTAAGGTAAGGTATAATTTCCAAAACCCAAAAATAAAAAATTTTATGTACTAAAATCATGTGAATACGAATCACGATATTGTATTATAAAATTGTAAATACAAATCACATTTGATTTTAAAATTGCTTTAATTTTAATCATAATGGGTAATTTCAGCGAATCATAATGTGCAATTTGTAAATGAAATGTGATGTAGGTTCTCTGAGATCTCGTCTGTTACTGGCGAAACAAGATTAAATTAAACGTTTTAAACCAGTTAAATATAGTGTAAAATAAACTTGGAAAAAATTAAAACGAAAAAGTCGTAAATACTGTATTTCATAAAACACATTTACTATGAATTGAAACTCATGATTTGTAAACAACTTTAAAGCAAATCATGATGTCTATTTCACCAATTGCTCTGCTACATTTTTCTTATTGAAGGCAGCAATAAAATCACATAAAAGCTGACTTTTTATTTTTCTTAAAAATGTAAGATGTTTAAACGGAAAACAACAATCCCGATTTTTTTTCTTTTACAGAGAAAAAGTAGCAAAAACATTTTTGACTTCAAAAATTTTGTAGCATTCTCTTTCAAATTAGGACAAAAACTTTTCCAGGATTCATAATTAGCAGATAGTCTTAACAATTGAATTTTGATATTTTTAAAAGCATTATTTAAAATAAAAAGGTTTTAAATTGAAAATAAAAATTCTTCAAACTGACTAGTTAAAAATATGCATTTGTATTATAGGAAAATGAATGCTCTGAACTCATACAAAAAATAATGTCAGGACAAAATATTTTTTACTAAGAATTGCAGGACCTACAGCTTGACTAAAACTGCACTGTGCAACATAAAAAAGTCATTATTGTATGGTCAATAACACTTACATTTGTACTAATAAATTTAAGTTTTTATTTTTAAAATTTCAAAAACAAAACACTTTTGAATAATTGGTAAAAAAAAGTGGGCTCCAAACTTTATGTTGCTGCATTCTGGGGAAACAAAGAAAAAAAAAAAAAAACTAATAAGATTAGGTATGATAAAATATTATTAATATTAAGAAAGTAGCATAGGAAGCATTTAGCAAAGATATAACACTCATACCAAAAGTAAAATTTATTATAAAATTGCTTTCACAATACATGGTTCAGCAGTTTTTAAAAAGTCAGCATTTTCAAAAACAGTAATGATTAAAAAAAAACAATCACAAGGGTATTATTATATTAATATGTTAAAATAACATTACTTCCTTACTTCATTTTTAAAAAAGTAAAAACATTAAAATGGAAAATTTATTAAGAAATTATAACTGTGACGACGCTAATAATTATATTTTACATATTTATTATTGATATTTTTTTTAATTTACAACTTTCTTTCATTTAAGTATTTTTAATTTAATTTTATAATTGAAATATAATAACATTTATTTGGATTATAAAACGAATCTAAATACGCCTAAATGAAAGAAAGCTAACAACAATTAGTGCTGGCATACAAGCAATCAATGTTATCATTCCTTACCAAACATTTGACAAACAGATTACAAAAATATACATACACACGAAATATAAATATGATACTTTGCACAATAAGAAAATGAATTTGTACAGTCAATCTTTCAGGTAAACAGAGATGGATTACTTGTTGACAAAGGTTTTCGTTGAGTGGGTGTAGGTATTGAGGATTCCTTCAACATTTTTTTGGTCTTTTTCACTTTAGGCCTTTTAAGCGAAGGCTTTGGAAAGGTCTTGACATTTTCTTTATTTTTCAAACCAGTAACACTCAAATCAGACTGGAACAAAAAATTTTTTAATTTATAACCACATAGAAATATTATATATGAAGAAAAAAAAATATGCTAAGACCATTGTAATGCTGAATTAGGAATTGTTAGGAGAAATAAAGTTTCTTCTTGGCATGAAAAAAATTAACAAGAGCACCAGTCATCTTTAATTTTTGGGAAGAATATGGAAAGTTAGTAACGGTGAAATTTTTGGCAATAACTGAAAAAATATTAAAGAAGGAAAAAAAGTGCATTTACAGCAAAATCCCAAGAATCAGGCCCATCAAAAAAAGGCAAATTAAATGTACATTTTGAGACTCATATTGGATTATTAAATTTTAATTGTTGGTGTGAATCACAGCGAACTCTAACCGACGCTTAGGAACATAGGAAGAAATTTATTATTGGCAATTTATTTAGAAATAGCACTGCCAAAAATAAAGGCAATCTTGCGTTATTAACATTAAATTTAAATAACTTGGCATAAAAGTTAAACATCAATAAGACAGTCAGAATGTAACATAAACCCTGTAAACATATATTCACGCTCAAAAGAAAGGGGGGGGGGGAAGAACAGATTTCGATACTATTTGTTGTTTTGATTTTGATACTGATTTGTTCAATCACCTTGAATAATAAATCATTATGCAATTCAATTGAATAAAAAGTTAGCTGAATAAAACAGAAATAAATGCATTTGCTTTTGATGAAGTGGAATAAAAATCAAATTCCTAATATATTTATTTGATGAAAGATTAGCACTAATTAAATATAAAAACAATTTTTATGAAATTCAAAAACCAGAAAATTTTTAATGCTTATAATAACATGACAGTTATAATTGTGCTAACAACCAACTAAAATCTTAATAGCTACCACAAAATAAAATATGATTTTATAAAAAAAGAGGTGAAAGATTTTATTTACATTTCTTAAATTATCATTACCATACCAATACAGTGCTATGGTATACCTGACAACTCTTAAGCATTTTTCAAAAGATTTTATTTTCACAATGCAGAATTTTTACATTCATACTAAGTTCCTGTTTTCAAAATTTTTTAGTTTAGACTAACACTACATTTCCATAGTTATAACTTACTAATAGCAGGCATACCAATTATTTTATTGAATTGTAAGCGTAGGCTAAATGTGAATTGAATGCCTACTTACAATGTCATTTTGATTGGCGTTTCACTATGATTAGAAAAGAGCCGTGATGACTCAGGAGATAAAGGGTTCGCCTTCCAATGAGGTGAACCGTGTTTGAACCTCAGCTTTGGTTCGTCGATACAAATTCCCCTTAAGCTGACCCCGGTGATGACGTAAATTTATCCTCAGTGGTAGACGGATTATGGGTTCGTCTCCTTGCCGTCAGGCTAAACGTGGGAGGTTCTTGTTGTCTTCCTCTCCATGTAGTGCAAGTGCAGGTTAATTCACTCAAAAAGTTCTCCACAAAGGCAAATTTCTTCCAATACTTGATCTAGGAGTACCCTTGTCTTCTGGATTTTGCTCAAAACTACAATGCTAGGGAGTTGAACATTAGTAGTCGTAAACCCAAAAATTGGGTTGGCGGTTATAATATGACTAGAAAAACACTTTGAAGAGTGTGAAAGAAGATATATGATGTACAAATAATCCTTATTTTATACTCCGATCACAATTGTTTAAATACATAGTTTTTTTCCCCCATAAATAAATATTTCAGGCTTCTGAGTTAGTAGGGCTTATTTTTAATATTTCTGAAATAAAGTTATGTATTTGTATAACAAAATATGTAAAAATTCATAATTAAAAAGAAACACTGCTGTCACAAAATATAAAAAACATAGAAGGTATGGAATGCAACTTGACAAACACTTATATTTTAAAACAATTATGGCATAACAAAAAATAATGTATTCCTCTAAACGGGAACTTATAATTATGTTTGAGAGAGCTCATATATTATGAAATTCTAATTGAGGTTGCACACTTCTTGACATGATCATTAAAAAAAAAAAAAAAAAAAAAAAAAAAAAAAAAAAAAAAAAAAAAAAAAAA
>NC_092213.1:11639194-11664389 GCF_043381705.1 Parasteatoda tepidariorum
AAAAAAAAAAAAAAAAAAAAAAAAAAAAAAAAAAAAAAAAAAAAAAAAAAAAAAAAAGAGAACATTTTTAAAAAAACAGAATATTTTTTTATAACAGCAAAACTACTTTGAATAAAAGGCATTTAAGTACAATAAACAGGGTATCTGCTACATTTTAGATTTTCAAATTCATGACTTTCCATTATTAATTTCTAGAATTTTTCATGACTTAACGAAGTAACTGTTTTCTCCAACAAAAAACACAACAATAAATTTAAAAAAGCATTATAATAACATTAATTGAAATGATAGGTAGAAATAAAACTGTTATACTCTGCATCTTTATATTTATAGATTTTAAATTTAAGAAACAGAGTAAAGAAAGAGTTGAAGCAATAAAATAGCTGAAAAAAATAAAAAAGTAAATAATTTTTCTTCTTTTTTTCTGCAGCTTTATATTCTAAAGATACTTTTCTTGTTCACCAGAAAGAAGTACTCACGATTTTTCTGTTCTCATTTCGGAATAAAAAAAATACGCCAATAACTGGCTTTCTTCAGCAGTGTTGCCAGAACTTAAGATTAAAAAGTAGCGAATGGGAGCTCCAAAAGTAGCGGATTCGAACATTTTGTAGCCCAAAAATAAATCATANAGAACACCATAATTTTTAAAGAACATAAACCTTTTTATATTTAAATAAAATACCACCGAAAGTGGAGACTGTTACAAATTCAGATATTCAGAGCATCGTGAAAAGGGGGGGGGGGTAAATTCATGATTTTAAAAAAATAGTTGAGAAAATTTTTATTTGAGAAAATCAGCAGATCAACAAATCAGATGATTGTACTGATATTGGTAAACTGAATGGGAGTAATAACTAGGTAATAAAATTTGGCTCGGTACTAAGTACATTACCAATTAAGCGCAAAAAACAACAATTAGATACTTACCATTGAAGAAGCATTGGATAAAGTGTCACAGTCAGTAGAATATTCATCACCATCATTCAATGCTGATTCAGTAGTGATTACTTCAGGAAAAGCTAGGTTGAAAGGACTTCTAACCTCATCGCTTTCATCGAAACTACAGTCCATCGGTAAGTTCACAGCCTTATTCGTGTGCTCATCTCGGAATTTGCGTAAAATGCGCAGTTTCTCGTCATCAGGGGAAAGAGTAATTAAATCCTTAGAATAATAGTATTCCTTCCTTTGTGGAGTAGTGCCTATAAAAGATTAACATGTTAAATCCAAGCAAGAGTGCATTAGATAAACATTCATTTTTAGTCAAATGAAATAGCAAAGGAAAAAAAAAATTGGGAGAGAAAATTTAAATGATATTTTGAAATTATTTAATACATTGATTAAGACTAATAAAGCAAATGAATTATAAAATAACAGGTTTCTAAACCCAAATCTGTAGGAACGTCTGTGGTTTTCAAAACTGTGTTTTTAATTAGAGGACCCTGCTTTGAGAAATAAGTGCCTAGGAATTTGAAATACCAGGTTGTCAAAGAATGTTACTTTCCAAAGTCTAACAGAATGTTCTTAAAATTTTAAAATTTTTTTAATATTTCAATAAAAATAAAGCACATTATCTCTAAGGACCAAGATGTAGTTAAACATAGACAGAACAAAGGGACCAAAACAATTTTCCATTTAAATCGGGTGCTTGTTACACAAGAGTCAGCAGAAATTATCAAAAAAGCCTTCAACATCATGTACAAAAAATATTTATAAAAATATCTTAGTTTTATATTGTTTGGAATAACATCTCAGGCTATTATTATTAAACATTAATTATTATTATGCACGAAATACATTAGCCTATTGCTTTCTGGAAAATTTGAAATTTTTCAGCAAATTATGTTTTAAACAGAGTTTAACAATTTCATCAACTTTAGATAGTGCAGGGTTGGCTTTTTGCCAGCAGAAACTGGTTATAACCGGTAAAAACTAAAAAACTTCTATATTAGTTCTAGTAATTGCTTAATGACATTTTAAGTAAACTGAAAAATGTAACTTCATGTAACTGTAACAAACTTTTTAATTCACTGTTTGTAAATATATATTATTTGGTTTATATTAGTCCAGATTTAAAAAATATGCAAGAGATGAAAGTTTCAGAAATCTTGCTTGTTCCTTGATGGCAATGCTTGCTAGTTCTGCTGGACTTGAGAGAATCTTCTCAAATTTCTCGTTCGTGCACAGCAAATTGAGAAATTGTTTAGGCTTAGAAACTGCATCAAAACTTGTCTTTTGTTATAGATTACTGCAGAGTGCAAACAATGCAATATTTGATTTTGAATGGTAATAATCTTGTAAATTGTACTTTGTTTAACATTTAATTGTCTTTTCTATGAATTATCCATTGTATGTCATTCTCAGTACTTACTTTTATGTCATTTTCTAAATTTCTGCCACAAATGTGGCAGAAAAGGGTTTCTGCCATGCCAGTTTTAACCGGTTTCTACCAGTGGTTTTAACCACCTCGGCAGATACTTGTCAACCTTGGATAGTACATTTTGGAAATATTTGTTTTGAGATCATGCTCACAGGCACACGAAAATCAGTAGATATATAGTAGATTCCATGATTTGCAAATCAAAATCTTTTGTAAATTATTGCAACAGGTGACTGTGCTAGGCATTCAAGAAGCTTCACATTAATTCTCTTTATTGTTTATCGACACATAATTTTGGAACAAAAGGGATGCTTTTTAACCTTTTTCAAACAGAAAGAAATTTCTAGAAATAGTAAAAAACATTTTTTGATAAATTTCAAGACATTGAAAGAACATTTCTTGTTTAATCCCACAGATATACCAGATTTGAGCAGTCTCAGAAGAGGCGCTGAATGCTTGTTATCGATATTTATTTTTTAACAGTATTTGAAGGAACGGACAGTCTGGGTAGGGAGTTGGACCCAAGCTCAAGAAGTCATGAGTTCGTTCCCTGTCAGCCCTGTGCAGTAAAATCTGTTGGGTCACAAAGTCATCCATGTTCCCAAAACAAATCAATATCTATGGAGGTAGAAATATTGGAGATTGATTGTTCTCTGTTTCAGGTCAAAATAATGATCGGTAGACGGATGAATGAATAGGTTCGCCCTATAAATGGGATGTGATGTGTGTGTGGCTGAAGTTTTTCTCTTGTCCATAGATGGCGCCACTGAAAACAAGAAACGCACCCTCAGCCTTAAATTTGCTTGGTTTCACCAACATCTTGCTTGCTAATGCAGGCTTGCTGATATTAGCTAGTGGCATTAGAAACAACAAGAACCGTATTTAATTAGCATACTTCTAGATTTTACGAGACATTAGTTTGATTTATAATTAATTATTTTAATTAATAATAATCTTTTAGTTTTCATGCTTAGGTTATATTTATATGAATACAATTAGAATGTTTTTATCTATTTTCCAAGAAATATCATTAGTGTTCAATAGAAGATTCATAATTAAAAATTTCTTTATTGCATAAGTAGTAATATTCTAAAAATTTATGTAGATTTTGCTTTGATTCTGAATTTTTTGAAAAAATTAATTAAACAAATAGAAAAACACATTTTGGGACACTGGCCCAAGTTCACAAGAATCTGGCCCTGAAACTAGGCTTTTAACAAACTAAATTTTTCTCATTAAATCGGGATTCTTAATTAAGGTGTTTAACGAAATATTCTTTATAAATTAAATACTCACCTGTAGGAATATCTTTTTCTAAATCTTCAGTGATGAATTTTTCAATTGCCAAATCTCTCTGGAGTATTTCTTTGCTCACTTTTTGACTATCATCTTGTAAATTCTGCCTAGAAGCATTGATGATAGTTTCTGCTCCAGACATTTTCTTAAGTATATTTACTTTGTGATCATCCAGGTGCAAAATGTCACACTTTATAGCATCACTCACAGAATCTTGAATTTCCTGTGAAAGAAAACATTACAAAAATTAATAGCGCTTTTCATTTTACAGGACATATGTTATAGGATCGAAATATTTATAAAGTAGAGTCAAAAACAATTTTTTCTAAGAAAACTGTTTCAGGAAATATATTCAAAAATAGAAAAGATAAATCGATAAACGAAAGACTTAAGATGATTGCTAAAAAATTAAATAGTAGTTTGCTCTTCAATATAAATTTTATATACAAATGAAACAAAGCTTAATTTACTTTGAGCTTCTTTAAGTATCTTCATTTTTTTCCCTTCTTTTTTCATTCACTTATTCTATTTTCAAAACAAATTATTATTTAATATTTTAAGAAGAAAAATTAAGTATTTTTAATAAAACTCAAACAGTTACAGATAAAAGTAACATTTTCAGGGGTCTGTCTAGGTTTTTTTGAGAGGTACCTATTTTGTGAAAATTTAGAAATAATTCGTGAAAATTAAAAATTATATTAAAAAATCAACACAAAAATATGCTATAAATATGGATTTATTGTTTCTTACAAGATACAAAATTTTTTTTTAAAGAAAAAGTAGTTCGTGGGAAAACTCAGAGGAAAAAAGGAACAGCTGAATATATCTAAATAATGCTATAGTAAATGAAATAGTTTAGTATAACTGAAATATCATCCTTTAAAATTCCACATTTTACGCTTTTAGAGGTCAAAATTTTTTAAAAGACGAAAATAAGAAACGAAATTCCTTGTATTTTCTCAGTTTTTAATAAAAAAAAATTAAAAAAATTCCCTGTATTTTCCAGGTTTTTCCCGTGGAGTGGCAGCCCTGAATCAGTTTTAAAATGATTTATATTCCAGGTTGTGGAAATAAATCTGAAAAGAGCTAGAATTACCAGTAAACTACAAGTCTTTATTTTTTAACGCTTATATTTTTTCACAAAGTAAATAAAAAATGAAAAATCACAGAAAATTTCAGGCTTCATGAAATCTAAGAATGTTAATTAACCGTAAAAAATAAGTTTGCAAAATAAATAACTAAAAACTTGATAAAACGAGTATAACAATTATAATATAAAGATGCAAAATTAGCATGTTTATAACAAGTTTAAGTTATCTCTCTTAAAATTTTAACCTCTTAAATAAAGCAAAATGTGTGTCTGCGACAAAGTTCTAATCTTCCTAACAAAAGTTCTTTGCTAGAAATTCTACCACACACTTCAAAATAAAGTGCCTTTTGTTGGCCATATATTAATTGTGTCCTCCCATTTCCCTTTTCGGTAACTTACTATTAAAACTTAACATTCATTGTTATTAATGATGTCAAACACTATTGCACTTAATCTCATTTTTTATTGAAAAAACTTATACTGTATACACAAAAGTTTACCTTTAGATTGGTTTTCCTTGATTCATAATTACTCTGAGTAATTATTTCATTAGCTACAACTTCATCTTTTATCATCTCAAAGCTTGATTCTTGTTTCTGTAAAGATAAAGAAATAATTTAGTAGGAAATAAGTAAAATTGAGTAGGAAATAAATTTAGAGACTATAAAATACCTGTTGGTTATTTTTTATGAATGTTGCGACTTCGGATATCTCAGAATCACAGTAACTGACCACTGTATCTAATCGTGAAGTAAACTGAAAGAAAGCAGACAACTTTTAAAATTTGTAATGGCTATGACTGAGGTTATTGAAACTGATTAATGATTCCACTAGATTTTGGAAACTACAGGTTGCCATTATTACCTAAGACTATCAAACTTATGGGTTCTTTTTTATCAAAAGGGGATTCCACTTGATGGTATGGATCCCCATCTTAAAGATGCACCCGAAGAGTAAATATTTTGTGTTTTATGTTTTTTAAATATGTTTTATTTACTAAAAATTAAAGTTTAAAACCTTCTAAATCTCCATAATTTTGCAATTCAAATTTTGTTGTTCAGAAAATTAAAGCATTATTGCAGAATTTAGAAATCTCCAAGAATTTTTTTTTTTTTAAAGGATATAAAAGGCTTGTGATAAGGAGCAGATAATAACTTTTCCTCCTTCTAAATTATTATCCTCGTTTATAAGCATTTTATCAATTGATAAACAAAATAAGAAAAGAATTAAATTCGACAGGAATTTTAAATACACTTAACTAATAAAACAGCTGCATAAAGTGAACAAAAAAAAAATGCAATTTGATTTTTTCAGAATTATTTTTTCGTTGATCATTCTTGATTAGTTTTACCCAGACAAAACAGAGCTGTAGTTCTTTTTCCTGTAGTAGAAGATTATTCATTTCAGAGGATGCTGTTTAATTTTATTTTTGTGTTCCACCTATGATTTTTACAAATGTCTTCATTGCTTCAAATAGGATGGACCTTTGCAAAAACAATTTANTAAAAATGGGGGGGGGGGAGACATAAAATTACTGATATTCTACTTTAGCAGTTTCCAGCCTGTGCAGCTAGTTTTGATGTGTGGCCACAGATTTTTATTATTTTAAAGACATTCTAACTAATGCTGACAATTTGTTTACTTAATTTTTTTCTTAATACCATACTCTTTGCATGCATTACTAATGAGTCAAGTGTCTTTTTTATGCTCATATTATATAGATCAACCTTGATCTTTCATTTTGTTGTCCCTAACGTAAGTAGTAAATTTAACAAAAGAAAATAAGACACAGTTGTGTACACCTAACTTAGACACAGAGAATGTAACTAGATCTGGTTTAGATCCTGAAGAAGTGAGATAAATTTTACTGATGATAAAGAATATGAATAATAATTTGAAATGATTGGATGTTATGACTAGGTTCTCCCCAGGTTTTCCCGAATTTTCATACAGGCATTCCTGCATACCCTCCAACTTATGAGGATTTTGAAAATAATTCTTTCTAGTGGTAGCGAACCAAAGTAAAAATTTTTAAAGCAAATGGATCTCTCATAAAACTTTTATCAGAACTTAAGAATCTAGCCATATGGCCTGCACTTTTATAAATAATAGTGAACAAGTTAGGCTAAAATTAATTTTTTTTAAATATTAAGACATTAATTTTGCTACCGTCAGAAAAGAAGATTTCTGAAACTACGGAAATTCCGTAGCAGTTGGAGGGTATGTTCCTGCATCAAAAAAATATATAATTGAGTAAGAAAATGGTACACAGCAACAAATTTTTTTACAATTTTATCCAGGGGCCCAACTCTTTTTAGAGTTGCTATTTAAATTGAAACAAGACAATAAACAAGAAATTCTCATTCAAACAAGAAATTTCTTCTATAGAAAAAATTATTTTAATTTCAAACATTTCTTGTGAGGTAATTAATATTTTACTGATGGCATTGCTGTTAGAAATAAAAATATGCACACACCTAAAAGACATTTAAGATAAATTTTTACCTCATTAGTTTTAATTGTGGTAGCAATCTCATCTAAAGCACCTAAACTGGAAGCATTTTCTGGTTCTAAAGTGTCAAGATGTTTTTGTAATGATCTGAAACAAAAATATCTCAGTCAGTCATCTTTAAACTTGTTTAAAATCAAAAAATTAACGTCAAATAAAACTGGATTGACAGAAAACACACACAAAAATAAAAACTTCATTTTCATGCAATGAAACATTAATTTGGGAGTTCCCTTAATGTTAATTCAACGTTTTGGATATTTCAAAATATCTATGGAACTATTTAAGCAAACCCCCAATATTTTTTGCACACTATTATAAAACTTGCCAAACGAATTTTTAATAAGTAATAAACAATAAATAATCTTTGTTCAATTCAATCAATAAATAATCTTCAAAATAAAAAGTTTTAATTTGAATGAAATTATCTTTGGGTAAATAAGCTTAATAATTCTGGTTTTCATTACATTCATTAATTCCATTTTAAAGAGTATAAAATATCTAAGGCTGTTAATAGCATGCATATTAAGAAATGTTGTCACTTATGCATGATAGATAAAATGAGCATTTATTTAAAACAACTTTAGCATTTTTTCAAAAACCAAAACTAACAAGATTAACTCACTTCCCGATTACTGTTAAATCTTAAAGCTAAATTAAAAATGTATTTGGACAAATAAGTCATAAGGAAGAAGGTAAAGTATGCTATCATTTAGATATACATTTTTAAAGTTTATTTTAGCATAGTTCTCTTCCTTATAGTATATTAATTAGATGTCTAAAATCAATAATTTTCTGTTCATGTTAAACACAAACAACTACTTTATATGTCAATTTGTTTGAATTCTTTACGTTTATGAGCAATACCTTAAATTTTGTTGTCTTATTACTACTTTTTCAACATATAAATTTCCATCCTTTTTAACACACGTTACTTTATTCAAGATTTGTATAAAATTTAAGTATATTTTTTTCTTTGTTAAAGAAAATATTATAGGCAAAAAACTTTAAAAATTTTCCAATATTATTTTCTAAAAATATTTTGAAAAAGTAATTGTACCAGGAAAATAATAATAACTTTCAGGAAATCATTTCATTTAAAAAAATCATGTTAAAGGGAAATATTAGATTTTGAAAGTTTTCTGCAATCCTGTAGTTATTCAGCACTGTTCCTTTTTTAAAATTTATTTTGTGCAATATACATTTCATTACAAAAATGAGCACTTAAATATGATTGTTAAGCACAGAATGCAAACAGGTTAAGTACTATTAGACTTTTTTCCCCAGTATAGTCAACACAACTACTTCTTACTCAACTTACTTTTTAGTGGCAATTAAATCAGATTCAAGATTCAATTTATGGTTTTGATGCCTGGTCATAATCTGTAAGGTACAACTATGTTAAAATACAAGACAAAATTAATAAGTTAGTATTATAATTTTTTAGTGAAGATACTTACTGAAGAGTTCATTTCTTTTTGAAGAGATAGATCTTTGGAAACATCAGAAGTAAGTTCGCAAATTAATTTGCTAAGTTCACAAATCTTAGTCAATTTCTATGTAATAAAAATATAATAAGCAATAATAATTAATATAAGTATAACTGTGTTCAGTCAATCTGTGAACTTAAAATAGTGAATATAAAATAACTGTTTAAAATTCAAAGGACGATATATCGAAAGAGGAACTTTTCATAAAAAATTCCGTTTCTCTTCCATTGGTACATTAAAAATTTAAAGTTCAGAAAAAGTGAGTTCATAAAGTTTCAGATTCTGAAAAAATGTTTTCGGACTATCAAAATGCAAATGAATTATGGTAGGATAACTTCGTTAGAAAACATTTTTTCAGCACCTGAAATTTCATGGTTTATTTTGGGTTGACCTGAATTCACTTTTACTGAACTTAAAATTACTTATGTAGATCAGAGAAAATTTGCCATCAACTGTAAGAACTATTTTTTTCTGCAATCTTGGGTGGGAGAAAAATATTTAATTAATGCATTTTCTTAGCAACTAAAAATTAAATAAGAAATGAGTACATGAATGAAGATAACCCAGCAAAATCATTATGTTTTAAATTTTTAGCTTAAATATAAAATTAAGAATGAGCCGAACCTTGATAATATGAGCTTGATGAAAGTTATTAACGTTTATGAGAGTACACAATAAAAAATGCAGTTGATAAATTTCTGCAACTAAGAAAAGGAATAATAAATTATTTGCTAAAAGAATACGAGAGACTAAAGGCTCCTTAAGTAGAGCAATTTCAAAAGTTCAGTAAACCAAGTTGACCAATTTCGGTTTGCAAAGTTTTAATGCTCTAGAAAAATTAGTTGTTTTCCCGTAAATAATAAATACTTATGTGCACATTTGATACTTAATTTAAAAAGCATTTTAGTCGATAAATTTAGAAATACACAAAATTATTTACACGACACAAAATTCTATAGAACAAAAATCCAGGCGCTTTAAGGTTTGTGTTATAAAGATTTGCTACTGTAGTTTGTTGTATATAATTGCTTAATTTTTTATTTTACTTTATTGTTAAATAAAGTAACAAAGTAATATATAAACAAATTAAAAAAACAGAACACCTTAAAGATTTGTAATCCTATGAATGAAAAGGCTAATCTTAAATATGCTAAACTATTTATGTAGACCAGGGGTTTCCAACTTACATGAGGCCGCGGGCCACAATTAAAATCACAAATCAAATGGCGGGCCACAACTTTATCAAAATTTTATGAAGGGCTTTTTTATGTTTGAAAGAACATTGAATATTACTGTCAGATTTTTAATAAGTTGTACAAANAAACAGAACACCTTAAAGATTTGTAATCTTATGAATGAAAAGGTTAATCTTAAATATGCTAAACTATTTATGTAGACCATACTTGAAATTAAGTAACGAGACACGAAAACATACTTTTTCTGGAAAATTAAACATAACTGTTTTTAGAAAAATTCGGATTTCTGACCCACATAACATAAGTCTTTTTGCAACAATTAGGTAAATAGGATCCTAAATAGTTTAGGTAGGCTAGCAGTAAATAATTTTGGCACTTTATGGCTAATTTCCTCTTCTTTTGCATATACTTTAGGAACTGCTTCAGCAAGTCAAAAACTTCTTACACATAATTATGAAACTTCTTTATCCAATGATAATTCCACGCAAATATTTCATTATTCAATTTCATCATTTTCAAAAAACACTTAAATATACTGAATAAAAGATGCTTGCATCATTTTAAAAAATATACTAATTTTAAATAATAAAATTTAAAATCAAACTATTACAAATATTTTCTTTCGAAAAATATAACTTCATAAAGAGGTTTTCTTGGAAATTATTAAATTAAACAAGATTAGGATTCCAATTATAAACTGTTAAAAAAATTGCTTAAATCATTAATTTTTTTTCTAAAAAAAAGTCTTTTACTTGGGAAGAAAAATAATATATATATAAGATTACAAAGTAAATTGTTAGTCTTCATCTATTTTAACAACAACTTTCAAGGAAACAATGCAAAAGAAAGTTTGTGTGTATTTATGTTTTGGCCTCATAATGAATCTTATTGTTTCTATATTATGTTAAGCTATGGAGACTTTGAAGATATGAAATAAAGGAAATGAAATCATACTTCTGTTTGCGACTGTCTGGAAGAAAGGATATTTATTTGTTCCTCTAAAGCAGCTAATTCATTGTTATGACTCTCTCTAATGGTGTCTATTGTTGATATAACATCATTCATAAATTTACTGCCTTCTTCTTTATGGTCCTTCATTTGTTTATGAAAATTTTCAATCTGAAATACCAAAAAAATTCCATCATTTTTATTTTTTAATGCAGAAATTACAGATTCAAAATTTCAAGAAAGAAATGAAAGGGGGAAAAAATGTAAGAGAAAAACAAAGAATGCATTTAAAAAAAAGAAAGAATGGAAACTAATAATTTGAGTACAGAAAATCCATTAGCAATTGATATTTAAGTTTAAATGCTGTCCCAAAGTAACAAATTGGAGGCTAAATATTAATATTTAACAGAAAGCTTTTTAAGCTTTAAACAAGAGAGCCAATATTTTCAATCATCAATCAAGAGACGAGAAAAAAATAGCATTTGTGAAATATTTAAATAAATGAAAGGATCAAAATATTTTATTTGCTTGTTAATTAAATATTTCAATGAGTTAAGATGCAGCAGCTCATTAAGTTTATTAAGTCAACCAAATTCGGAATTGAGGAGCAACTCTAAGTTCAAACAAATTAAAAGTGCAGAGGAAAAACATTATAGTTTATGAATTTAAGAATGTATATGTTACTGTAAGTGACTGAAATTGGTGGTTTTCGACTTCCACCGGTGAATGTTGAGAATCACTTAGGTAAAAGTCTGAAATATATACAAGGACTAGTTAAGTTTACCAAAAACTGATGGCTTTTAAAGTTCAGTGCCACTGCCCAGTAAACATTTGCCCAGTACTCCGAACACTGTTTATCCAAATCTATCCTCAGCAGATATTAAAATATCGAATAAATATAATATCAATGAATAAATTAATATCAAATCAGATATAACAAATATTTTGGACATTCACCAATGCGGTTGTTGACATTTTCTGGATTTCAGCTATTCATGGTAAATAATATATGGTTATTCATGGTCATATATAGCACAAGAAAGACAAAAAGGATTAAAAGAAAAAAATTTATAAGCTTTATTTACTGTGCATAAGCTGTAAGCATATAGAACTCGTATAATAACTGCACATAATCGTGCGAGCTGATGAAGAGATAATATTTTTTCATTTTACGTTTCCTTAATTTATTTATTTTTTTTAATAATTTTTCTTCTACTTTTTTCATTAATCTTCATTATTTTCCATGTTCTCACTATATTTTTAACTCACATATAAATACATAAAAGCTGATCATAACATGTTATAAATATGCAAAGTAGACTCTCCACATGCCGCAATGATTTGAGAATCTAAACCCAGGGGTCTGGCTAGTTTTTTCTGATAGATACCATACCAACCTATTTTGGGAAAATTTAGACATAATTTGTGAAAATTAAAAAGTTATATTAAAAAATCAACACAATATGGATTCATCTTTTCTTACGGGATACAAAAATAAAATTTCAAGATAAAGTATTTTGCGAAACTACCGTTTTTCCTAAAGTTGAATTTGTGAAGGTACCACTAAACGGTTGTGAATTTGGTCTGGACAGACTCCTGATACCTTACTTTTTTTAAAGTTTTAACATTTTTAAAATTATATTTATACATACGAATAACCTTAAGTACATACAACATACAATAGTGTACACAAAATAAAATTGTTTAAATAGGAACTAAATTTATTCTTGATATTTTAATAAAGTGTACATTTAGTTTTTAGAAGAGAAATCTTACCTTTTGACTCATGTGATAATGGTTAGTAAGGAACCAACTTTTCATCTCTACCATCATACCAGAAAACTTTTCAGCAAATGTTGGAATGTTTTCAGAACAAAACAGATCTTGCTCAGCCTTAAGAGTATTCTGAAGGAAAATAATACATATGACAAAGAGTACAAAAATAAGCTGTAGAAAATTATGTATAAGAGCTAAAAGTATTCTCAGTTAAATTAAGTTGAACATTTAACTTCAATGAAAAATTTTATTTTTTTTAGTTATAATATACCGACTAGGGGTGTAACGAGTAGTGATTTGGCCAAATAACCGATTATTCGGCCAAAAATATCAGCCTATAGTAACATTAAAAAAAAAAAAAAAAATTTAAATTATTTTTCATATAGAAATAAGTTTAGTTCTTAATGAAAAATAATCAAAACGCAGCTGCTTTATTGGTATGGGGTAAAGAGGGAAAAAAACTTTAATGGAAATGTTTAAAAAAAACAAACTAGATGTTAAAATAATTAGAAATATTTAAGTAAAATAAAAAACTGACTAGCAGGTATTAAAAAAAAAACTGCAGTTGTAAAGTTGAAAAAGATAAATAGAAAAAAAAAATTGTTGTACATAAAATGTTAAAAGAGATAGACTATAAGAAACGCTTTTAAAAATGAAGCACTATCATAAAAATGGCGATAAAAAAAGGATTACACACAAACACAAAAAATAAAAATCGATCTTAAATTTCGGAGGAAAATTATAAAGCTTAATTGCGCTTGGAGAGGTCAGAAGACAAAAATAAGAAATAAAATTCCCTCTTATTTTCTCCGTTTGCAAGGAAAAATTCATAATTCTCTGCACTTTTCCCGTTATTTTAGGTGATTCTTAAACTTCCTGTACTTTCAAGGTTTTCTCTGTGGATTGGCAACCTGAATGATCAGTTTTCTTACAAGCCAGGCAGGGTGAAAATAAATATTGTGTTCCCATTAAAAATGAAAGTTTTTCCAAAGGTAACAAAATTAGAGTTGACGATATATCAGATAGTTTATTTGATAAAAAGTTCAATTTTAACCTCTCCCAACATTAGCTTGTTTTTGCTTTGTTACCAAATGCACAAAAAAAAAATAATAATAAATTTGAGACTACACACTTACTAATAACTTATTTTGGTGTTTACAAAACAGATTTAGAGAGATCAACTTTACCTTTTTGGAATTCAAATTCTCTAATAGTGAATTTGAAATTTTCTGTTGTTCTACAGCCTCATTGTTTAACACTGAAGAAAAGTCATTTAATGAACTTCTTACGTTTGAGTCAACTCTATGAAAAATATCTGTAGCTTGTTGAAATGAGCTCTTAATGTCAGACGAAATACCATCTGGAAAATATAATTATATTTGCAATATTTTACAATAAAGCAATTTTCTTAAAATTATATAACTATCGTTGAACAGATGACCCAATTTTTGGGCTCACAACTATTAACAGGGTATCTGCTACATTTTAGATTTTCAAATTCATGACTTTCCTAGAATTCTTCATGACTTAACGAAGTTGCTATTTTCTCCGATAAAAACACAACAAGAAATTTAAAAAACCATTATAATAACATAAATTGAAATGATAGGTATAACCAAAACTGTCATACTCTGCTTCTTCATATTTATAGATTTTAAATTTGAAAAAAGAGAGTAAAGTAAGAGTTGAAGCAATAAAATAGCTGAAAAAAATACAAAAGCAAATAATTTTTTCAGCAGAATTATATTCTAAAGATGTTTTTCTCAGGGTTGCCACAGAAAAAAATGGACGAAATAGTTGCTTTTAGTAGCCTAAAGTATGAAAATAGTTGCCGAAAACTATGAATATAGTTGCTTAAATAAGAACAAAAATTAATTAAAAATATGACAAAAATTTTGTTAATGACTTAATTGTTATATATCATGATCCATTTAGTCAAGTTGGTGGTAAATATGATAATTTTTATATAAACGTTAATGTTCTAGCACAATTTTCTCTTTCATCAATAATTTATCTAGGATATATACACTCACATATATATTGTGAAAAGTGATTACTCAAATTCGAAATTCACACATCGTAATATCGTATTAAATTCTTTTTTTTTTTTTTAAAAATCATGCGGAATTTCGAAGGCGACATAGAAACGAAATAGACTTACAAAAGAATCTGCAGATTGAATGAATTAAAAAGTGAAAACTCAAATTTGCAATTCAAAATTTTTCATTTTTTAAGAAACAAAAGTACAATGTGTTCAAAAGCTATCTTGGGCGGCAGATTTTGAACCCAATTTATGATTTAAAAAAAAAAAAAAAAAAAAAACAACGCTAGGAGTACAGAAAAGTCTCCCAATAGTCTCCTCTTCCTGGAAATAGTTGCTTTTTTAGCCTTTTCAGGCAAAAAAAGTTGCCATAGTCGCCTCATGCCGAAAATAGTTGCATTTTAGTCACCTGTGGCAACCCTGTTTTCTTGTTCATTCGAAAGAAAGATATACTCCCGATTTTTCTGTTCTCATTTCTGAATAAAATTTTTTTCCCAATGACTGGCTTGCTTCAGTTATAAAATAAAAAAATAACAAAAATTCTGAAATCACAGAAGTTTAAAAGATAATTAATTCACTCTAGAAATGTTTATTCTTTCATTTTTTGAAAGAACACCATAACTTTTAAAGACAGGGATGAGATTAGCCGAAAGGCAAAAAAGCTGAATTTCCACAATAGCAAATTTTACGCAAGCGCAACCCTTTAATAATAAANCCTTTTGACTCATGTGATAATGGTTAGTAAGGAACCAACTTTTCATCTCTACCATCATACTAGAAAACTTTTCAGCAAATGTTGGAATGTTTTCAGAACAAAATAGATCTTGCTCAGCCTTAAGAGTATTCTGAAGGAAAATAATACATATGACAAAGAGTACAAAAATAAGCTGTAGAAAATTATGTATAAGAGCTCAAAGTATTCTCAGTTAAATTAAGTTGAATATTTAACTTCAATAAAATAATTTTTTTTTAGTTATAATATACCCACTAGAGTTGTAACGAGTAGTGATTTGGCCAAATAACCGATTATTCGGCCAAAAATATCAGCCAATAGTAACATTTAAAAAAAAAAAAAAATTTAAATTATTTTTCACATAGAAATAAGTTGAGTTCCTAATGAAAAATAATCAAAACGTAGCTGCATTATTGGTATGGGGTAAAAGAGGGAAAAAAAACTTTAATGGAAATGTTTAAAAAAAAAATAGATATTAAAATAATTAGAAATATTTAAGTAAAATAAAAAACTGACTAGTGGGTATTAAAAAACTATAGTTGTAAAGTTGAAAAAGATAAATAGAAAAAAAATTGTTATACATAAAATGTTAAAAGAGATAAAGACTATAAGAAACGCTTTTAAAAATGAAGCACTATCATAAAAATGGAGATAAAAAAAAAAAGGATTATATACAAACACAAGAAATAAATATCAATCTTAAATTTCGGGAGGAAAATTATAAAGCTTAATTGCGCTAGGAGTGGTCAGAAAACGAAAATAAGAAATAAAATTCCCTCTTATTTTAATGAAACGAAGGGTCACACAAAGATTAAACTATTTTACTTTTGTTTTGAAATTTATTGCATCACATCTGATGTGAAAATTTGTTTGAGAATCTTCTGATCAACACCTTACAGTCATTTATATTTACGGTCTATTCCTTACATGAAAATATAAAAATGAAAATGGATCATTGCTCATATATCAGATAGTTTATTTGATAAAAAGTTCAATTTTAGCCTCTCCCAACATTAGCTTGTTTTTGTTTTGTTACCAAATGCACAAAAAAAAAAAAAAAAAAAAAAAAAAAAAAAAAAAAAAAAAAAAAAAAAAAAAAAAAAAAAAAAAAAAAAAAAANCAGATTTAGAGAGATCAACTTTACCTTTTTGGAATTCAAATTCTCTAATAGTGAATTTGAAATTTTCTGTTGTTCTACTGCCTCATTGTTCAACACTGAAGAAAAGTCATTTAATGAACTTCTTACGTTTGAGTCAACTCTATGAAAAATATCTGTAGCTTGTTGAAATGAGCTCTTAATGTCAGAGGAAATACCATCTGAAAAATATAATTATATTTGCAATATATCTATAATAAAAACAATTTTTTTTAATCTATAATATATCTATAATTATCGTTGAACAGAAGACCCAATTTTTGGGCTCACAACTATTAAGTTTCAACTCTATAGCCTTGTAATTTTGAACCTAATCCAGAAAACAAGGGAGCTCCTGGATCAAGTATTGGGAGAAACTTGCCTTTATGAAGGACTTTTTGATGGAACCAACCCAAATTTGTGTTACTTGGAGGGGGAAATCTTTCATGAATAGCCTGACCTCAAGGGGATTCTATAACCCATGATCTATCTTCCATTTAGGATATTTTTACGTCAGCACTATGGTCAGTGCGAGCCAGGTGCGGAATTTGTACGCCCAAATTGCTGAGATTCGAACCTGGTTCACGTCATTGGCAAGGGAATGCTCTACCTTCTGAACCACCATGGCTCAAATAAGAATATCGACATATGTATTGATCTTTAAATAACCAAAGGAAAAATGAGTGAAAAAATCAGGAAATTTTTTGTACAATTGTATACACATGAGACTATTTTTAAAAAGGGCAACAAAAAGAAGTATGACTTGCTCTACTCAAGAATATTAAAAGCAAATTTTATAGCAAAAGAATAATAAATTACATCATTTTTAGTTTTAGAATTAGCTTGTTAAGAAAAGAAAGATAATACATTTTCCAACATAATTGCATCAGGCATTGAACAACTCATAATAATTTGAGATCAAAGCATAAAAATTTTTATACCACAGTTTTATTGGGGAAAAAAAAAATTTAAAAAATAAATAGAAACGGTATTCATTTTTTAATATTGCTTCCCATTAATACTTAATTAAAACTTGTAATTTAGTTTACTTCATTAATCAAATAATTGTAATTTAAGCAGGGATCTGTCCAGACATTTTGCAAAAGGCCCGTTTTTGTAAAATTGTGAAAAAATTACTCGTAATTTGTGAATATAAAATAAACGTTAAGTCACATTCTTTCAACCAGGGTCCTGCTTTTATGAATTTGTGCAAATAGGGTCCTGTTATTGCAAAAAACTTTTTCATGATGTAAATAGATACAAGATTATGCTCAACACTATAAAACTATAATTTAAAAAAAAAAAAACTAAATTTTCAAAAATAAACAGCAATTGCTGCTTCTGAATTAGAGATGCAACATACAAATATTTGGTATTTAGCCTATACTCCTGAACGCAGAATATTAATTTCGAACGAATAGAGGAAGAAGCGTCTGCCGAAGACAAAACTTAATTCGTTTGCATCTATCTTTATTTTTTTCTTCTTCAGAAGGGTTTATTTGATTAAAAAACAATAACGATAATAAACAAATTTGTGAAGAGTCCGATTAAAAGAAAAACCATTTTGTGAAGGGTCCGTTTTTTTTTTAAAGTTAAAATATTTTGTCAATGTCCGTTTTTATAAAATGATATTTTATGAAGGAGAACCCTGTTAAGGTTTCTATAATAACAAAACGAAAGCCCGTTTAATATATCACTGAACATTTTTGTCCAAAAGTAATATGGTGGATGATCCCTCAATCCGCCAAGTAAAATTTCTACAATATGATTATAATCTATCGCTTTTAAAATTAGATGAATCAATAATTGTGAACACAAGCAAAAATGAGGAATATCGGAATAAAAAGTTACAATTTTTTTTCCCAACAGTAATGCCATAACAACTACGAAATTCGCATCAAATAGCAGCAGTCGCAATATCATAGCTACCAACGATCAAAAAATTAAAATCCTCTAAAAATAGATTTACCTAAACTTTCTTGTAAGTTTCCAAATTTAGTTTCCTGTTTCTGTTTTAAACTATTAACCATGTCATCTAAGTTAGCAAACTGCTTGTGAGATACTTGCTGAAATTGCTTGAGGCGTTCTTCATTACTTATTTCCACTTTTTGTTTTCGTTCCACCTTCATGTGAAGTTTATTTACGTCACAAGTGCTTTCGTCTACCACATGATGCAGCTGGAAAGAGTTTCAATAGATTAAACAATTTAAATGCCAACAGTTAAGTTATAGTTAACCCCCACACAAATATATATATATAACACTAACTTACCTCCTGATTTTGTACAACTAATTGCTTTTCTTTATGATGGTGAATATTCAGAAGATAGTTCTTTTCATCTCTTTCTAAAGCTGTTTTCGACAGCACCTATAAAAAGTTGTTTTAATAGAAAGGATGAAAAAGAAAATGAAGTTTAAAAAAAAAGCCTGGTGGTTACCTTTCCTTTAATTAAATACAGTAGAACCTCAGTTACTCAATGACCAAACCTACTACAAATAACAAAAATATTCGAATTATAGAGTTTATATTATTTTTTAATCTCTATCAATCATCTCTTAAAAGTCTTTTTTTTTAAAAAAAAATAATTATGTTAAGCATCCATTAAATTTAATTTTAATTCGATCATTCAGGATATGTCTTTTTGTCAAACAGATATAGAAAAGATCATAAATCTTATTAATTTTCAAATTCATTTGTACTAGATAACAGCACTCCTTTTCTTTTTTGAATAAATTATTTTCACATATAATGTTATAATTTGTACAAGAAACTTATTCTGAAGCGTTAGCTGATTTAATAGATATGTAATCCTTTACAAGCTTTTTAAGTTCTTTTTCTGATTTCAATGGTATAATAATGTATTTTCGTGCGTGAATAACATAATTCTCTTCATTTAAGCAAGCAGTTAAGTTTTTAAAAAAAATGTGAAATGAAAAATTACCACTTTTAATTTTATTTAATAGAACAAAAGCAATCAACTTCACCAAATAACAAAATAAGACAGCATATTATTGAAAACGAGTTAATTAAAAAAAAACCATAATAAATATGTATATTGTTAAGTAAGTATGTGTGAGGGAAAAATTGGAATATATTTTTACTGAAGAAGTTTGAATAATTGAGGTTCTATTGTAATTTAAATATCATTTAGTGCTAAAATCATAAGCAAGGTGGGGAAAAAACATAGTAGTAAATAAAATTATATGACTGCAGTAACGCCAGCCTGACATACATAATTAATTAGCAAAGGAAAATTAATGAAATCAGGTGAGTTTAATAGATTTAGAAAAAAGGCTGAGTTTAATGTGGCAACACTAAGCTTCATAAACATGTTTTCAAAATTCTAAATTTAATAATTATAACAAATTAAATTAAAAAATTTCTTCTTTATAAACATAATTAGTAATTTGACTTTTAAGTTATCTAAATCTTAAGTTATCTTATTTTAAATCTCTTCAGTTGTTTCAAAATATCATTACTTATATACTCAGGGATGAGATTAGACAAAACGCAAAAAAGCTGAATTTCCACGATAGTAAATTTTACGCAAGAGCAACACATTGAATTTTAAACTTGCGTGAATACGAATCGATACATAGGTTTTCTAAAAGACGTAAATACGAATCACAATATCGGATTTTTAAATCTCGTAAATAAGAATCGCAACGTACAATATTCAAATCGCGTGAATAAGAATCGCAACAGGCAAACACGAAAAGCTATATTTGATATTACAATCGTGTGAATAAGAATCGAGATATTAGCAGATTCCAGGCTTGGGACCTCTAAAAGGCTTGTCAGAAGGCGTTTGAACTACGAAAATCGGATCTATCTGGAGAGCGGGTGAAAAATTTGGAAAATCTTATCTGCTGCGTGTAAAAGGGGAGAAAATAGGTAAAATAAGTAAAAATGAGAAAGGATTGGTAGCTATGTAGTTTGAATTTTCTGTTTCTCTTTGAAAATCNAAAAAAAAAAAAAAAAAAAAAAAAAAAAAAAAAAAAAAAAAAAAAAAAAAAAAAAACAGAAATCCGCTAAAAAGTGGAAAAATCTCATCCCTGATATGTATGTATGTATACTGAACCATGTATACTGAACTCTGAACTGGAATAATTTTTTTTTCTTCAAACAACCAATATGTTAATGAACTGTATGGAAACTGCAATTAGGATTAATATTTTTTAATGAATAAAATTTTTTTTAAATTAAAAGTGTTTCATTAATTTTAAATGCAACTCATAGTTTTTAAAAAAATAAAATAGAAAATAATTTGTGAACTATACTTCAGTTTACCCTTTTAAAAAACCTGAATTGTTAATTGAATTAAAATAAATTTTTTAATAAACTGTACGAAGAGATCAATTTAAATTCTTGAGAAACCAATCTTAATCATATGAGATTTGACTTAATCTTTTATAAATAGTAAATAAGTATATATGACCCTCAACTAGACGTTTTAAAATTTTATGACAAGAATAACAATATTTCTTGCATTTAAAATTAATTTGAACTATTCAAAGTATCTAATTTTGAATTCTTTTTTACGTAATTATATATTTTGATACCCATGATTGCTGTACTTTACACTTCTACCCCCTTATTTAATTTAGTGTATGAAAAAAAGTATTTTGTCAAAACATTAAATTATTAGAAGAAAATTTAGCAAACAGCCTAAAAATGAGGACATTTTTTTTATCTGTAGTTACAAGTATAATCAGTTACAGAAGTATAATTGGATTTACATGGTTTTGGAGCACATTTGAAGGAAAAAAAGAAAGCAATTTTGGAGAAGGGACTTTTTTCTTTTCATGGAAGTTTAGATAAGCTCTTTCACCTTATAAGCAACTTGAATCTAGATAGCAAAAACAGGCTAATTGCTCTTCAATTGAAGTCTGAAATTAACTTACATTTTATCCCTATCTTTTAAACAATTAGTCTTGGAACTGTAAGTTCTAATTTCTCATTCACAAAAATCTTTCAAACTGAAAACTTGTGAATGTTAAGGTTTTATAAATAAAACTCAAATGCTAAGTAGTTTCCATATAAATTTTAAATAAAAACACAATTAATTTGCAGCTAAATAATTTAACCCTTAATGGGTCAAAATATTTTAAAAACTAATGGCAGGAAATAAACAAATACCTTTTCAGTGTGACATAAAGTATCTGTTAACTTTGAAACTGTTTCTTCATGCTGTTTGGTCTTTTTATGAAGTTCCTCCTTTATTTGTGTAAGCAATAGTTCAATCTACAAAAGACAATATTTCACTATTTTATAAAATGAAAAAAGTGTATATGTTTTAATACACTTTTTAGGATTGGAATTTCTGCTCATTTCTAACAAACACCAGTCACTATTTACTACACGGGGAAGTCTTCGGTCGGCTGGATTCGAACTCCCTTTCTCACGAACGCGAGTCCAGTACCTCACCAACCAGGCTATCTCGGACTGGACTTTCCCGTTAGTTTACTTAAATAAATAAGCACTTATATCTAGATAATATTAATTCATATTATTTTTAATTGACTGCAGATACTGTTTTGCATAAATATAAATTACACATAGATAAAATTATATTTACAAGTTTAATTTTGAAAACCAGAACAAATATTTTTGAAATTTCTTTTTTTTAAAATCTAATTAAAAACGGCAAATCATAACCCCAATCTATATGAAATTTATCTGGATACAAAAGTAAGGCTTTTAACTACCAAGCTTTCTGCAAAATAATTTATTGAGAGATAGATAAAAAGTAAAGCTATAAGAATTTTTGAAAATTTCCCAACCTGTTAAAAGTCATGGGAAAAAGTTGCGTTTTATATGAAACTTTTGAATCATTTATTTGTTTACTTGTTACTAATTGTATAAAGTAACTGTAAGTCAAATTTACAAAGCAAGGAATCATACATTAAAACATAAACTTAGCTACCACTAAAATAAATGTTCCAATAAAGCGTAGAAAATTGCCACCCCTACAAAAACTTACATATTTAGGAAATAAAAGATAACATAAGTCCTCTTTAAAAATAGATTATGATAGAACACTTATATTTCAAAATTGTAAGATACTTTAACAAATGTAAACAATATTACACGGAAAAGGTAAAAAAATCAAGCACTGTTACAGGGTTCCCACTCAATTTCAAAAAAAAAATCCTTGACTTTTCCAGGTAAACTAGGTAAATTTCAATGAAAATCGAGACCACGTTTTCATTATAAAACTTTAATTCTTTTATTTGTAATGCGAAATATAAGATTATATGTGTAAAAAAATATCATTAAATGAGGATGGGGAACCTTTCAGTTTGACTAAAAAATGAAATTTTTTTAAACAAATAATTGTAATAGATGTTAGAATTATTTAACTTGAATCTCAATAACTGATTACGGGTTCCCACTCTATGATGAGATTGAAATTCAAGGACTTTTCAAGGACCTCAACAAAATTTTCAAGGACCTTAATCTAAGACCAATTTTAAAAATTATTCTCTTCTATTTTACTAGAAGCAACAATGCTTGTTGTGGCAATAATTAATTTCAAATATAATACCTAAATGCTTTGCCTATANTAAATTTCCCTAACAATTCCAGGTTTTCCTTGTTCTCTCTGACCCGTGGGAACCTGCCGTTATAAACTAAGTCTAGTGAGAAAAGAAAAAGTTGATAAATCACTGCATTGTGAATAGAAGAAAAATAATTCTTTAAAAAAACTTACTTCAATATTTTGTTGTTTCAAGGCTTCTAATTCCTCTTCCTTTACTTTTATTTTATTCTGTGTTTCAGCTATTTGCTTTTCCATTTGTCTAAATGAGAGAAAAGTTAACTATTTTATAATTTAAATTATCTTCATTAACAAGTATTCCAACCAATAAACAAAGTTAGTGATTTTTTTCAATTAAAATCTAATTTTTTAATACTTTAAAAATATAATTAAAATTGAAATGTTATTAAAAATAAATCATAACAATGTATTAAAACTATGTTGCAGAGTTAAAAATTGGAAATGTAGGATTTATTACAAATGGAATAGAAATGTATCATTATCAAATAAAAAACAAACTTAAAAAATCCCTATTCAATATCTACAATAAATTTTCACATTCCTATATACTTTCTGAAAAATCCATAGGTAGGATATATAAGATTTTTAAAATATCATTTTAAAAGTGATATTTATTTCACACTAAGTTGCTAATGTAATTTTGCTTGCTGAGACTTAATGCAGAAATGTATTAATACGTATATATATATTTTTTTAAACTATGAAAATCATTAAAACATTTGAACAATCATAGATTAACATTCTATGAAAATTTTTAAATTGATGTTTAAAAAAAGGAAAAAAATATTTAATTTAAATAACTCTTACTCTAAGAAATGGAAAAGTAGTAAGAAAGTAGCAAAAATTATCTTTTAACATTTTTCTTTATTATTCTTTTTATGGATTGATTTAGGATATGGATAATTTTAATTTTGATGAACTTAATTTATGGGCTTGTTTAAAATTCTAGATAATAAAGCAAAACTTTTAATAAAAATGCAAAAAGAAATACCGATCTTGCAGATTTGATTTCAACTTAAAAAAAATAAATAAAAGAAACATTTCCAATGTAGACTTATAACTTTTCTTTGAAAGATATTTTAAAAACCATGAAAAAATCAAGTGCATTAACTTGAAAAAAAAAAAGATTTAAACTGGGATTAACGATGGTATTGAGCATGTTGCAAAGTGATCACTGAAACATGCAATTTGAAATTTCCACGTCGAACTTTCTTATAAAAACAAAATTGAATCGAATTGTAGCCAAATTTAAAAGAGGGGGAATATTTATCACATTGATTAAATAATTCTTCTGTTAAAAATCAGAAATCCCCGGCCCAGACACCGGATTTTCGGGATGCAGAAAATCCTCAGCCATGTCGTATGATTATGCGGCATGTAAAAGATCCCTGGAGTGCCTTATTGGCTCTTTGCATTTCCGGCAAAATTAAATTCCTAGTGCACTTTAGCATCCAAATAGAGTCTTGGTGCTGCCATCTAATGTGGCAGAAGCTAGACGTCCAAATTAACATGATCAACGGTATCTCACCCATTGTGGTGGTCCTGAAAGAGTGGATACCACCTCTGGAGAACGCACTAGGTCTGCTTATCGACCAGACCGATTGTGCAGCTCATTGGAAATAAAAAAAAAATCAGAATTTGATACTCGTTAAAATAGAGGTTTAACGAAAGAAAAGAGAGGAAAAAAAAAAACACTTTTTCTAGCGAACAATTTTTTAAATGTTTACCATTTCAGAATTACTTTTAAGATTACCAAGAAATTTTATATTTTTGTGTTTGCCTCAGTAGTGCATTGATTCTAGCAGAAGTTATGATGGAATTATTTTTTATCATGGTGCTTATCCGAAGTTGCATTTTTCTCTAACAAATTCGTGCGGAAAAAAAAAAAAAAGAGAGAGAGAGAGACTTAATTGAGCGTGAATAAGAACTTAGGAAGAAAATAAGCTGGTAAAAGCATAATATATCTCTCGTTATACAAGATTCTGCATAAGTAACAGAATTTAAATTTTAGGAACACTGAGAATTGTTAGGATATCAAATGCTAA
>NC_092213.1:11664829-11706940 GCF_043381705.1 Parasteatoda tepidariorum
CTTGGCAGACACCAAGACGTTAGGCCCGGTTAGAAACGGTGGCGTTAAAAAACACGTGAGAGAGCTCGGGAACAAAACAGAAAGATCCGTGGGTGTTTTATAAAAAGGGCCGCCGGCAGTATTGGACAAATTCAAGGACCTATCAAGTTTTTCAAGGACCTAAGACGTTTTTCAAGCACTTTCAAGGACCTAAATTTAGCACAAAAAAATTCAAGGACTTTCAAGGACTCTCAAGGACCGTGGGAACCCTGTGATTACTGTTACTGACAAGTTAAGACAGGTTATTTTCAAGGTATGACATAGAAATATTCCAGGTTAAATAAATTTCCCTAACAATTCCAGGTTTTCCCTGTTCTCTCTGTCGTTATAAACTAAGCCTAGTGAGAAAAGAAAAAGTTGATAAATCACTGCATTGTAAATAGAAAGAAAAAAAATTTTTTTTTAAAAATCGACGAAAACTTACTTCAACATTTTGTTGTTTCAAAGCTTCTAATTCCTCTTCCTTTACTTTTATTTTATTCTGTGTTTCAGCTATTTGCTTTTCCATTTGTCTAAATGAGAGAAAAGTTAACTATTTTATAATTTAAATTATCTTCAACCAATTATATTTAAAAATATATATAATAAATTATTCCAACCAATAAACAAAGTTAGTGATTTTTTTCAATTAAAATCTAATCTTTTAATACTTTAAAAATACAATTAAAATTGAAATGTTATTAAAAATAAATCATAACAATGTATTAAAACTATGTTGCAGAGTTAAAAATTGGAAATGTAGGATTTATTACAAATGGCATAGAAATGTATCATTATTAACTAAAAAACAAACTTAAAAAATCCGTATTCAATATCTACAATAAATTTCTGAAAAATCCATAGGATATAAAGATTTTTAAAATATCATTTTAAAAGTGATATTTATTTCACACTAAGTTGCTAATATAAGTTTGCTTGCTGAGACTTCTGTAAAAATCATTAAAATATGAAAATTTTTAAATTGATGCTTAAAAAAATGAAAAAAAAAAATATTTAATTTAAATAACTCTTACTCTAAGAAATGGAAAAGTAATAAGGAAGTAGCAAAAATTATCTTTTAACATTTTTCTTTATTACTCTTTTTATGGATTGATTTAGGATATGGATACTTTTTAATTTTGATAAACTTAATTTATGGGTTTGTTTAAAATTCTAAATAATAAAGCTACATTTTTAATAAAAATGCAAAAAGAAATACCAATCTTGCAGATTTGATTTCAACTTAAAAAAAAAAAAATAAAATAAAAAAAAACATTTCCAATGTACACTTATAACTTTTCTTTGAAAGATACATACAAATTATTAATACAGCAAACTTACTTTTAATATAATTTCGGTGTTAATAATTGTCGTAATAAAACCACGACTGCACCTGTAGGATAAAACTCGGTAGCATGAAAGGTTAGGCTAAAACACGTGCTTCAAGTTTTGCAAGTTGTAATAATATCGAAATTTTAAAAACCATGAGAAAATCAATTGATTTAACTGGAAAAAAAGACGTAAACTGGGATTAACGATTGTTTTGAGCATGTTGCAAAGTGATCACTGAAACGTGCAGTTTGAAATTTCCACGTCGTAATATCTGATAAAAGGAAAATTTGATCGAACTGTAGTCAAATTTAAAAGAGGGGGAATATTTATCACATTGATTAAATAATTCTTCTGTTACAAATCGGAATTTGCTACTCATTAAAATAGAGGTTTAAAGGGGGGGGGACACTTTTTCTAGCGAACAATCTTTTAAATGTTTACCATTTCAGAATTACCTTTACGATTACCAACCAATTTTATATTCTTGTGTTTGTCTCAGTAGTGCATTGATTCCAGCAGAAGTTATGATGGAATTATTTTTTTTCTTGGTGTTTATCCAAAGTTGCATTTTTCTCTAACAAATTCGTGTAAAAAAAAAAGAAAGAAAAAAAGAGAGAGATTTAATTGAGCGTGAATAAGAACTTAGGAAGAAAAGAAGCTAGTAAAAGCAGAATAAATATCTCGTTAAACAAGATTCTGCATAAGTAACAGAATTTAAATTTTAGGAACACTGAGAATTGTTAGGATATAAATTATTGATTTGCAGGGTTGCCCCAGAAAAAAAAAGGAACAATATAGTTGCTTTTAGTAGCCTAAAGCATGAAAATAGTTGCCATAAACTATGAAAATAGTTGCCTAATAAAAACAAAAATTTTATTAAATGACATAATTGTCATATACAATGATCCATTTAGTCATGTCTGTGGCATATATAATATTTTTTATACAAACATATATAAAAATTTTAATATCAAACAGTTAATACATTTGCAGAAAATTAAATACTTTTAATTACAGTACAGAAAACCAATCAATCAAAACCAACAAAATCCGGAAAACCAAAAAACCGGAACGAAATTCGATAAATTTTCCCGCCATTTTTTAAATTTTTTTTTTCTCATAAGATTTCAGGATTTTTCTTTCTTTTTTGAAAGATGTTTACCTTACCATCATTTTGGAAATAATCATTAGTGTATTACTTCATTGTTTTTTCTTCTTTTTAAGATTATTTCCAAATATTTTTTTTTTAGTTGAGTTTGACAATAAAAAACTGCTTTTTGTAGCGATTTAGAAAACCAGAAAAGTCAGTTATCCGGAATAGCGATGGTCCCGATCGTTACGGATAGTCGGTTCCCTACTGTACTAGAAATCACTCAAAAAATCTGAACTAGAACTACTGAACTAGAAATCATTCTGTACTAGAAATCATTTTTTATTAAAAAAAAAAACATATTTATTTTTACTAAAAAATTTTCAGTTTAACTAAGAATTGATTTAGCAAATACATATATTGTGAAAAGTGGCTATTCAAATTCGAAATTCATGCATCATAATATTGTATTGAATATTGGGTTTTCTAAAATCCTACAGAATTTCGTTGCAATGACCGTTGAAAAAGCGACTGAGAAACAAAATATATTTACAATTGAATCTGTCCAAATTTAGAGCAGTAAAAAGTGATGACTCAAATTTGTAATTCAACATTTTTAATTTTGTGTGTAGGCTGCAGGTTCTTTATTTAACCCAATTTATGCTAAAAAAAACATCGTNTGGGAAAAATCACATGCCTTGTATATTTAAAACATCTCAGTAAACAAAAAAAAAAAGTCTTACTCATAATTCAGAGCATCAACATAATATCCTTCTCCATTTCGAGTAGCAAGAAGTTCTTTTCGTAAGCGTTCAATTTCCTCCGTTAATTCCTAATAGAAAATACAACATTTTATCAATATCAAAACCGATTATCTGTTTTGTATTAAAGACGAGATAGTATTTTCATAGCATTATGGGTATACACAGAAGAATTCATTTAAGTAAATTTGTAAAGGTTGATTGCCAATTAGAATTCTTTATTAAAGTTAGTGTGAATATTTTAAATTAAATTCAGTGATGATTAAATAAAATATAAACAAGTTCAAGACTATTTTTTTTCTTGATTCATTAATGTCAGCTAAAGTGGAAAAAAAAATTGGGACCCCAAAACCCCACCTTCCCATAAGAGCAACGAAAATGAATTAGTCATTAAAACGAACAGAATGTGAAAAATAACCTATCATTGTTATTCGACACTTGAAGAATGATTTCTAAGAAAACAAATGCAAAATATCGCTTTTGGCATTCCTGACACACCAATAAAAAGGGTGCCAAGAATGCTTCTTTTAGTTCTGATTCTAAGATCTGGGAGTTGTGAGTCTAAAGTCTAACAATGGAAAAAAAACTATTGGGTTCTTGGAATTTCGATAACAATAAGGAGATAGTTCTCCAAACCAGGAAATATGTAAAAATTAATAAAAGTAATTGGGTTTTTTTTTTTTTTTTTTGAATTTATATTTTAGTTGCTGCTACAATTTTAAAATGTCAGCTCGATCCCTGTGGTGGAATTTTTCCTGCAAAAAAATTCTGCCACATGAATTCCACAAAAAAATTCTCTAGCAGAAATATCTTTCAGCGCCATACTTTTGAAAATAGCGAACATATATATTGCTATTTTAAAATAGCAAAAGCACTGATTTTACAAGAAAAAACAGCAAATATTTTTTTTTAACTGAGCATGCAATAGTTCTTTTTATATATACTAATATTATGGGTGATATTTTTGCATTTAATTGGGAGACAAATGCACTAATTAATTCCTTTTTCGTATTTTGTAAATAATCATCACATTAAAAAATTATGAAATAGTATTTATTAAAAAGATTGACGACGAAATCACCCGAATTAATAGGACTCTTCAAAAAGGGGTAACTTAAATGCTTTAAATGAGATTAGGTTGTTGCAATAAATAATGCTGCATAATAGTATCTGATTTTAAAAACTTTGGGGAAATCAATAGCAATAGCTGTCAAAAAATCAATTGCAAAAACTGCCAAAAAATCAGTAGAATCATTGACTTAAAAAGTAAATACTCAAATGCACGAGTACAATTTCCCATATTGTCAGAAATATATATTTAAAAACCACGTGAAAATCAATAACAACTGATGGAAATATAATCAAAACAATACATAGATTTATGATACTATCGTCATCAGAAAAAGATTCGAATTTTATGTGTAAACTTTTGCAGAAAAGAAAACCAAAATTTTTTGCTTTTCAAAAGAATGTTGCCTCGATTTTGCCATGGAGAACTCAATTTAGTTTAAAATAGCAAAATTGTGGATAGATTTCAAAAATAATAATAAAAATAACCACCGTCTTACACGTATGTGTGCTCGTATAGTCCTTTTTTCATTGAGAACAGGCTTGTTTGTTATGTTCTTAGCTTTAGTAGCATAATCCAATGTTGAGAGTGTCTCCTCCAAATTACACTGAGCGGGGGATATAGTTGCAATGAATGATGTCTTTGTATGGCCTCCCAATGAGTCTTGCAACAGTCTTGTCAACTTGCTTTCCCTGAAAAGAAGCAAAATTATAAACAGAACAATTTCAATACAGAAATAAAAAAGTAAATACGGCAAAGAAAAAAAAAACTTATGTACAGAATTTAAAAATATCTGTATTAAACTCTTAATATTTCTTCATGATTTAATTCCACAAGTGGTTCAAACATTTTTTAATATCCCTGATTTGATAGTCATCCCTAAACCAAAGAAATATAAGCAAATGAGATTTTTTTCACCAAACTAGGGGTGCACAACCACAGGAGAGCCTGATCACAATTTTTTTTTTTGATAAATAAAAAACTCAATATTTTTAAAATGATACAATGAAACCTCTTGGGAGTAACGATTCTCCATTCCTCAGTAGAATGGTCATTGATGGAGGTTAGTTGTTCTTAGAGGTTACCTTCATTGACTTCAAAATTGTTATCGAAGGTAAATGATTTTTCACAAACTATATTAATTTCAGTCAGGTTCATTTCCTTGATGTGGAAATGCCACGAGGTTTGCTTGCTTTTTCTAAAATAACCTTAGTTTTCTAATTTAACTTCCAACTCTAAAAGTAAATCATTAATAGCATTGAATTTAGTGCATTATGACTGCTACATGAGGTTGTATGGCCAAAAAGAGCTCTTTAATTGCAGCTTCACACAAATATTACACATTTTATTTTAATCTACTTATTTGTTTTTTTAAATTTTTTGTTCGGATACTTTGTGTTTTCTTAATTGACCTATTCCGCATTTTGGTGCAGGTGTTTGCCCAGTCGCTGGAAGAGGTTTTATTGGACTCTCCTAAAAGTTTCCACACCACAAAGTCTATGGATAAAATCAGTGCCTCCTAACAGTGGTCGTAAAGAGAGGTGGTTTTTCCTAGATGTTTCACTGTATTATTTGAGTAATCTCTTTTTGACTCACTGCAATGTTTACATAAAAATTAACATATTTTCCACTAACAGGATTGAATATGTGTGCGATCCTTCACTCAAAAAGTTTGCCCACCCTAAACAAAGTATATATTTTTTGATTTAAAAAAGTGTAACCATAATTGGCCAGTAGTGGCCTCCACTCAAAAAAGGTTGTCCACCCCTACACAAAACTATATATTTTTTGAAAATAAATTGGTTTTAAAAAAGTGTACGCTTAATTAAAGAATCGGCATGAATGAATATGTCATTATTTTTTTCTTCTTCAGTTTCATCTTCAAAGTAATTTAATTAAAGTACTTTGTTGTTATATTGCAGTTAGGTCATATATTGTTAAATCAGTACATTCTTGCCTTTTAAAACATGCATAGTCAAAAATTTGAAATTTGGCTACAACAAATGAGCTATACATACCTGTATGGAACATGAGGCTGATTTTCTATTAAAGCTGTAATTACTCTTCCTAACGTCAAGAGGCTCATATTTATGTTACCTAAAGAAATATAAGAAATCAATAAAAAACAATTGAAATTAATAGTGTTTAATTTAAGCAGTTCATCCAACCAAAAATTATAAATTTATGTGAGCTCCATGCAAAATAATTTTCTGTTTTTCTATTAACAAATAAATATTTTGATTATATCCATTTCATCCAACACAAGTATTTTTCAAATTTATTAACTTATTTAAAAATTATTCGAGGTCTATTTCACATAATATAAAATGTATTGGTAAACATTAAAATATGGCAATATGTCTAAAACAGTTCAATCTGAATGATTTAAGTACTGCTTTTATAATTAAGAGAAGAATGGAATTATCAAGAGCCCTAGAAATAAAACGTGACAAACTTATTTATGTCTCTCTGTAGATTGGTAAGTAAGTATTTTGAGTTGCGCTAGAGCTGCACAATGGGCTATTAGCATAAATTTTATTATGTCAACAAACATTTTGTAATATTTTAAATATAAGCATTTAATTTTTATTTATTCAAAAAATTAAGAAGAAAAATATTTAGTTAGTAATTTTTATTTACATTATACTAGAGCTGCAAAATGTGCCACTGGCAATAATCTGGGAAACATCTCTAGGATCTAACAGGGAAAAAACTAGAGGGGGAGAGAGGGGACAAATATATTTAAAGCCTATCTACATTATAAAACCTACCAATCCAAAAACTCATGTTAAACTTCCAACAATAATTTCAGACCAACTGCTCAGTAAAATTGTAAATTGCTTCTTTTTGGTTTCTATTAATTTAATCTTACTTTGTTTAAAACCAACAAATCACATAGCTTTTTAGCTTGAATAAAAAACATGATTGCATTTATTCAGTGATTAGTTTGTAATGCAATTAATGATATCTACAACTACTTCTGAAAACTAGTTCTAGAAATTAAAGACATAGCTTAAGTACAAAACATATTTTTTTTAAAAACAAATGCTACAAACACAATACACAAATAGCTACAAACACAATAATGACTATAATAACTTACTTGCTTCCCGAAACCTCTGGTTTATACAGCCAGACCGACCAACACATTCACTTCCTGCAAGATCCACCTAATGGAAAAGAAAAGGCATAATAGACAGTGAAAAACTGAGACGTTTCTGTGTTCGCCTTTCAAAAATACAAGAAAAATAGTTACAAAGGTGTAGGAGAAGCATGTCGAGAAACTATTTGACTTTAAAATTTAACCTTAACTGCGACATAGCCGCATTTATTGTAAGTAAGCAGAAGTTGAATGATCGCCTCCGAATTAAGAGGTTGAAATGTATGCGCTGTTCCTTTGCAAAACATTGATGCATCGTCTAATCTTGTTTGTTATGTTTTTGTTAGAATATTAAATGTTTTCAAGATATGGACAGTAGTTAATTCCTTCAATGACAGACCTTGCTAATTTTTAATAATAACATCTTTTGATTTAAGAATAGCAATCTTTTGAAGGGAAACAAAAGCAGTCCATCTTCCCTTGGCCAAACTTGAAGAATTACCACAGAAAATACAGGTAAGGTAATTTTACCTTTACATATTAAGAAGTGAACATAGTATAGGTATTATTAATTTTGTTAATTTTACAAGCAATATATCAAATTTAACAAAGAAAAAGGTTTTTTATTTCAACACCTTAAATTTGTCTTCCGAAATCTGGTAAGATGCACATGCATTGGTATTTGCAAAATAGAAAGATAATTCAAACATTTATTTTAACACCTAAAATTTGTTCTTTTAGGATAAAGTCTAGTACTTAAATTAATCTCTGCAATATATTGTTATATTTTGTTTGATGTTATGGATTTAAAATTTTGAAGATGCCCCATCCTATTCTGTTCGGCATTTAATTATTCATGTGAATTACAATTTAAATAAACTATCATATTAAAAAATATATAAATTTTTTAAGTCATTTTCAGTTTAGACGTATCAAATTATAAAATAAAGCAGTTTCAAACTGCCATTACTTTTTAAACCCTCAATTGGAATGATGACTTATTAAGAGCAGTGGTGAATCGTTTAAGACCCATTTAAAACCAAAACCATCATCATTCTATTAACATTTGAACCATTTTGAAAAACTACATAACCATTCATATTAATGCTAAAAATTGTACTTCCAAATAATGACATTAACATAAATAATGCTGAAATTTCTCTGCCCTGATTATCCAGGCAGAAACTTCTTTTTTACACATACTCCTGAAATAGCATTCAGATATTAAATGCTCATTTGCATGTTAAGTAGAGTAGTAAAGTAATAAATAAGCTTATTTAAAATCTTTAGTTATTATACTGTTCAATCATATTTGCACATTAATGGAACTAAAGTGAATATTTTAAATTCTTTAGTCAAAATATTAATTAATAGTGACAAACGATGTCTGTTAAATACTTTTTAATGACTCGGTTACTTTTAATTTGCCAAAACGCAAAAAAGCTGAATTTCCACGATAGTAAATTTTACGCAAGAGCAACCCTTTAATAATAAATTCCAGACAGTTTAAGGTAATAAATAATGTGTTGACATACAATTGTGTACTAATCTATTATTATAAAAACGATTACATTGATACTTAACATTTAGTGAAGAAAAAAAATTACCAATTGAAAAAATAAAGCTGGAAATTATATTTTTCCTCAGTTCACATAAGAGACAATTACTACTTGAAAAACTACCTGGTTTAGCAAATTAAAACTACTGAGAATATATATCAATATTTCATTTCTTTTAATAAATACTGTTATGTGATTTATAGCAAATATATCAGTAATATTACTTTTTAAATTATATTGGAAAAAAAAACTTTAACAATGGACCGAATCATTATGTTCATATTATAGTCTAATCTAACTAGAGCCCTCTGAAACATATCAATAACAGTGAAGTAGAAATATATAGTAACTCCTTAACATACAAAAATTGCTATTTTAGTTTGAAAAATTACATGACAATCAGCAACTGTTTAGATAATTGTTTTTTATTTGATAAGAATTTTGCATTTTATAGCATAAATAACAGCAATTATAAATAAAATTTTGATGATGAGTTAATTAACTCTTTTTCCCCCCAAATTTTTTTTTAATTAAATCCCTTTTTAAGTGATTGCTTTTGTTTGCTATATCTTTTATGTTTGCTATATTTAGTCGTTAGTCCATCTTCAAACATCTTGTGACAAATCCTATTTTTTCTTCTTTGCAAGCACAGAATGTAAGTTTTGAATATATTCCCTTCCAGTTTCTCTGATGTTGTAACACTTACATATACTAATAATCGTCGTTAGAAAAACAGTCACCTTTATAGTAACTAATTTAAAAAAAATTTACTTCTTACAAGAATCGCGATAGTTGATCTTAAAATTGCGTGAATATGAATAACAATTATGGATTTTGAAATCACATGAATATGAAACTAGATATACGATTTTGAAAATGAGAAAATACAAACTGGGATATAGAATTTTTAAAACGCGTAAATACAAATCACGATTCATAATTTTTAGATCGCGTAAATACGAATCATGATGCGTAATTTTTAGATTGCATAAATAAGAATTATGAATTTTTAGAGTGCGTGAATGCGAATCCCAATGCCTTATTTTAAAATAACGTATAAATACGAAAATCAATGTTTGATATTATAAACCGCATGAGCAAATCAACACATCGAATTTTAAACTTGCGTGAATATGAATCGCTACATAGGTTTTTAAAAAGACGTAAATACGAATCACAATATCGGATTTTTAAATCTCGTAAATAAGAATCGCAACACGCAAATATGAAAAACTATATTTGATATTACAATTGTGTGAATAAGAATCGAGATATTAGCAGATTCCAGGCTTGGTACCTCTTAAAGGCTTGTTTGAACTACGAGAATCGGATCTATCTGGAGAGCTGGTAAAAAATTCAGAAAATCTCATCTGCTGAGTGTAAAGGGGGAGAAAATAGGTAAAATAAGTAAAAATGAGAAAGGATTGGTAGCTATGTAGTTTGAATTTTCTGTTTCTCTTTGAAAATCGGTGAATTTTCTGAAAAAGCGGAATACTTATAAAAAAAAATGAAATTTTTAGAAAATCTGAATTTTTGATAAAAAAGCTGAATTTTAAGAGATAAAAGTGAAAAAAGCGGAAATCCGCTAAAAAACGGAAAAATCTCATCCCTGAATTTGGGGGTTAAAGTATATTTAACCCCCAAATTAAAATTAACATTTCGTTTGGAATGAACTATAGAAAAATAACTGGGGGGTGAAAAAAAGGGGATAAACTCCAGCTTCTTTTTTACCTTGACAAAAAGGCTATTTGAAGATTTAATATTCTTTTGAAAATAAGAATGAAATAACATTTGTAACTGAAGTGTTTCACTAGTTTTGAATGCGACTAAACTTTCTTTTTTTAAAATTATCTTAATAATCCTTAGTTTTCCATTTTTGAAATTTGAGCATGCATTCATTGGATTAAAAAACTCTTAAATGCAAATTTTTGAAACAACTTGTCTTTACAAGATCTGATCTTATTTTCTAAAAATAGCAAATACGTATATGACCTCAAATTGACCCTTAAAAAATTTCATTATAAATTTTTTTTTCGAAATTTTTTTATGCAGTATAAAGTAGAACACGTAAGAATTTTCATTTACTCTAGAGTAATTTGTGGATTGTCTCTTAAATGAATCGTTCATTGGATTAAAAGAATTTTGAATTCAAATTTTTGAAACAACATATCTTTACAAGATTTGATCACATTTTCTAAAAATGGCAAATAGGTATGACAAGACCAAAAAAGAGAGGGGGGGGGAGAGAAGAATATTAGGACAAAATGTTAAAAATCAGAACAGAATATTTTTTCTCAGGAAAATTAGGGATATGAGGAGAGTTATATACCTTGAAAATACATGGAAAAAAATACTAACCAAGTTTAATTTTCCCGTTTTAACAAGCTCTTCTCCATCGACAGTGTTCTCTTTAATATGTACAGTAACAGAAAATACAGTGTGACTACGACTTGAAGAAGCATTCAATAGAGTTGCAGCTGTTTGTCTGCGAGCAGTACCCTTTTCCAATATTGCATAAACTTCATCTTTACTGTTCACCACAACTTCTTCAAGTCCATCAATATGAACTGATCCCTAAAAATAAAATAAAAAATTAATGATGATTAATTATAAATGAGAAAAAATTGCGATAACAAGTAACCCATTGGCCAAATGTTTTTTTTCTTTCTGGATTGACTTTCATAAACACATCAAGACTTTAAGCCCAGAGTTGCAGAAACTGCATCAATTGTTGTTTCCCCTCTTCTTGCAAAATGGGATGTTGTGGATTCAATTCCAGCCAATATATGTTTATTGATGAGCCACAACATTCCTTTTCCCTTAAAGTTTCTATATTTACATTATAATCATCAGCCAAAACCGTAATTACGAATAAGTCAATAATAAAAATACTCTTAAATAATATTATGTAAAAAATAAAAAAAATTTAAAATAAAAACTCAACATGGTATAAATAGAACACCTATTTTCCCAATGGATAAGAATAATTGGAAGTTTTAGAAATACCTCTAACAGAAATTTTTTTTACTCAATGATGAGATGACTCTTGTTATCAACAATCTTTTGCCATCAAACAAGTAAATTTTCAATGCCGAATTGATAAAAACTAATTGATCTAGAGATAGCATTTAGTAAATAAATTTTTTAATCCAAATTCCCATTCCAAATTTCCAATCCAAATTTTTTAATTTTTCTTCTTCCTATTTAGAAAATTTTGTAACAATTGCAATAAATGTAAACCTCTGGCAAATGTGATCGGTAAGATACCTTCCACCATTATTCCTAAATTTTTTACCAGTTTCCCTGATCGATAAGAGTTGGGAAATAACTTTAAAAAAACTCTTTGGCATATACAAGCATTTAATGTACTAACATAAATATTGAAAAGAATTTCAGTAGTAGCTGCTGTGTTATTATCTCAGTAGCAGAACTTATGGAATGTATCTTCAGCACTATCTTCTTTAAATCCAAATTTATTTTGGATATTAACGTGGTCGGTTAAAGATTATTGAAATATCCAGTCCGATTTAACATACATGTGTAAAATTTACAAATATAAGGTCTCTTAAATATTATGCATAAAATCTTTGTAGTTTATATGTAAGTTGAACTTTCTGCAATGAAACTAAAAAATGAAATAAATCCTTATATAGCTAAACCAGCAATCAAGTAGCAGAAAAATATTCTTTGTTTATTGTGATGTCTTTTCAATCCAGCTTTTTGATTTTTATTACAAACAAATTAAAATATGTTTTTAAAAAAAGTAGTTAACACTTTTCCTCTTTTTTGATTTAAAAATGAAAAACATTCTGCAGCACCCAAAGCCATTCGGGGGGAGGTAATCAATATGCGGTTACTGCCCATGTGAAATTAAAAAAGGTTACAATGCAACAAAGTACATTTTCTGGTAATTAGCAGGCCATTTCAAACTTAATTACATTGATAAGTCCCATATTGAGAATTCTCAGTACTTCAAGTCCGAAAAATAGATTTCTCCGTATAAAAAACTTACTTTCTTTATAAGAAGTTATTTTGAATGCAAAATCATTTTTAAAAAAATAATAATAATTTTTATATTAAAAAGAGCTGAATCAATTTAACAATAATTCATGTAACTGTCGTTCTTACTAGAAAAGAACTAGCAAAGGATATTTAAGTATTTAAGATCTATAAAAGAATACCTTTTTGGATGTATTTTCATAGATGCGAAGTTTGATAAGATCTTTAGAACTTAATAAATCAATAAGTTCTTCGTTGTATAATTCCAAAAAAGATACTCTTACAGCAAATTCCACATTATCCTCCTGATTTAGTTCTTCAAACAGTTGATGTAAAGATCGTGGTATTAATCCAGCCTCCGGGTCCTTCAGAAAGAAACAAAAAGAAAATTATCATAGTCATTAGTTATAAGCAACCTTATTTGAAATACAGTAGAGTCCTGATTATCCGAGAAATCAAATATTTAAAGGATTTTTTTTTGCTCCAGTTTATTTTTTATTTTCAAAACTACCGCCGAAAAAAATTCTAAAATTTATCTTCCTAACACCAAGAAAAAAAAGCTGACGGAAAACAGAAGATTACCGATGAAATGATCGTTATTACCGTCAATAACAAAAATGAATCTATCAAAGATGAAGGCAGTAAAAATGAAAATCAACCTATAAAAATCTCTCATACAGATGGACAGGGGTGATTGAGAGCCCAATTCAAAAATCCCGAAAATTTCTAGAGTAAAACCATTCATGATAATACATAAATATGATCAATGATTTCTTGAAACTTCCGGACCTTAGATTTCCGGAAATTTTAGGATCGCGGTTAGCGAAAAATCCGGAATTTTCCGGAGCACAATCATCTCTGGATTGACTAAAAGCTAATGAAAGAGCTATTGAATACATAGAACAACAAGAATAGGCAACACTAGACTTCCTGTTTTCCCTAAAAAAATGGCAAAATGCTGCTGCAGAAAAGCACCAACGTAAAAAAAAAAAAAAGATTAAGGACTTTGTTCAGTAAAAACTCTAATTCTCGTAAAATACGCTCTTTAAGTGTTTTTAAGTAAGCTTTTTCATTATTATATGAATTGCATGTGGTGTACTCATAAAAATTTTTGTATTTGTTAAATATATTACATTTATACCTTCTATTTTTCTTTCCCTTTGCATACTCTTCGTTGTAACAAAGTTTTCGTTTATCTGAGTTTGTCGTGGTCCACATCAACGCAGATAATTAGGACTCTACTGTATTTCTATTAATCACAAGGGTAAAATAGGAAACAATGGTTTGTCATACATAACATTTTGTAGCAAGCATAAGTCTCTCTGAAACAGTCACAAGTAGGGACTAAAGGCTTTGTAGATTTTATATCATTTACAATTTTTCTTTCCAAATGACTAATGGTTGATATATTTGAAGGCAAAATCCAATATATAAAATGTAATGCTCTTCATAAAATTATTTAAGTTACCTGCATTTTACTTTATTTTCATACACTTATCTTATTGTAGTTTGTTTCAAATATTTCTATACTCATGTCCACAAAATAAGGAAAATTTAGAATCACAAGGAAATTAAACACAAAAATAAATATTTAAACTGTAGAATTACCACACACATCTTCATGAATAACCTGCAAATTACATGAAATCACCAGATGATGCCGATAGTGTGTCACAATGTTGAGAGGGATGGTGGTATTTGCTCATAAGCATTCTGTAAGTTGCTCAGTGCCATAACCAAATAGTTACAACACAGAAGATGGATTTTTTTCCGGGAGGGGGGGGGGGCAGAATCATTGGATGCCTGGAATGTGGTCATATTCAGATGGAAATATCTAAGGAACTTGGAATTGCATTGGAGTGTCATTTCTAGGCTTTGACAGCAATCCCAAGATGATGAAAATGTCAGTAAATCATGTTACTGTACAATCCCTCCCCCCCAGTTACTAAGTCGAATGAAAACCAGTACTTGGTAGTCTGCCAAAAGAAGCAAAGAGAGTGTTCTACCACCTCATCAGATATCTGCAGCCACAGGTATCACAGTTTAAAGGCAAACCATGTACAGACGTTTCGGAAATATTGATTTAAATATCAGACATTGGATCAAATCCAAACAAATCATGAGATGACGAGTTTACATGAGGATGCCTATTTAAAAATTGCAATAATTGAAAGCAACAAAAAAATAGGGCATTGAGCAAAAAAAAAAAAAGAGCAATTACTGATTTTTTTTTAAAAAAAAGTAAGTTTTAATTTGAAAAAATTTATGTTGTTTCTATTCAAAATATATCTCAGGGTAAAAATAAACAAAATAAGCAATGAGTTTTAAAAAGCAATTACCCAGTTATTTATCTTTAGCCATTCTTAACTTTTTATTTCCTGCTACTCTAAGTGCTTGTGTATTGTCAAATGAGCTACTTTTAGTGTTGTGATTTTTTCCCCAATGTTTATTGAAATTCAGCAATAAACTTAAAAAAAATCAGCATAAAACTAATCTTTTCCTGCGAGAACAGAACATATAGAAAATTAAAGGTGGGCATAATTTCGATTTAACCAATCATCGTAACATTCTGTTTGGCGAGGCATTTTGCAGCAAACAAAACTTATGTTCCTATCACCAAATGTTTATGCTTGTAAAGATTGAAAATAATTCCCCATTCATTTAATTGCATGTGAAAATAGGAACATTATAAGAACAGTGAAATATTATATCTTAACGAAGTTATAAGAAATATTGTCCATGCTTCCTGCTTTCGTAACCAAAGCAAACCAGCAAATGTGAAGTGGCCTATATTTAGAGTGAGTGTAATGAATACAAGTAGAAAGCATCATCCAGAAGTATTAGTCCATACAAGTAGAAAATAATAAAAGAAACAAAACAATAAAATATTTAAATACATACACATCTTAAAAACTATATCAAGAAGATATAAGAATGAATAATATATTTCTAAACACTTACATCCTCCCAAGAATATTTAGCATTATTTCTTCTTTCACCCTCCATTGTATAGGTTTTACCTGTCCCTGTTTGACCATAACTATTAAAAAAAAAAAAACATACATAAGAATTTTATGAATTAAACTTATTTTGTTATTAGGGTTCACACCAGTATTGTAGCAATTGTTGCCAAATGTAATACAAATGTCACTGAAATCATAGGCATAAGCAACAAATTTGTCACCTTAAAATACATTTAAAATTTACATAGTAACGAGAAGAGAAAAAAATTATTTCGTTCCACACGTAGTAAGGAATTTAACTTAAATAAAAAATTTCTCTTTTTGTGAGTTCGATTAAAATATTAATTTAATGAGTTACTATTATAAATACATAATAAAACAAAGATTCTTTTGTTTATCAATATAAGTCAGTTTGAAAAACGAAACTATACACATATTTCTCTTTTCTAGTAAAAAAATGATAAAAATTGAATCACGTAACTAATCCCTCAATATTTACTCAACAAAATTTCATTCATATAATTATGACAATTAACAAAACGAAATTCTAAAACAATATACCAGCAGTTAACGTAATGTAGATCACAGTGCCCAAACAATATATTTTTCTATAGCTTTTAACACAACCAGCAAATTATACTGCTCTCTCATCAAGAATTAAAATAAAGGGAATAACTGTTTACAAACATTTAATATTGTTTTGATTCTATTGTTTAAACTGTATTACAAATTAAATCTAACAACAAAAAAAAAACTTACTCGGGAAGTTTAAAAAAAAAATAGTCATGTCATGCAATGACTTCATGAAAGAGCCCAAGACTTCCGGTAGTTTTTTTAAAAAATTTTTTTAGGATAGATGGTGAATATAATAATCAATAGACTACATTAATTGTTTAAAAAATATATCTAATTGAAAAAAATTAATAAGCAATCCGCATTAATACAATATCACAAATTTAAATTTAATAATAAAACTTATAAAAGTTTGTCTGTAAACAAATAGTTGCTTGTCTTAAATCGAAAAAATACTACTAAAAAAGAAATGATCTCAAATTAAAAATATGAACTATAAATCAAGAGGCTACAAAAAATATATCAAGAAAACTGATTATTTTTTAAAAACTTCGTAATTCCACGATTGGAACAAAAATTTGTATTAGCAGGTATTACAGGAATACTTGCTGAGAAACTTTGAATGCATTGAACTTTGAATGAAAACTTTGAAATAAACATTGAATGCTAACTAAAATAAAAAATAAAAATTATAAATTAAATATATAATCTTACGCTAAAATTGTACAGTTGAAACCTTTTAAAACTTCCTGAATTAAAGGTGCAGCGACAGATTTATAGACATCAATCTAAAAATAACAAAAATCAGATATAAGTATATTTTAAACGTACAAATAATCTTACAAATAAAAGTGAAAATCAAAGAATTTTCATAAAATTTTGTCTAATGAACTACAAGCCTCCACAAAGGGAACCACCATACTGGATGAGTGCGAGATTACTTCCCATCTCTCTCGTTGCGATTGGACAAACAGCGGATTACAACACGGCACTTACTCAATGGCTACCCAGAAGCCTAGACCTAATACTTTGTGATTTTGTCCGATGGAGGCAGGTGAAGAATAAGGCATTTGTCCATCCCCCCTTGTTGATCTAGTGAAGCTAAAACAGCGTATTACAATCACTTTTGATGAACTTGATTAATATACCTTAACACAAGCTTGGACGGAAATGGATTACTGTTTTGATGTAGGCCATGTGAAAAGGAAGTTACACATAAAACATTTGTGATTGTCTTTAGCAAAACTTGGTAATTCCATTTAATTTTGTTACAGGTAAAGTAGAATATAAATGGTTACAAATATTGCCCAAAACAGACTCCAAAGATCAGCACGGAAAAAAAGTCAGAAGAAAAGCAGGACAATTAATTTTTTTAAAGTAATAGAAAAGGAAGAAAATCCAACTACTAAATTATAATTTACAAACTAAACAACAATCTCCAGTCGAAAAAGTTATAATAAGGAAGACTATTACACCTTGTGAAATAGGCTGTACTTGTTATATTAAGCTTTCACTGTACTATAAAGGAGTCGGAAAAAGATCTGGAACATCAGGAAAAAAAAGGTTAAAAAAGAAGAATCTGGACAAATGTTTATTAAAAATATGAAACATGTTTAGAACATTAGCTCTTAAAATGATCATATATTGTACTTCAATATTTAAAAAAATATTTTACCGCTGTTCTATACTGCCTTAAAAGTATGTTTTCTTGTTGTTTTTTTAAAGATATTTACGAAGAACAAACCTTTCAAACTTTTCTGAAGATGGTAAAATCAAAGGGTAAAACTTAGTTTCTTTTTCAAAAAAAGGGGGAGAGAAAATATTTTTTATCTATTTTTTTTTTTAATATATAATATACCTGTATACTTGTTATATTACCTCGAAATATTTATCCAAAATTACTAACTGAAAATAAAGTGAAGTATCTCTGGTTATTTTATTTAATTGAAAATTTAGAATAATGCAAGCCACAATTGTATACAAGATAGCATTTTTAGAAATCAGGTTCATTGTATCAAAGCATGTGATAACAAGCGACTAGTTTTGCATACTTTTAGTCACCATGTCACAAGAATGCACTAGAAATAATAAATATCTAGCTAACAATAAACTAAAGAATTACTGCGATTTTATCTAATTTTAAAATTTACATTTAATTGAAAACTCACAATAATGCAAACCACAGTTGTATACAGGATAGCATAGTTAGAAATCAGGTTCATTATATCAAAGCATGAGGGCTCATTATATCAATCATTGTATACAAGATAACACCTTCAGACACTACATTCAAGTTACCTGCTTAACATCTGGAGGAAAGACTTTGTCAAAAGTAAATTCTTTATTCCTGTCCCTCACAACAACCTTCTTTTCTTTTTGAATAACATCTACAACAGAGAATGAATCTTGTTTCCGCTCTATACCATTTAGTGGCCTATAGGAAATAAAAGACTATGAAAAATACAAGGAGTGAAATTAACAAAAGTTATACAGTTTCTCCCATAAAGCAGACACCTCAAGATTAATTTTAATTAATTATTTTATTAGGTGGGAGAGAGCAGCTTTCACATGCTGCTTTTTGAATGTGAGCTTAATTCTTTTAACTTTTGAAAAATAAGCAAGCATTCGACTGCCGACTTCCTAGTTTCAACGTAACTTCAATATTTAATGATTATTTTAGCAATATTTTTTAATAATAATTTTTGTAGAAATATTTTAAATAAGTATGACAGATAAAGAAATTAATACAAATTGCAAATAATGTACTAAGGTTATCTCACAAAAATTTGAGATACTAATTCACAATACAATTGAAACTAATGTCATATAACAGGACAAAATATATAATATTTTTTGTATTACAATTCACTGAAATTACTTATAAAAATATATTTTAAATACTATTTTTCCAACCAGAGAGTTGTGGTCTGACACTTTTAGAATACTGCAACATTTAACTGGTGAAGTACTTCTAGAATCTCTCTTTCACTGTACATAACATAGAACACAATTATTCAATTGGATAGCAAGGCAATATTTCATTATTGCATAAATAACTTTTCTTGATAAAAATTTTTTTTGAAAAATGATCTTTCTAAAGATTAATTTATTTCTCCTTTTAAAACATTTAGTAGTTTTCATAATCCTAAAATGCCTGCCAGGTGGCCAAGCAGTTAGTATGCCTGACTGAAAGTAGATAATTGGGTCCTATTACGGTTAGTAAAAATATTATTTAAGATGTAAATTAGATTGAGAGATGAACAATGTAAATTACATTACATTACAAAATCATAACTATAAAATTTAGAAGAAATTCTGAAATTAAAGAAAGGATTTGCCTATCATGATCAGTGGTAAAATAATCGCCAAGTCTTTGAAACTTCTGTGAAGCAGCCAAGCAAAACACAAGCTTTTTTTTTTTTTAAAATTGCAACTTTGAAATAAATTTAGCTCCTTAGCAATTGTAGTTGGATTGTCAAATCACGGTTCGGATATAACAACAAATAGATTTTCATTGTCAAGAAGCTGAAGGTTAAAAGAAAATTGTAACAAATGATTTAGAACAACAAACGAGCCCATGGAAACATAAATTAGCATTAAATTTTTTAATAATTCCTGCTATTTTTTATTCTAAACCATTTAGAACGTGTGTAAATTAAGTTCTCCTGCAAATTTCATCTCCTAAGAGATAGCGACTATATTTCGAAATTACTTTGTAGCCACTACATTTAAAAAAAACTGTTGTAAAAATCAACAGAAAAAAGTAGTTTTTACGACTACTATGTTATGCAAAAATTACAAAAATTTTAATATAAAAGCGTAATGTTGCAACTTAATCAGAGTATTGAAAAGTTTGCATTTATATTCTGCTTTAACAGATTTTTCATGAAAATAAAAATTTTAAAAAAAAGCTCAATTCAGCAAGAGAACTGCAACATAACGTCTGTTATAAGTAATGAAAACTCCTTTAAATTACTACAACTGATTTCAATTCTGACGATACACGAAGAGGATAGAACTAAACTTCATTTATCTGCACCAGAAGCTTGAAACTTTTTACAATACTATTTAATTTACAAAAGAAAATACTAATGCACATAATGAGGTAAACAAACCTGCAACGAGCAAAAACTTGTATTTTCGATACTTCTTGGTTCTTCTCCCCTTTCCTCATATTGACAAAAAGTGTTTATCTTATTTAATGATGACAATTATTTTAATTAATAAATAAAAGTTTTAAGAAAACAAAGAATTATTTGCAAAGCGAACAGTGGTAGCGTTGGTGGCAGTCAGTAAAAATATTTTCTAATTCAAAGTTAGCGCCCATCCAATCATTGCAAGCTTTTAGATCACGTGAAGCTCAGAAAGTTATAGTAGTTTTTTTTTCTATTTATTCTTTTGATCATGTGATTCGTGTGGAAAGCCAAAATGAAAATAAACACTTGCGAATAAATGTTATATCGAGTTTATTTGTGCTGGATGTTATTTAATTATCTTGAAATATAAGTTTGGCTTCATTTAATATTGTACATTTCTGTTGAATTGCCTTATATAATCAGGAACAGAGGGCGCATCTGCGTCCAAAACTAAATAATCCATTGCGTATTTTGTTTTAGTTTTATTATAGAGTTCTCTGTTTTCAGCTGATGTGTTACGATCGCTAATATGATCTTAATTACATTAATTTACGCAAAAGAGAATTTAATTTTAGACAGGCTTTGAAATATTAATAACATTTACTTTCATCTGAAATTCCACAATGTCTTTTAAAAATCTAAAGGCATCCTATATTTCTGGCTTAGGTTATCTTACTCATCAACAACAATATGAAATGAATGAAGGGGGGATACAACTATTAAACAGGAGATTTAGATACAGTAGAAATCTTTTCAAAAAAGATCTGTATGCACATTATGGGTGCGTCAATGCCATAGAATTTTCGAATGATGGTCAATGGATGATTTCGGGCGGCGACGATAAAAGAGTACTTGTATGGAAAATGATTAAAACTCTTACATCGTCATCTAACTCTTATCAACCAACTGCTATGAAATCGGAACACAATAGTAACATTTTCTGTTTAGCATTTAACAAATCTCACACGAAATTGCTTTCGGCTGGAAATGATGAGCAAGTAATATTGCATGACATCAACACTAGAGAAAGTCTTGACGTCTTTCCTCACCAAGAAGCTGTTTATGGGTTATCAGCTGATCCCATGGATGACAACTTGTTTGCTACTTCGTGCGATGATGGTCGCGTTTTAATTTGGGATATTCGACAAAGTATAGATGAACCATTAGTTCTTGCCAGTAATGCCAATGCATATCATGCTGTTATGCACAATCCTGTAGAGCCTCATTTCCTAGCAACAGCAAATGCAAAAGAAGGTGTATGCTTATGGGACATTCGTAAACCTAACACTTATGTCATTAAATATGGGTCATCTTTATTAACGCACAGTGCAATGAGTGTTCGTTTTAATGCCACTGGCAATCATTTGTTAGCCTTAAGGCGAAGACTACCCCCTGTACTTTATGACGTAACTTCTGCTCATCATATCGCTGAATTTGATCATCCTGAATACTATAATTCTTGCACTATGAAAAGCTGCTGTTTTGCAGGAGACAAGGATCAGTACGTTTTATCTGGGTCGGATGATTTTAAGCTTTATATTTGGGAAGTTCCGGATGTCACTTCCAGAAAAGGCAATCTAATTGCAAAAACCCATTTTGTTTTGCGGGGGCACAGATCAATTGTTAACCAAGTGCGATATAACAATACATATGGAGTTATTGCCTCATCTGGTGTGGAAAAAATCATTAAGTTATGGAGCTCATTTCCTATGTCCCACTCTGACGAAAGTGAAGCAGAAGGATTGAGAAAAGTGTACAGCCATGAAGAATACATAAATTTAGTTCTTCGGAGTGGTCAGTTTATGACTCACGACTACAGTCATCATTCCACTCGAGAAGATCCCAGAATGATGGCATTTTTTGATTCTTTAGTTCAAAGGGATATCGAAGGCTGGACCTCCGATTCTAACGATGCTTCGGAAAGAACCACTCGGGACGGTTTCTGTTTTGAAGTCCAATCTTCGGAAGATTCGACAACAAGTATTTCATCCTCCTCTTCTGAAGATGAATTGGAGAACATTACTCAACGGAGCAAACGGGCTCTTCTTGAAATATTCAACGATAGATTGGTTGAATTACCTAGCACGTTTAGTAGCACTGATAGAGCTGCTGCTAACAATGCTTCTTCAAATAATCAAAATACTGATAGTCATGTGATTAGTAATGAAGATACTGCTCCAAATAGTTCAATAGTTAACGAAGACAGACCTTTGGATCGAGCTTCAACTAACAGGGTCTTGAACATTAGTCAACCAGCGAGTGAAGTGGGAGTCACCAGGCGATTGTTTTCCGACAGAGATGGTATGGGCGGACGTATACTTACAGATACTGATAGTGTTATAAGTCGCTATTTTTCTGGTAGAGAGGGTGCAACTAGTCGTTTATTTGCTAATAGAGAAGAGGCTGCAAGCTATTTGCTTATAAACCGTCAAACTGTCTCCACACATCTGAACAATAATGAAACAACCAATGAAGATTCTGAAAGTAATGAGAGAAATCCACCGACTTCAGATAGAATATCACAGCTCATAGCTCAAAAACGCCGTGTGCAGAAATTAAAATCTGCTCGAAAGTCAATGAAACGAGAAAATGTTGTTTTAAGAAAATTCAAGAGAACAAGTAGAAAATCGGACAAGAGGCCATCTGAGGAGAATAACGAAGTAGGTTTTCGACCTCTGAATTTAGGTATTGGAAACAAAAAATCTGCAAGTCTTAATGCCAAAATTAAACTTTTGAGAAAAAAGCGAGCACAGTTGAGTAAAACTCCAAACTTAGATGGTAACAGTTCTGACTCTGATGACTATGAAGATTGTAAAAATAATGTTCAAAGTGCTAGCAAATTATGTGATATGAACTCTGTTTCAAATGGGAATAAAAAGAAGAATGAAGAAAGTGATTCTTCTAATAATGGGTTGAACTATGTTTCAAATGGGAATAAAAGAAAGAATGAAGAAAGTGATTCTTCTAATAATGGGTTGAACTATATTTCAAATGGGAACAAAAGGAAGAATGAAGAAAGTGATTCTTCCAATAATGGGATCACAAAAGTATTTTTTAAGCGTAGCAAGAGTTTTAAAAAAATATCAGATACCACAAATGATTTAGTAAATTCGCAAAACCCGCAATTTAAGAGTGATCTTTTGAAAGATTCTTCAGATGCTAGTAAAAGTTCTAATTTAAATTCTATATGGCCCAATTCTGAAACTAATAAGAGTCCTTGTTGCAGTGGAGTTAGTAGCAATACTAATGCTTGTGAAAATTCTTTCATTAACGAATACCCTATACCAAATGATGAAAATGAAATCAGGGAAAATCTGAGCTCTAGTATTAATGATTCTGACTCGAGGGTTGTTGAAAGTTCCGTTGTGAATAGAGATAAGACTAACTGTGATGAATCTAGTGAACTGAACAATTCAATTTTAGGTTCTACCAATAAGGATTTGAATGGAACTGAAATACCTAGTGATAATTCAAATTCGTCTTTTTGTTTTCCGATATCAGTTGTTAAACATGGCAGAAATTATCGTAAAAGAAATATTGAAGACTCCAATGAGGATTAAATTGATGATGTAGAAAAATTATATAGCTATTTATACTTCTGTAAATTTTTTATTGCTATTGTGTTCTTTTTTTGTTGTCATTTAATCGACTAATCTTTAATAACTATTATTTTCTTCCAATCCCTGTGAATTAGTTAATGCAGGCAACCATTTAACCTGCTGAATCTCCTATCAAAACACAAAATTAACCAAATTTTAAAATTTCTGTTATTTCCAATTTATAATTATCTAATTGCGGAAAACCATTTTTTTAAAATTATTATATACAATATTTTTCAGTTGCCCCCGTGGCAGAATCACGGCGACATTGTTGCAGGACATTACCGAGTTCTTGCAGAAAGATTTTTCTTTTGAAAAGTAAAAAAAAAATTACCTCTAATTATTTTCTGACAGAAATTTACCTGTTATATTTGAATCATGCATTTAGATAATCACTTTTTGACACCCCCAATGTACGCCGATAGTATCGTAAATTGATGTATTGTTTTGATTGTATTTTCGTCAGTTATTGATACTGATTTTCACTTGAATTTTAAATATCCCGATTAACAACATGGAAAATTCGAATCGTGTATTTGAGTATTTTTTATTTATTTAAAGGCAATAATTCTGTCGAATTTTATCAATTATTGCTATTGATTTCTCCATAGTTTTTAAATCCGATATTTTTTATGCGATATCATTTTTATACAGCAGCCTAATCAAGAGGCGAAACACGGATTTGAGGTGTCCGATTCGAGTGATTCTGTTGTCGATCTTTTTTTTCGCCAAGTACTACTACGGATTTAATGATTTTTAATATATTTTTTTTATTGTGATGATTAGTTACAAAAGGCGAAGGAAATAATTTCTGCTTTCCCCCTCCCAACAAAATGCGAAAATGTTACCGATAATATTAGAATAAAAATTACATGTTAAATTTTTTAAAAATTACCTATATATTTTTTTTTTGTAAACACAGCACTCTTGTTATTTTAAATTAGTAACATACCTGTTTATTATTAAAAAAAGTATCTTGCAGAAAGATATTAGTGATAGAGAGTTGGGTCGCAGATAGCTCGAACAAATTCTGCCACAGGGTCAGTTGCCTTCAGCACAACATCAATACAGGGTAGTAATTTTAACTGGTTAAAGCTGATTTTGATCAGGAGGCTGAATAAAAATGGTTTTAACCTTCTGAAAGTTTTCAAAACGAGAATGACTGCTAAAAATGGCCTTAATCAGGCTTAATAATGAATTACTCTGCAATTAAAAATAACTTGGGAGTGAGCAGTAAAATTACTAACAAATAGACAAATTTATGAAGATAGTTAATAAAAAATGCCTATTCAATACGTGTGTAAAAAACAGACCATGAAATTATTAAATTATGAAAATTTAAGGCAATTAACATTTTAGTTAGTTGACATTAGTTAACATTAAGTTAAGTGTAACATTAAAGTGAGTTCATTACATTAGATCTAATAAACTACTGTGTCAGTTCATCTTCCCCTGAAAGTTTATTTTCTAAATTTAGAATTATCCAAAATAAGTTATGAAAGGACAACATTAAAACTTGTTACTTGCAATCATTTTTTAAAATTGAACATAAATTATGAAACAGAGCTTGCATAAAAAATAATTAAGACGGTTGTATTGTTTTATGTTGTTATATCGTAAAATTTTTAGCAATTTTAAAATTTTATTAGTTTTGATTAAATACAAATTTGGTTTAGTATTTTATAAATTGAATAGTTATTTTCAGTGATAGAAATTGATATTTATCAGGACTGGTTAAATCACTAAACCTCCTTGGTTAAAATCTATACAACTTTGTGTCCATAATTTCTCAAAAGTGCAATATTTTGTATATATTTTGCTTTTTTACCTTGTTCACAGGACTGATTGTTCTCATCGTGCTGAAACTCTCTTTGTTCAATTATTATTATACTTCTTGGAAATTTTTTTAGACCTATTATAGACCTACCTGTTACTTTAGAACTCCAATTATCCAAATTAAGAGTGACTAGTCCAATATAAATATCTGTATCATTAGATTATTTAAAAAATTATCATATTTAAAAGCAATGTATGCATTTAATATGAGTTTTATTCTTTTTGCCAAATAAATTGAACTCACAGGTAACATAATAGAGTAATTTTTAAAAAAAAATTTTCTTTTTGGGTAAAATGTGTATTTTTTTTTAACATAATAACTTACAGATCTCGGAATTGGATCATTAGTTTCCTGTTAATGTGAGTTCTGCGTTATTTCGTTAAGATGGCTAATCAAATAGTTTAGATTTTTAGTTAAGATTTTCTTTTTCTCAATGTTTTTTTTCTTCTTCTTTAACACATTTTTGATGATGATAGTGTAATTTAGTACTTGTCAAGTTTAAAATTTTATAGCAATTTTTCTTAAAATCTAAAACAATATATATTTATATGGTTAGTATATGACAAAATTAATAAACGCCACCGCTCAGAAGGCCATTAACTATAAAAAATGGCGATTGAAAATTTGTTACTTAGTCAATTAACTTTTTATTGAATTTTACCCCATGTATTTTCATCTTCTCATTTTATTTATTATGTAAGAGAACTGTAACCATCCCCAGAATGTTGAGGTTATTTTACGCCCGTTCAAAGGGTTTGAATTTGGCTACTAAAGGTTTTATCCAAGTTCAAGGTTATTTCATATTTCTTCTTTTTATTTAATTTAAGTCTATAATTTTTAAAAATGATCTATTTGATATAAAGTCATTATAATAATTACTTCTCTTTCAGATTTTTTTTTTGTAACAAAAAGATTTTATGTTAGCTTATGAACATAAATTTAATGTTGAATTATTAGTTTTAAAATTCAAACCTTGCAATTTATTACATAGTTGGAAATGTTACATACAATACTTAAATATAACATGGAATATAACATTAATCAACATGGAGAGGTCGGAAAATTATTTCTTTATTATAAAAATTAAAATTGGTAGTGTTTATCATATCCTGAAAAATGCTTTACATTAATAATATTAATAGTTTATGAAAAAGATGCCATCTTAAAGACTGTTGGATAGTAAAATGTCCTAACTATGCCCTCTAACGATTAGTTATTTGGGATAGGTTGTTTAATACTTCGCATTTATCCACATTTAGATTCAAAATTTTCTATTATTGTTCAAATTGATGAAAACTGATTTGCTTATTGCTGAAAAATTGTCTTTCCATAGACTATGCAAAAAAGGAAGATAATAAACAAAAATCAAGAAAAAGACAAATTCATAATGCTATATTATTTTATGAAAAAATTTTGACTTTAGAAGTGTATAATTTTGTTGGGGGGAAAATAATAGAGAATCTGAAACACATTCTGATTAGTTAATCGCCTTATATTTAAATTTTTTTTTTTTAAATATTACTGACTAGAGAAAATACTCAGTATCAGTTTGTGTTCATCAAGAACATATTTTGAATCCCCCTTCTGTTTCAACACTTCTTTAATAATTAAGTTCAGTGTGGAGGAAAGAATCCTCTTAAAAATTTGAAACAAATAATTTTGTAAATTAAAATCAGATGTTTCATAAGATTTTGTGTCAATTCTTTATCTACTAATAGGTCCCTTGTCATCTGGATTGGGGTGCAAGCTACAAAACTGCTCAGTTGAACCACAAGTCTAATATGAATCGCCAGCGGTTATAAAATAAAATCTGAATTTAAATTAATTTGACATTTCTTGATATTTCCCTGTTATAAAAGTCCATGTGTGAGAAATTATGTAACCCAAATTGCCTTAGTCAGTGGCATATCTACTGAACTAAGTTAGACATAGCACTATTTCTATGCAAATTTAACTGTATTGGATATATACTGAGGTGACAAAAGTCATGGGATACTTCTTGACATCGTGTCGGATCTCCTCTTTCTCTACAAACTGCAGCGAATCGACCAGTGATGAAAGTCTCTTGCAGGAATGTTTAACCTTTCAGCCAAGCAGGAATATTCCATCACGGTTACAATGCTTTCAGAAGTCCCATTCGTTAATTTTAAAGCAAATGTATTTAGATTTTGAAACTAATTACAAAACTTAAGCTTTACGTTGTCAGTAATTTCATCTTTATGCATTCATAAGGCAAGGTATAGAAATGACTGAAATAGTTATTCTCATAGCTATTTCTTTCATTAATCCCTTTGGTAATAATCAAGCTATATTTTTTTCATAATGTATTTTATTTTATGTTTATATTTCATATATGTAAGTAAGCATGTAGAATATACTTAAAACTCACTTATCTTCAGGCAAAATTAGTTATTTTCATGAAAAAAATCTAATTGAACTCACTTTTCCCTGTGCAAAATTTAGTTTTTCCATGAAAAAACCTGGATTTTTTTTTGCGAATTCTGAATTTCCTCCATAAAAATTCTATTGTTTAGATACACGAACTCCAGGAATGACTCCACATAGCTAAACATAAGCATTCCCATTCAATAATCAGTGCAACTCAAATTAAAGTCTTGCCAGTACACTATCCCTATGTACATGATACTACTGCCCTCTGTAAATTTTTATATTGCTATCCCATGATTTTGTCACCTCAGTGCATTGCTATGAATTTCATGGTGTATTATCTATTATTAATTTAATATTTGTAATTTTTTTAAAATAATTATTCAAAGTTATAGATAAATATGAATTATTAACATGACCAATGGTCATATAATTAGTGGTACAAAATTTTAATTAATGAAGGATAAAACATTAAAGTAATTGATTTGCAAAAAGTCCACATGCTGTGAGTGCTCTAATTAAGGATTCCAACTTCAAAACTGATTTTACAATAATGAAAACAAAACAGAGTTTAAAAAGATAATGTAATTTTACTAATAAAAAGAAATGAATTCTGAAAAAAAAATTATAATTGTATTATTTATTGTTAGATTTCACTATTCAATTAGTAAATTGTTACTTACACAATTTTAGCAATATTTTAAACTGAATTCGGCAATATTTTTAGTGGGCATTAAAATAAGGAATTAATTATTTCTTTAGTATTTGTGACAGATTTTAAATAAATTTAGTGTCTATAAATGTTTTTCCTCTTGTCTAGTTTAAAATATATAGTGTGCAAAATAAAAAAAGCAAAAAGCATTAATTATTTTAAATTACAAAATCTGATACAAAAAAAGTACAATCTAATTTGGTTTGGGTTGGTTGATTTAGGTTCTTGGTGCTCAAAATCTGGGGGTAGCCTAATAGCTGCAATCTAGAAAATATTGTTCCAATACTTTAGGCAGGTGGAGAGCAATTGAAAGTTTGAGCCTTCAAATTAACATAATTTCACTTAAATTTAAATTTACTATTACGTATCTCACCATATTGCCAGAACTAATAAAGTGAATTAAAACATTTTTGTACACAATTTTTATCTAAACATAGTTTATCTAAAGATAATACTATATGAAAAATAATTTTTTTCTATATTCATTTTTTATTTAATTTATTAATAATCGAACAAATTTTGAATTGTAAGATATACAAATTGTTACACCAATTTAACCTTTGTAATTTTAAATGACAAAATCTAGTTTGAAAGAATGAGTCGAGTATGTCTTAAGATACAAAAATTTAAAAATATTTTTTATTTGAAATTTGAAAATGTACAAAGGGTGAAATTAATGGGGTTCAAATTTTCGACCGCTCTCTTACGTATACTATTGAAATTATATGTTTTGGGTGTCAAAATTCCAGATCCCTCAACAACAAAAAAATGTTTATTCAGGAAAAAATACATTTTTGTATCTGATTACATGATTGAAAATATCGTCTGCACTAATTAATTAGCACATATAAGGTCAGGCTATCTGAGATTGAGTTCTAATTAGTGAAAATAAGATTATTTGATTACAAGTTATTCCATACGTTCACAATTTTATTATACATTCTGTGCATTATGATTCTATTGTATCACATTGTTTTAAAAACTGAATATTTATATTTTAATTGTAATTACAAGGAAACATTACAGCCTGTATCTATTTATTATGCTTTACAAATACTATTATATAAATGTTACAAAAGTCGAGTTCTGTAGTTTATTATCTCATGGCAATATGTATAAGTTCTTGTTATATATATTTTGTTGACCAAAACGATAGTTTTTGGTCCTTTTTGTGTATTTGTTTTTGCTTTAGTTATGGTCAAAATGCAATTGTAATTTTCATTTGAAAGCGATGATTTATAAAGTAAAATTTTTATTTGACCTCTTTTAAAAAAAAAAAAAATTTTGAATTATTTTTCTTTAATTTTATTGTTTTTCCTAAATAACATAATAGCATAATTTATTGTTTTGAAGAATAACCCTTTTTTCCCCCCTCTTTCCTGACACAAGTTGAGAATAACATTAATAAAATTTTTAATCCTTAACTCAGGTGCTCCTAACTGACTTCATAATTTTTAAATTTATATAGTGCTAAATAATTTTATTCCAAAAATGTGAATTCTTCTTTGAGATTGCAAAGAATGATCCAATGACAATTTTAAATCAACCGACAAAAACCTTTATTAATTTGTGTTCCATCAAATTAGTAATAAGACAGGATCCTTGAGAGATTTAGCATAGCAAAGCCGAAGTATAAGATTATATGTAAAGTTCATATATCAGTTTTATAATTCCACTGACTATGAAGATTTTATATAACTTGCTGTACTTGTCGAGCTCAGAGAAAGACAATAGTTATGATGGATAATATATGAAAATAAAGGATGAATGATTAATGGAAATAAATGAATGGTTAATGGAAATTAAAGAAAGTGTTAAGTTGCATTTTGAAAACACTAAAATGTGTCAATTAAAGAAAATTCTGTGTTTTATCATAAGTTGTTAAATATTGCATGCTTTATTCTTACAAATATTTAACTTAGTTTTATTAGGAAAAAACATTTTTGTGAATGGTTTCCTGATGTGTCTATACATTATAAAGCTAATCTTCGCAAATTAACTGCACTTTTATTCATCTGGTGTTCTTCCATAAATACAACCTTCTATAGTTATATTTCATAGATATTAGCAGGATCTGAATATAGAGCCTATAATTTCTGAGGGTCTCAAAAATTAGTAAAAATTTATCAAAATTATCACTGATCTTTTTTTTTTTCATTTGATATCTTAATTTATATTGAGCTTTAATGAGCGTAGAACTATGTGAACTTAAACTGAGAAAAATAATCTCTGTTTCAAAATATCTAATCTTTAGACAAAAAAATCTTCTATACTTCATACATTTTATAAAATAATAGCATTTTTCAACTATGCATGCTAACAAAAATATGTGCTATTTTAAACACAGTCTTGACTTTTCAAAAAAGATTTTTTTTTTTCGGTATGTTGTTGTTGTTTATTTACGTCGCACTAGAGCTGCCCAATGGGCTATTGGCGACGGTCTGGGAAACATCCCTGATGATGATCCGAAGACATGCCATCGCAATTTTGATCCTCTGCGTAGGGAATGGCACCCGTGCTCCGGTAGCCTGACGACCTGCACGCGAAGTCGAGCACTTTACGGTAGAACAGTTTAACGAGAACCAATACCGCACACCCTCGGTCCCTACTCAGACTGATCCAAGTGGTCACCCATCCACACACTGACCACAGCCAGTGATGCTTGACTTCGGTGATCTACTGGGAACCGTGTCTTAACGATCAGTCCACCGGGACTTTTTTTCGGTATGAAAAGGTAAATATGGGACATGGGTACGAAAAACTTCGGAATCGGCGTTCTATTTCTCATATTGGTATCGTATGAGTTGCGGGAAATCGTACCGATGCTTGGCGACCATTTGACATACAATGAACTGTTAAATTGAAAATAGGTTCATTTTCACTGTAGACAAATTTAAAACATAGATTGTAAGAGTTATGGTGCAATATCTCAAATGGCAGAAGTGTACTCTCTGACAATTTAAAGTTGGTTGGGTTTTCTAACATTTAGTTTGAGTCCCTAAATTTAATTTGTACACTTATAGGAAATGCAATTTTTAGAGAAATTAATTTTATTAATGATTTTTTTTGTTGTTGAAAGAATCGGGCTTTTAATTTTTATTACTATATTTGCCAATACTTGAAATGTTTTAAAGGTATTTTTTGCGCATAAATTATTAGTTTTCATTCGGAAACCGTCAACATAAACTATTTTATTGTTCTAGAACTGATTCTAAATTTAATCGAAGTGCGACGCCTTGTCCATTTTTAGACATAAAGAGTACGTAGCTGCTAAAAAGAAAATCATGGTTATCTTGCTAATAGTTTTCGCCAAACTAAATTACGTATCCTTTATTTTATTTATAAAAAGTAAAATAATTCACTTATGACCGCATCAATATTATCTTTACAAGAGGCGGCAAAAAAAAAAAAAAAACTCGCTAGCAACTTTTAATTTAACTTTATCAAAAGTAAAGAAACTAACAAAATATGGCGAATAATGGAAAGTGTCGACTTTTACTAATGAATAAATTTAGAAATATATATATATAAAGAACGATAAAGAGATGAAAAAGAACTAAAGAAAATAGGTTTTATAAACTGCAAGTACATAACATCCAATTATAGGATGTCGTTTTCGGCCATTAAGGGAGAGGGGATGCGATTGTTCTTGTTTTCCAGAGGCGTCATCTATGGCTAAGAATTCGACTTCTTCCACACACATACACCACACCTCTTTATAGGGCGGACCCATTCATACATCCACAAATCGTAATTTTGACCTGAACCAGAGAACGATCCATCTCCGATTCAGTACCCCCAGAGATATAATTTGTTATGAGAAAATGGAGGAGTTTGTGACCCGACAGATTTAACGTGCACCCGCCACCATTTACTTCACGGGAGTCTTCTGTCAGCTGGATTCGAACTCCCGTTATCATGAATGTGAGTCCAATGCTTTGCTAACCAGGCTTTCCCGGCTCCCAATTTTGACCTGAACCGGAGAACGATTCAGTACCCCCAGAGATGTAATTTGTTATGAGAACATGGAGGAGTTTGTGACCCGACAGATGTAACGTGCACCGGCCACCATTTACTACATGGGAGTCTTCGGTCAGCTGGATTCGAACTCCCGTTCTCGTGAATGTGAGTCCAATGCTCTTCGCGGGTCCCAATAACAGGATAAAAAAAATACAGAGAAAACAAGGAAAGAAATAAAAATGGAAAAACATCTTTTGTGAAGGAGAAGAAGAAAAAGGCAATAATCCTCATTATTAAAATCATCATCAATCACAATCAGGAGGTAAATGGATGTTTAATCTCGCTCCTAGCTTAATCTGTTACTTTTCGCGTTTATTTTTATAAATTATAGTGCAGTGGCGTACATAGACTTAGGTGAGCCTGCGACCCTGCAAAAATATGTATTATTCTTAGACTTAACACATTTTAAATAAGGAGAAAAGAACGCTATGAAGAGACATTTGGGAATTTATGAACATTCATTTTATTTTAATTTATAAATCTAAATTATTTTAATGTGAATTAATTATAGCGATGAAAAGGCGGAATTTAGAAAAAAGTATTAAATTGGAACAATGTTAACACTTACTAAGTAACAACATTGAAATTAAATTTATCTTAATAACGCAAGGAAATAACTTACTGTCTTATCATAAATATATTCAAAGTATAGTTAAGGGTTATTTTTATTCATAAAGTGAATTAAAAAATATCTTATTAAAATATCTCTATTGAAATTGATATAGTAGGGTGCACAATTTATTTTAAATCCAGAGCTAAGTGCCCAAGTATTTAGGATATATCAAGTTGACGGCAGTTATGATAATTTTAATTTAAACATAAGTGTTTTAAACTTCACACAGTTCTTTTTATCAGTCACCTTTATTTGCATTAAATTAAATTCTTTTAAATAATTATAAGTCTTTTTTTTCTTTTTCATTTTATCATTTAACTTAGTACTATATTGACATAAAATTAAATTCTTTTAAACGTTAGCATCAAAAACTGAAGAAAACCAAACTTATATTTATCAAATTAAAAATATTTCCTTTTTTATCAAAATAACAGGAAGAAAAAAAAAANCCCAAACATACCACAATATGAACAACTCTATGGTCGTTGTGAGCAGTCCATTTGGGCCTGTCATGCGCGGAACATGGTTTGAAGCATGAGTAGTATGAGTGATGATACAAAATGATACCGTAAATTTTGTAGTAAGGTTATTTTAAATGCATTACTATTGAATTGTTGTTGTCGTCGTCGACCATTCAAGCAGATGAAGTGCGATAGTTCTTTCCAGTGGCGCCATCTATGGCCAAGAATTTGATTTATGCCGTACCCATACGTCACATCCGTTTATAGCGTTTCATACATCCATTCATTCATCCACAGATCGTAATTTTGACTTGAACCAGACAACGATCATTTTCCGATTCAGTACCCCCAGAGGTATAATTTGTTATGAGAATATGGAGGAGTTTGTGACTCGACAGATTTAACGTGCACCCGCCACCATTTACTGCACGGGAGTCATTGGTCAACTGGATTCGAACTCCCGTCCTCATGAATATGAGTCCAATGCTCTGCCAACCAGGCTTTCCCGGCTCCCAATAATAAGATAAAAAATACAAAAAAAAATAAAAATGGAAAAACATCTTTTGTGAAGGAGAAGAAAAAAAGGCAATAATCATCATCAATCGGAGGTAAATGGACGTCTAATCTGGCTCCTAGCTTAATCTGTTACTTTTCGTGTTTATTTTCATATATTTTAGAGCAGTGTCGTACATAGACTTAGGTGAACCTGCGCCCTTCCAAGAATATGTATTATTCTTAGACTTAACACATTTTAAATAAGGAGACAAGAACGCTATGAATAGACATTTGGGAATTTATGAACATTCATTTTATTTTAATTTATAAATCTAAATTATTTTAATAAAGAATTAATAGTTGCGATGAAAAGGCGGAATTTAGAAGAAAGTATTAAATTGGAACAATGTTAACACTTACTGTGGAACAGCATAGAAATTAAATTTATCTTAATAAAGCAAGGAAATAACTCACTGTCTTATAATAAATATATGCAAAGTTAAGTTAAAGGTTATTTTTATTCATAAAGTGAATTAAAAAATATCTCTATTGAAATTGATATAGTAGAGTGCGCAATTTTTTTGAATCCAGGGCTCAAGTATTTAGGATATATCAAGTTGATGGCAATTATGATAATTTTAATTTAAACATAAGTGTTTTAAACACAGTTCTTTTTATCAGTCACCTTTATTTGCATTAAATTAAATTCTTTTAAATAATTATAAGTCTTTTTTTTTTCTTCTTCATTTTATCATTTAACTTAGTACTATATTGACATAAAATTAAATTCTTTTAAACATTAAGCATTAAAAACTGAAGAAAACCAAACTTATGTTTCTCAAATTATTAATATTTCCTTTTTTATCAAAATAATAGGAAAAAAAAAGATTTATTGAAAAACATGAAGATGGGGAAAAGTTATGGTTTTTTATCACTTCACGTAGCACAAAATTGTTTTTTTAAAATAAATTAGCTGTAATGTTCTTGAATGAAAGCAAAAAAAAGAAAAAAGAGATAAATATTTTGTTTAGCAAAATTGCAAATTAGATATCTTAATTAAAAAAAATCGTAAGTTGTTTAAAATGATTTAAAATAAAACTAACACATTTCAGCTCAAAATTCAATTTAACATTCAGTTGGGATTAAGTTCAATCTATTTTTAATTTTAGATAATCGATATTTAGGGAATTATAAGAAAATTTAAGAATGTTAAAATAATCTTAAAACGGTTTTTCAATTACTTTTTTAAGCTACTAAAAATTAGAAACAAAGCTTAAAAAATGAATAGTTACAGTTTAAGACTTACAGTCGGTTTGCGCGTTTTGTAATAAAATTTTTGTATTAACGAAAATCTAGACGTAAAAAAAACACGTGAAATAAATAATGGCAACTGCCGAAAATTTTTTTTGTAAAATAACACAGAAGGACGATGAAATCGTCAGAAATAAAGCGCGTCAAAATTAATGTTTAAAATGCCGAATGCGAAAATCGTTTTAATACCAGATTAAAAATATCAGGATTTTCGAAACCCCGTAGAAAAGCCTAGCAATAACCATTGAAGGAACCATAAAAAAAAAATCTCTTAGATTTGCAATATAAAGTGTCGCAAGTAAAGCGCATATTAAGTCGTACTAATACACATTAAAAAATATCGGTATTTTCAAAACCATGTGGAAATGCGTAGTGCGGAAAACAAACAATAGAAAAATAGCTTGGATTTAGGATAAAATTGACACAAATAAAGGTGATTATTATTGGCACGATTCGAGAGTCGCGATTCGTTAAAATATCGTATTAAAAAGATCGAGATTTTAAGAAACACGCGGAAATCCAATAAAAACCTTCGAAAGCGAGATCGAAAAGTCACTTCAGAAAGAAACTATGAAATGGACTCTTAAGAAAGAGCTTGTGATAATTAAAATTCGAAATTCTCCCTTTATAATGTTGTTGTATTAAAATCAAAAACTTTTAAGACTTAGGAAATTCGTAGCGATAACCACCGAAAAAAACAATCACAAAACTACATTGTTTTAGGTTTGACTCGTTTGAAAACTTAAATGCGCTATTCAAATTTTTTTTTTTTCTCTTTTCCTTTTTTTTAAATTTTATTTTCTTTTCAAAACAGGTTGTGGGCCTCTAGTCATGTAGTGTATTAATTCTGCATTGTGCACCCTCAAACTACATCATGCACTCCCACGCAATGCTGAGAAGTTATTTGCGCCACTGTTTTAGTGTTTTTGGTTGATATGTTTTATTTTCGTAACGATTTTTTTTTGCAGTTCTCCTCACATTATCGTATTAATAAATTTTGCATTGGCTATATTGATACATTATTGGAAAGCACTTTAGTTTGCGGATATAATCGTGTGAGTTGATGACGAGATTATATCTTTTTGTTATTTTGTTTTCTGGCATTTTACTTTATGTCTTATTTATTTATTTATTTATTTACATTTTTAAAACAGTTTTTAAAATAATTTGCCTACTTTTTTTTTTTTTGCAGTTTCTCCTCTTCATGTTGAAATTTTTTTTTTCCTTTTTATTTATTTTAATTTCATTTATTTATTTTTATATATATATTTTTGTATTGCTATTTCTTGGTAAGTATCCCTTTAAGCTTTTAAAACAACGTCAGCTCATCTTTAAAAGCAGTTGTGAAACAATTATGGAATAAAAATTCTCATTATTTTTAGTCTTGAAAGTTCGGACATCACTTCAGTTAAACTTAAGGTTAAATTTTTAATTTTCGTTTTTCCTGATAATTTTTTTTCTTGTACTTAACTTTTGATGATATTGTATTATTTGACTACACAATACTTTTAAAAAAAAGTGGAAAGTGAAGGGATAGCTTCATAATGTTAGGAAAAACTATGATATCGTAAATTACGGCACAAAAGCGTAGATATTAATCAAAAATCTAAAACAAGACAAATATCTGTGCATTCTTTTTTTTTAAAAAAAAAAAAAAAAAAAAAANTTTGCGGATATAATCGTGTGAGTTGATGACGAGATTATATCTTTTTGTTATTTTGTTTTCTGGCACTTTTTTGAAACTCTTAATTGCGGAACTATATTGGTATAATTGTCTAAATAAATAACTAAAAAGTTAGGGAATCTAAAATACTGCAAGCTTTATAACTCAAATTGTGATTGGTTGACCATCTCATATTTTACAAATATCGAAAGATACAGTTAAATAGAGTAAAAATCCACCTACAGTTCATTTGTGAAAATTATATGAAGAAGGAATAAAATCATATTTAAAGAATTTTCTTCTCCGTCTCCCCTACAGTTCAGTTTGGCAGAGGAGAGATAAACGCATGTAGTCGTCCCGAATTACTAATTAAAAAAAAAAAAAAAAAAAAAAAAAAAAAAAAAAAAAAANAAAAAAAAAAAAAAAAAAAAAAAAAAAAAAAAAAAAAAAAAAAAATGAAGACAAGTTTGCAGTTTTGCAACGCAAGAATCAATGTAAATGTTTCTATACTATATTTATTACTTATATTTCTTATCTATACTTATTTTCTAAACCTATTTTACTCAGATCTGAATAATATATAAAGTTACTAAAAAAAATTTATAATTTTTTTTCAGAACTTGGAAACTAAGAAATATTGTGTGTTATTAGCAAGAAGAAAAAAAAAATGAAATAAGAAATTACAAACAGCATTTAAATCAAATTACAGAGATAGATGGCGTCGCTTTTCGAAGTTCTGAAGCTAAGTTCAACAAAGCTCGTATTCACATTTCCTAGTGTACTCAATAGCAGAAGGTTTAGTCATGTTTATAATTTAAAAATATAAGTAAATAAATAAAAAATAATAAATACTAATTAAAAATAATTCAGTAAAACATATTTTAAAGTTAAATTCAAAAACAGTTTTGTTTGAAAAAACAAAAGAAAAATGAAATGTTCGTTTGATCTCTTTAAGCGTCAAAGTAAAAAAAAAAAAAAAAAAAACCCCTAAAGGTNAAAAAAAAAAAAAAAAAAACCCTGAATTTTGCTTATTTACTGAATTTTAATTTTTAAACTGAAATTTCCAAGTTGTTTAAGTTTCCAAAGTACATGTACTAACCATTTTTTTTTATAAATTGCAATAAGTGTTTATTTATTTATTGCAAAGTCGATGGATCTTAAAATTATTTTTGTATTATTTTTCTAAAATGAATATTGACATTTTTGAATATTCACAGTTCTGATAACTGTTCGCACACACAGTTCCGTAAATACACAGTTTGATTATTATTTAATTGAATTTCGCAGTTGTTTAGTTGAATCTGCGTAACAACGCAGATGTTTTGACTAATGTATATAAAGAAAGTTATCAAACACCAGGAAAATGACTAATGAAATAATATTTCTATGATTTCCGATGTTTTCTTGTGTTGCTTTCTCTCTTACTTGAAAACTGATTTTAGTTTTATTAGTGCTGTAATCTGTATATGTAAAGATAAATTAATTAAATAGAATTTATTTTCTTTTAGTGCTGCCATCTGTAAATACAAAAAGATAAAATAGTACTTTATTATTATTATGTGTTTTTTAGTGCTGCCATCTGTTGAATTTAAGATATAGGAAATCAATTGCAATAAAACTGAGACTCAAATAAATACGAGACTCAAATAAATACAGCTTAAAAAGAGTTAACTGAAAAAATTGCTGGGAGTAGGAGTTATAGTATGCATATATATGTATAGCAAGTGTAAACTTCTTATAAAATCTGTGGCTACAACAATTTAACCGTAAGTAACTATGCCAAAGAATTATGAGTTTAAGAAAAATTACTATTGAACTGGATGCATGTTTATTTTTCTAAATTTGAACGGAAAAAATTACGATGAAAATTTTGGAAATGATTAAAAATTCTTTCTTGAGACCCAACAATAGAAAGCCCAAATATTTAAACCAACTAGGGGGGGGGGTATTTTCTGCTCCTTTCAAATAACCATATGTATTTCTAAACCTTACCTAAAATCATTTACTATTATTATTTCTGATTTTCATTCTTTTTCAGTCTTTTTTATTAAATTTAACTTTGGAAAAAGTAATTTCGAATTCAGCCCACATTCAAAAAATTGCATTACCTAAAAATTTAATTTATTTATTTAAATTTTTCTTTTTAAAAAAAACATAACTCAATGTTTCTATTTTTAAAAAAAATCTCACTGAGTTATTTGAAACTAACATTTTAAGAACAAATCGTTCCCAATCAATGCGACTCAGTTAATACTTTATATAGTTCGAAAAGTTTATTTAGGACCGGCATGGCCAGGTTGGTATGGCGTTGGACCCATGCCCAAATAGTCGAAAGTTCTGTTCCCCCCGGCCAAAGACTCTCCGGGTAGTAAGTGGTGACTGGTGCGCGTTAAATCTGTCGGGTCACAAAGTATTCCATGTTCTCATAGCTAATCATACTTTTGGGTGTACTGAATTGGGGATTGCTCGTTCTATGGTTCAGGCTAAATGTACAATCTGTGGAGGAATGGGTCTACAATATAAACGGGAAGTGACGTGTGTGTGGCTGTAGTCGTATCCTTGGCCATAAATGGCGCCACTGAAAAGCAAGAAACGCACTCTCTGCCTTAAACTCGCTTGGTTTCACAAGCAGGCTTGCTGGTATTGGCAAGTGCCATTAGAAACAACAACAAAGTTTATTTTGAATATAGTCTTTTATTATTACCATGTTTATGCCTACCTGTTTACCAGATTCCCTATTTTCTGTAAAGATTCAAGACGAAGAAAAAAATGACAGAAAATGATTCATCCAATATATTCCAATTGACAGTTGAATTAACGGACAATTGAAATACGTTATATATTGGATACGTTGATTTCACATTAATTGAATGTTCGAACGGGGATCCTTTTTAATCTTTCTTTGGAATAAATACTTCAATATGTCTTTATAACGCCCGTTGTTTTTAAAGGTGGAAAAGGGAAGGGAATTTTATAAATATGTTTTTAATCCTCTTTATTTAGTTTTTACAAATAAACTCATGGTAGATTCTTATTTTATTCGTCAGTATTTTTCTATACATGTAAAATACGTTGGTCGTCACCCAATCAGATCTAGAAGTGCGTTAATCTAGAAGTAAAGTATGCGCAGTGGTAGACGGATCAGGGGTTACTGTCCCCTTGCCGTCGGGCTAACAGCGTGAGCTTTTCGTGGTTTTCCTCTCTATGTTCGTTATAAGGGATAGTTCCCTCAAAATGCCCTCAAAGTAGGCAAATTTCTCCTAATACTTGATCCAGTAGTTCCCTTGTCTTCTGGATCGGGTTCAAAATTACAACGCTACGGAGTTGACCGTTGGTAGTCATAAAGTCAAAATCAGGTCGGCTGTTCAACGAAGGTTATAAAATAAAAATGTTTTTATATACCTTATTCAGAAAGTTCGGGTTCCGCCAAAAGAACGTCGATCATTTCATAGCCGAAAAAAAAATTTAATACCACTGACCAAAAGTATGAATATTAGTCAATTTTTTTACTACCGTATAATTTACTCAAAATATGTCATGGATCCGTATTGCAATACTATTACAAAAGCAATAAAATTTAAAGTTCGACGAACGACAGAGTAAAGGAAGCTATGCTCCTATGTACAGTGAAGCAGTGCTATGAGGTCAACAATCATAGCAATTATACTATAAACGACGGTTCACTGAGCCGTGGTGGCTCAGGGAATAAAGCGTTCGTCTTCCAATAAGATGAATCGGCTTCGAATTCTGGCAATGGATGGTTGATTCAAATTCCGCACCCAGCTCGCACCAACCACAATGCTGGCGTAAAATATCCTCAGTAGTAGACGGATCATGGGTTAGAGTACCCTTACCGTCAGGTTAACAGGTCTGAGGTTTTCCTGGTTTTCCTCTCCATGTAACGCACGTAAATGCAGGTTAACTCCGTCAAAAAGTCCTCCACGAAGGCAAATTTTCCCCAATACTTGATCCAGGAGTTTCTGATCAAGTGCAGACCAGGCTCATCCATTCATGGCAACAGTTTTTCCTGCGGGGGATGTTGTTTACCAACCAGATAATGCACCATGTCGTAAGGATCGAATCGTCGAGAAACATTCCAGTGACTTTCAAGTCATGTCTTGGCCCCCAAATTCACCTGACCTTAATCCAATAGAGCATTTGTGGTCCTACTTGGAAAACCAAATTCGTGCTGCCACGCTACCCCCTCCCAACGTGAGGGAATTGCGGGACCTGTTGGTGAGCGCTTGGTACCAGATACCTCAGACTACCTATCAGCACCTTGTGGAATCAATGCCACGGCGGGTGTTAGCAGTTTCGAGGGCATGTCTACATGCTATTAGCAGGGTGGTCATAATGTAATGACTCTTCTGTATATATATATATATATATATATATATATATATATATATATA
>NC_092213.1:11707267-11709458 GCF_043381705.1 Parasteatoda tepidariorum
TATATATATATATATTCTATTGACTTGAATTTTATCTATATTGGCATATTGTTGGAAGTAAAGATTGCGCTAGTGCAAACTTCGGCGCTCCCTCCAATTGTGGGATCAATACACAGCATGGATCGCCACAAATTGGTCAATTTTACTATTTCTCCAACTTATAATAATTTTGATTTTACCAAATAGATAAATAAAAGATGAAACAATGCACGTTTCTATTATATTTTTTAAGTCCTTACTTATTTAAGACTTTCACAGTGTTCTATAATTTAAAATTAAAGTTTATGCCCTGAAACTGTGAATAGTGTAATAGCATATTATATATAGAAGGGTAATAAATAGTATATAGAAGTGTAATAGTATATTACGATACAAGTGAGGACTCACGCTTGTGTTGAAGCTGCAAAATGCTTATGGGGGCCCACAAAACTCTCGTAAATATTATGGGGAGAAACCCTACACTGAAGCAAAATTTGTTAAAACAAATGAACAAATAAAGTCTTTTGACAACAACTTTTTATTGAAATGTTAAATAGCATTAAAATATTCATCATATAATTAAGCGGTTGTCGCCTTATGACCAATTTTTTAAGATGCTGACGTTTTTGTTTTCTTTCATTTTTGACGGAAGTTATAAAGGGATACCTGCAAGTATCCCATGGTTCTCGATCCGTAGGGTGGGTATCTCGAGCCTGATTGGTTGTTGAAGCGTGGCATTTGTTTACGTTAGCAACTGCTCTTTCCATTCTATTTCGAATAAGCCAACCCCATCTAGCATCAATTCTCGCAAGTGACACATTCTTTATTCTTACCTAAAGATTCTTTCACAAAGATTTCAATTCTTTCACTTTATATTTCTTACTTAAGACAAAGACAGGCATGAAGCCACGTAGAGCATAAGCAAGCTAATGCATTGAAATTAAAAGATAAACAAAAAAAATATATCATGGTAACCATACAATACATAACAAATAATAAATCAAGGTTAAATGTAAGACGTTGACATAAGAGAATTATATTTCAACAAATTCAACGTGCTATACGACGCTGTATTCAAGTCAAGTTCTGAGTTATGTGGCGAAACATATCTAAATTTTAACACGCCATTTTGCTTAAAAACAATCAACTAGCGCTGACGTAATAGGTCACATGTGTGGGTATCCGTGATGTTATTCTTCTTGACCCAATTGGAAGTTTTCGATTTTAAATGAAATCCGTCAAAATTTCAATGAAATCAGTCGAATGGTCCCTGAGGAATCGAATTTTACAAAAGGCGTAAATTTAAAATTTGATTTCTGAGGAATTATATGACGAATTGTGCTCGCATTTTATATTTTGCTGTATAAAATTGCAATCTTTAAAAAAAGATGTGATATTTTTTTCTATTGTTAAATAGAGTATTAAAAATAATAAATAATTATTAAAAATTAATAAATAATTATTAAAAATTAATAAATAATTATTAAAAATTAATTTTTTCTTGAAATTATCTTCGGATTAATAAAATTTATAACTGTAGGTAAAAAAGTTTAAATTAACTTACGAAAGTCTCTAGATATGGCGAAATCCGCCAGAAGTGTTATTAACATTACGCAATTCAAAATACCTAAATGCAATATTGAGTCCCAGTTTTTCTAGTTGCGGCTACCTCCGCTCCAAGATGTTCTGACACTGCAGTTCTAAAACAGACATAACAGTTTAATCGATTTTAATCTATAGAGGATAGTGGAGGCATTTCATTCCTTCTCTTTTATAAATAAACCGTTCTAAAACAGACATAACAATTTAATCGATTTTAATCTATAGAGGATAGTGGAGAAATTTCATTCCTTCTCTTTTATAAATAAACCGTTCGAAAACAGACATAACAGTTTAATCGATTTTAATCTATTGAGGATAGTGGAGATATTTCATTCCTTCTCTTTTATAAATAAACCGTTCGAAAACCGACATAACAGTTTAATCGATTTTAATCTATAGAGGATTGTGGAGATATTCCATTCCTTCTCTTTTAAAAATAAACCGTTCGAAAACAGACATAACAGTTTAATCGATTTTAATCTATAGAGGATAGTGGAGATATTTCATTCATTCTCTTTTATAAATAAACCGTTCGAAAACAGACATAACAGTTTAATCGATTTTAATCTATAGAGGATAGTGGAGATATTTCATTCCTTCTCTTTTATAA
>NC_092213.1:11709631-11771060 GCF_043381705.1 Parasteatoda tepidariorum
AAAGAAATTGCGTCTCCAAAGACGACAGAACGTCTAGGATTCCAGACCTCGCGAATGCCAGTCAGTCTCGAAAACTATCGCGACTGGCAGGACAGAACGGAACCAGTCTGTAACATTATCACATGAATTTGGTTTCAAAAGTACAACCCTATTATAGTAAATGTTTTTTCAGTATTCTGAGAAATACCGTGAGAAAAAAAAGTAAGCATAAGGCAAATAAAAATACATAGTTTTAAAAAATAATAGCCCGCATAATTTCTACTAAAATTTTCATTTTTGCCATTTTGTCTGAGCTCAAGGGGGGTGTTTAAACCCCTAAACCCCTCCTTTGCGTACGCCACTGGACATAACAGTTTAATCGATTTTAATCTTTAGAGGATAGCTGAGATATTTCATCCCTTCTCTTTAAAAATAAATGATTTTGTGTTGAATTATAATGTGTTGATAATAAAAATTCAAATGAAATGAACAGAAATTGAGAATTTAATTAGGGCATTTTAAACAGAATGATCAAAACAGATCCAGTAGGAATGTTCCCTAAGTTCTCTAAAAATCATTGATTAGATACCTTCAGCTGACGTCATCGTGGGTGAATCGTAGCATTCGCTTATGTAATGATTCAGACGCCATTCAGGTTCGACACACACGCGTGACATCACTTACATGTATCCAGGTAAAATTTATCCGAAAAATCAATTCAGCGTGATAATAAATCAAGCCTAATTTCGGTAACGTTATCCAGCCAAGCACAACCACGTGATAAGGTCCGACCACGTGACCATGTGATTTTAATCACACGGTTGGGTCTGATATCGTATTCTTCTTCTTGAGTTGCAAGTACCCAATTGTATTTTATTATTCTTTAAGATTTTAAGTTTTTTAAATGTAGTTTGTTTTTCTGATAGAACTATTTAGAATATTGATAAAAGAAAAATTATTAAATAAATAATAATGAAGTGACGTGAAATTATGAACTGGATAGTTTGGAATGTCGACTTTTACTTTTCATTAGTTAAAATAATTTGTAGCTGGCTCCAAAGGCTTATCCAATATATTCAACACCCAATATTATCACCATTTTATTACCTAATCTTATCAACTTCTACGTATGACTTAAGTGTTGTCAATTTAGTAATTAATAATACTCGCAATTTTATATATGAAAATAAAATTTAAACCATTGAGTTAAAAAAAAATTTTGAATTTTATTTTAATTATTAATTTTTAATGTTTCAAATATATCACACAAAAATTAAGCTGTCATATTAGAGGTTGCAAGGAAAAATGGTATGTTGAAAGTAAAGTATTTGTTAAATAAATTTTCCAAGCACTTCTATTACAGAACAATTTATAATTCCAAACATTAGTCATGGAAGATATCATTTGTATCATTAAGTTCAAGCGAAATCATTAGCATTAACTATATGGACTATTGATTTTAACTTTTAGCTTTCAAAGTAATGATGTGTTTTCACAAATCTATGGTATATTTAATACTTCTTTTAAAATGTTAGAAATTTTCCAAGTTTTAAATAAGAATTTTGAAAAATTATTTTACTTTGTTTTATTTTATTGAAAAGAATGTACTTGAACAATTGATGAAGAATTCTGTTTTTGAGAAAAATAGTATTAAAATTTGTCACTTAAAGCAAATGTTTTCTCTTTATTATTTTTTGAACTTTATATTTTTCAAATTAATTTCTTTCAGGGGATACGAAAATAATTTTACAGCACTTTGCTTCGAGTTTTGTGAAATTTAAAAGCCAATTTTTTTTTATCTCGTTCTTATAAAAATAAATATGAGTAAATGCTAAAAAGTTTGTTTATACAATGCCAGCCGTATAATGTGGTCGTATCGGTGACTGAAGATTTTGATTGTAATTGGGTCCTCGCATTTCAGGAAGAAGAAGAAGAAGATCATTGACACCCAGACATGTGACCTACGACCTCAGCTCCCGCTTATCGTGTAAAACAAGATGGCATGTTAAAGTTGAGCTAAGTCTCTCCTCATAAACTAAAATGCTAATTAATGTAAAGTTAATTAAATGCTACACCATATTGCACATCGAATTTGTTAAACTATGATTATTTCTCTTCTACGTCCTTTTACTTAACTTACTTGTTTGTATTTATTATTTGTTGATGTATTTTATGGTAACCGTGATATATTTTTGTTTTGTGTACCTGCCAACTTTCATGCATAATTAGTTTATGTTCTACATGACTTCGCGCCTGTCTTTATGTTAAGTCAGAAATATTCAGTGAAAGAATTGAAATTTTTCTGAAAAAGTCTTTGTCAAAGAAAATAGAATGTGTCACTAGAATAGACACTTGACGGGCTTGGCTTACTCGAAATAGAATGGAAAGAACAGTTGATAATGTGAACAAATGATAATGTTCCCGTTTCAACTACCAATCAGGATCGCGATACACACACTAAGTCACTTGCATTATAGTTTCGTTCTTAAAAGCTGTACTCATTGCTTTTTTAAAAGAGCAACGTGTGTGTGACCGCTTGCTAAGTTATCTTCTTAACAAAAGAAATGTTCTTCTGCATTTTCCTGATCTATTAATTCTTAAAGCTGTTTATTGAAGTTCCCTGTTATCGATGACGTCAAAAGGTATTATAATTGTGTTCAGAATTTTTTTCATTCATACAAAAAAGATGTCGAGCTATGGCCAAATACGCAAAAAGTAATATAGTAAATAGAATATAGTATAGTATAGAATATAGTAAAACTAAATCATTAACAATTATTTTTTGCATGGAATTATCTTTGGGTTAACGAATTTTATAATTGTGTCCAGAAATTATTTGATTCATACAAAAAGATGTCGAGCTATGGCCAAATACGCAAAAAGTAAAACTAAATTATTAACAATTATTTTTTGCATGGAATTATCTTTGAGTTAACGAATTTTATAATTGTGTCCAGAAATTTTTTGATTCATACAAAAAAGACGTCGAGCTATGGCCAAATACGCAAAAAGTAAAATTAAAGTAAAATTATTAAAGTAAAACTAAATTATTAACAATTATTTTTTGCATGGAATTATCTTTGGGTCAACGAATTTTATAATTGTGTGCAGAAATAATTTTGTGATTCACTCAAAAAAGTTGTCTCGAGGTATGGCGAAATTAACAAATAGTAAAATAGATATTAAGGCAAACTTCCGGCTGCTCTGTGCGGAACCCTATTATCCAAATTACGAGAAAAGAGGCTCAAGGTATAGAAAGTTCGCCCCGCAATGAACCAAGTTTGAATCCCAACTATAGCTGGTCGATACGAATACCGCACCCGGCTCTCACCGACCACAGTAAGCAAAATATCCTCAGTGATAGTCGAATTATGGGTTAGAGTCCCCTTGCCGACAGACTAACAGTGGAAGGTTTTCGTGAATTTCCTCTCCATGCAACGCAAATGCGAGTTAACTCCACCAAAAAGTCTTCCACGAATTCAAATTTCTCCAAATACTTTATCCAGGAGTTCCCTTGTCTTCTGGATTGTGTTCAAAATTACAAAGGTACGGAGTTGAATATTAGTAGTCGTAAACTCAAAACTGGGTCGGCTGTTCAACGACGGTTATAAAATGAAATTACGGGGAAGAATGATGTATCCCCCGTATTTTTAGGGTCAAGAATCTGTTGGGAAAAAATATATGTTTATTCAGAGAAAGTACGCTTTTGTGTCTGATTTCGGAATTTAATATGTCGTCTGCAGTAGTTAAATTAGCACATTTAAGGTTGAGCTCTCGAATCGTTAAGATTGAGCCTTAGCACGTGTAAAAAATCCGATTTTGAGATCAAAAGTTATTCCGGATGCTTTTTATTTTCCTCACTCTGTATATTTAACGAACCAATGATGAATATAGTAGCAATTGTTACGTTCTAATTTTAATTTCAAAAAAGAGTGTCGCATATTTAGAACCTTTCTAATTTTTTTTAAAAATCGGATCATAGATTGTAATTAATGTATACGCAAAACTGAACCTTTCATTCTTTTCAACCTCTTTGACTATTTAACCTTCTGATCACGTCAAAAGTGTAACTTCGTGATAGGTGAGGTGACGATGTGGTTTCAACATCAATATTTATCTAGTGGAAGTGGGAGAAAGAAAAAGCAAACGATCGTTAGGCATTTTTGCCCCGTTTTGGCAAGTGCAAATTTTAGCACCTTTTTAAAAGTATAATTAAGGTCGAATTGAAGAGCGTCACGTGGGAATTTTCGTAAGAACGCTTTTTAAAGAGCCCGTCTTCTTGAAATATGAGGTGTCTAGGTCACCACCAAAACGCAGTTCAGGGGTCATAAAATAATAAGAGCCCGATAATCCGCCATTTTTACAGACAATGAAATATGTTAGTACAGATAGAATTCCAAAGCAAGGAAAGAAATAATGAGTTTCAGATTTAATATATATTTTTTCTTTTTTTAGACTATACGTTCGAAGGGTGTTTCTCCCTTAATGTAAAAGTATTGGGACAATCTACCTTTTCCTTAATATGTTTTCTAAATGGTTTAAAATTAGCTCCCTAAAGTTTGCACAACGTACGAATTAGCACTGTGCTATGATTTGTAGCCCAGGGAGCGTCTTGAGGTGAATATAAATAGCGTATTTTTTGGACAAATGATTCGAAAGGGTGATAAAGAGCGTTATTAAAGGGTTGTTAAAGATTTCATTTCGATCCGCTTTTGTCAATAAAGTTTTTTTTTTAAAAAAAAAAGTTTGAGTAATGTGGAAAGGAAAAAAAAGCTTTAAAATGACGCTATAACATAGAAGAAACGTTTCCTGGCGAATTCTCTTTTACCTTCATTAGTATTTTAAAAGTTAGATTGTTGGTTTACGTCGCACTAGAGCATACAATGGGCTATTGGAGACGGTCTGGGAAACATCCCTGAGGATGATCCGAAGACATGCCATCACAGTTTTGATCCCCTGCTTCGGTAAACTCAGCCCGAAGTCCAGTCTATTACAATAGGACAGAAACCGCACACACTCTGTTCCTTTACAGACTGGTCAAAGTGGTCACCCACCCGCACACTGACCGCAGCCAGTGATGCTTGACTTCGGTGTTCTACTGGGAACCGTGTCTTAACGATCAGTCCACTGAGGGAGTTAAAAGTTAGAAATGTGATTTCAAGTAAACCTAAGTGCAAACCATGAAATTTCAAATGCTGAAATCTTTTTTCTTCTGGATATCAAAATCAAACTTATGGTAGTATTACTTAGGATTATGCATTGGGGAAGTTATCATACCATAATGTGTTTGCATTTTGATGTTTAAAACACTCTTTTCAGCAATTTAAACTTAATGGTTTACTCTTGGTTAATCTTAACTTACTTTTTCTTTATATCTTAAATTAGTAAAGGAGCTTAAAGAGAACTTTTGACGAAAAGTTTCTCCCTTGCTATGGCGACCTCTTAATTAAAAACACATTTTATAATTGTGTATAATATTTTATTATTCGTGTAATTAGCTTTATCGACAGGCTGACAAACATAAGATATATTAAAATGGACCAATATTATGTGCATCATCAATAAAAATTTGAAATTGAAGGAATTTAAATTATAATTGCCTAGCGGAAGAGTAAATCGGATAGGATAGCCTAACCCACTCTCTTAAAACTCATATTTGAGGATAAGTGATTCATGCCAAGACACTCAATGTTGAAAAACACAGCAAAAATACACACTACACTGCATAAAAGTAAATATTTATGACGAGGAAAAGTCGGAACGCTATCTACTGCTTCATTCTTCACCTCCTTCATTTACCACACTTTTTTTAAAAAATAGAACTGTTCCAAACATTCCTAAATTGTTACTTACTACTTGCCAATACCAGCAAGACTGCTTGAAGTCAAGCGAATTTTTAAGGCAGAGGTAGCGTTTCTTGTTCTCTCAGTGGCGCCATCTAGTGCCAAAAGTTCGACTTCAGTCACTCATGCGTCACAGACCGTTTTACAGGGAGGATCCAATCATACTCCATTTATTTATCCACAGATCGCAATTAGACCTAAAACAGAGAACGATCAATCTCCAATTCAGTACCCTCAGAGGTATTCATTTGTGACGAGAACTAGAAGACTTTGTGACCCCGGCAGATTTAACGTGCACCAGTCACCATTTAATACACGGAAATTCTTGAGCCGGCGGGATTTAAGCTACGTTCTCACGAACATGTGCCCAACGTCCTAAATTTTTACCAATGCAGATCATTGGGAATCCACTGTAGTTAAGAAATGCAAGCTTACTATTGTTAAATATTTTTTTATAATTTTAATGGAGCCGCGGTGGCACAGGAGATAGATCACTTGCCTCCGAATGAGGTGATCCAGGCTCGAATCCCTGCGGTGGCTGGTTGATACGAATTCTGTTCCCAGCTCACACCAACCACAATGCTGACGTTAAATATCCTTGGTGGTAGACAGATCATGGGTTAAAATCCCCTTGTCAATGACTAAACCGTGGGAGGTTTTCGTAGTTTTCCTCTACATGTTACGCAAATGTGAGTTAGTTCCATCAAAAAGTCTTGGGTAGTTTATCCCAATGCTTGATTTAAGGGTTCCCTTGTCATCTGGGTGAACATCTGGGTGAGCTACGGCGTTGAACATTGATAGTCGTAGCTATCAAACTATTAATCAACTCAGAATTCGGTCGGCTCTTCTTCAACGTCGGCTATAAAATAACAAAAATAAAATATAATTTTAATGATAGAAAGTGTTATTATAAAAAAAAAATCTCTGAATCTAAAAATTATCGTTTTGCTGTTCTTTCGCCTATTTATTAGGTAATAGCTTTAAGTACAATAATATAACCTTGTTCAGCTATACGCATGTACTCTCTTTCATTTGTGAGATACGGAAAACAGATAGGATGAAAATTGGAAAACTTTGTAGGGGGGCGACTTAGCCTTTGCCCTTCGAAATACCGTCACCTTTCATCAAACATCTCCCTCCCTTCGAACGCAGAAGGAAGAGAAAAAAAACGATCTATCTTGTGGCTGATTACGGACGTCACATCTTCCCGCGGATTTGTGTCTTCTGAGTTTTATGATTAAATTCCACAGGTAATGGAATCATAACGTTACAAAAACCGAATTTTAGAAACGTTTGCTCAGATTTATTTTCCTGTCTTTGAATTTACGGCCATCGCGTTTTGAAAACGGTAAATCACATTGAACAGAGTAATACTTGTCAGAAAGATATTTATTTATTGACTATATAATATATTGTCTGGATAGAACATTTTTAAGTTTTGAAGAAAAAAAAGTAACCGCATTTCTGTAACTTGGGGTGGTTCGAGAACATGCATGGCCACGTGCGCCACAGCGTGGCACGGATGAGTTTTGCAAGTGGCACGTTTGAAAAAAATATTAGTGTTGCCTTCGGGAACATAACACTTTGCTAAAGAAATTTCAAAAGATTAAAAACCGAAAAAAATCTCTATAGCAAAATAACTTTTGATCCTAATGATCGTATCTTCACGTTCTAAGACTCAATCTTAATGTTTCGAGGGGGTGACCTCAAACATGCTAATTAATAAGTGCTGACGATATTTTAAGTTACGAAGTCAGTTGCAAAAATGCGCTCTCTCTTTGAATAAACATACCTTTTTTTCGACGAATTCGAATTTCTGATCCCCAAAATATAGGGGGTAGCTGCATTTTAGGAAATATGGTTTCTATTGGTTGGTCAGAAGGTCCCAAAATTTGGACCCCTTAATGGTAATTTTACTTTTTGCGTATTTCGCAGAACCCGAAAACTTTTTAAGCGAATCAAAATATTTTGGATACAATTATAAAATTCTTTCATCCGAAGATAATTCCACGGAAAAAATAAATTTTAGTTAATAGTTATTATTTTTTATTATTTTATTTAAAAATAGTCAGAAAAATATTTGAACTGTAAACTATAGAATTTTTTTCATCATTTTAAAGTAAGTAGTTTTACAGGGAAAAATATAAAATTTGAGCGAAGTCGGTTGATATGATTCCATGACGTTTTCTAAATATCTGTTCCTTAAATTATTAGCAATTACCATTAAAATTTTCTGTTTTTAATCCATCGTCGAATATTATAACTGACGATCATATCGTGCATATCAGAGTAATGATCAAATCGAACAATAAAATGTCTTTTGAATATCTTATATATTGATATTGAAACAAAGTTTGCAAACTAAAGTGTGAATTTCGGAACAGGTATGATTCTGTAACAAATCGACAATTCCTGTTACAGAAACTATTAGTTGTCTCAAGTAAAACTATCTGTTAAATGATGGATAGGTACCACATCTATCATTAAACTCTATAACATCATTTGTATGATATTGTACTGAATTATCGTTCCCTCAAAACTTCATCCATCAGTCTGATGTTTCAAAATGGCGCATTCTCCCTCACTTACCCATAGATAAGGATCAGCAGGTGATGTATTATGAGCTTCATCAAATTATAAGCCATTGCCTTCCTTCCATATTTGTAATTAGAAGCTGTAATTCCAATGTGAAAAGTTAATCATATTTCTTTTGTTCTTCGTCCGACTTATCGTTACGTTGAAAGAAAGTTGAAGAACATTTCTTCAAAATTGAAGAGGAAAAAAATTCAACATTAAGAACAAAAAGCATTAATTTTTTTCATCCGATTCTTACAAACATTGACTGTTGAAATGTTCGATACCGAATCCAAATTTTTTTTAGTGGTCGACTTATATTTCATTAAAATTTTCAACGAATCATTAAATAATATTAATGTTTGCTAAATAAATATTGATCCAAGTGATGTAGCTCTATTTTTATGTAACGATTGGAATAAAAGGTGTTCTATTCTATTTGTAATTAGAAGCAGTAATTCGAATGTGAAAAGTTTATTACATTTCTTTTGCTATTCATCCGACTTATCGTTATGTTGAGAGAAAGTTGAAGAACATTTCTGAGAGGAAAAAATTGTGCATAAAAGAACACAAAGCATCCATTTTTCCCCCATATGATTCTTACAAGCATAACTGTTATATCTGTTGAAATATTCGACACACCGAATCCGAATTTTTTTAGTGGTCGACTTATATTTCTTTGAAATTTTTACCGAATTCTTGAATAATATCAATGATAATGCTAAAAATATATTGATTAAAATGATATAGCTCTATTTCTTATGTAACGATGGGAATTAAATGTGTTCTATTTACGTTGTAACTAAAAGCAGTAATTAAAATGTGGAACGTCAATTATATTTCTTTTGCTATTCATCCGACTTATCGTTATGTTGAGAGAAAGTTGAAGAACATTTCTGAGAGGAAAAAATTTTGCATAAAAGAACACAAAGCATCCATTTTTTCCCCATATGATTCTTACAAGCATAACTGCTATATCTGTTGAAATATTCGACACCGAATCCGAATTTTTTTAGTGGTCGACTTATATTTCCTTGAAATTTTTACCGAATTCTTGAATAATATTAATGATAATGCTAAAAAACTATTGATTAAAATGATATAGCCCTGTTTTTCTTATGTAACGATGGGAATTAAATGTGTTCTATTTAATTTGTGATTAGAAGCAGTAATTATAATGTGGAAAGTCAATTATATTTCTTTTGCTATTCATCCGACTTATTGTTATGTTGAGAGAAAGTTGAAGAACATTTCTGAGAGGAAAAAATTTTACATTAAAGAACACAAAGCATCCATATTTTTTCAACTGATTCTTACAAGCACAACTGTTATAACTGTTGAAATGATCATCTCCGAATCCGATTTATTTTAGTGGTTGACTTATATTGCGTCTTGGTTGACTTATATCCAATTTTCACATTCTATTGTGAAAAGCTCTTTTCCAATTTCTAAATTTTCATAAGATCAAAAAAATTCTTTTTAACCGAAATGGCTTACCTTTAAAGTAACAGGAGTCAGAGTCACACAGATTTTCTGAATCCGACTCCTGCAAAATATTTTTGACAGTCCTACTCAAAAGGAAATACTGCTTAATGTTGTTCACTGAAGAAATATATATCTTTCAGATTTGGTGTTTTTTTTAAAATTGAAATGGAAATCTAGCACAAAAACTGCCATTTGCATACCTGCAAGTGAAGTCATTGTAGGTAACTTGTGACATTTGTCGATTCAGAAGACACTCATGTTCGACACACGCTGAACGTCGCTTACAGGAATCCAATTAAATCTGATTTAAATCACATGGTTAGGCATAATCATATTTTTTTTTTCGAGTTGCAAGTACCCAATTCTGAATTTGCAACCAGTTTTTTCTTCTTTTTTTTCATTTTTTTGTGGAACAGTTTTTTTCTTACCAAGACAGCGAATTTAAATTAATTATTTCGCGTTATTAAATTATTTGTGACGAATTATTTCTAACATTCTGATGGTAAATCCCTAAAAATATATTCTTGATATGCTTCTTTAGTTGCATTCAAAAATGTTTTTAATTAAAATTGACTAAATTAAAAATGGAGTATGAAGTGTATTATAGTTAGTTCACCAGGCGTTGTCACCTGGCTCCACTTCCTTGGAGGAAGAGTTCATTTCAGCGTGGAAGTGAGAGTAGAAACGTCTCCGCGCTTGAAATTGAGACAACCCTTAATGCGCACCAAACGCAAGCAGTGAATTCTTTTTCAGTCACTTACTTTGCTTTATTTTGCATCTGCTATTATACCTTTCGTACTCTAGCTAATTAAATATATCACAGCAAAATGTCTCAAAATGGACAAACTATTCACTCAAAGGAGAAAAATATCATCAAATTTATGAAATATTTAATGTTAAAAAATGCACACAAAGATTGCGAAATAAAAGTTTTTGTCATATGATCGCCAAGAAGCAACCTTGTTCACATCATTTGCCCAAAAATAGCGAAATAGTATCGTCGGAGATGATAGTGGAGCCAAGTGCCAACTCCTGGTTGACGAACTGTACCATTTGTTTCCCTATTATTATTGTTCGAATGCTATTCTTTTTTTGTCCCTTCAAATTTTAATTTCACTTGAAGTAATAGTTTGTGAATAGTTTATTAATAATAAAAGGATTTTTAACAGCTAATTTATCACAGAATGTTGCACTCTCTTTTTTTTTCAGCTACGAAGGCGAAGAAGAATGTCACAGGAAGAAGTAAAAAGTAAAGTCAATTAATGATTAATTAAAAAATAAAAAAAAAGTTTTTATTTTTCTGGATCAATTGAATTAAATGGATGCCTGCAAGTGACGTCATCGTAGGTAAATCTAAGGCTCCACTATAGTGAGAGCTGAACTGTCCGCCATTATGGAGCAAACAAGTTCGCTAGTTAAGTATAGTGCTAACATTGACGTGAGAATTTGAAGCTCATTTAGATACTTAAAATTACTGATATGAGTAATTGTGCAGCTATAAATTGGACAAGCAGTTTAAGAAAAGGTTTTCGAATGTTAAGATTTTAATCAGATCTCGAAAGAAAAAGGAAATGGGTAATAAATTGCAGAAGATATAACTGACAGCCTGGAAGTGGAGCTCGCGGTTTATTTATTAAAAACTAAAAACTTTAAAAATAAAAATTAATAAATAAAGGGGAAAAAAACAGTTGAATTTACTTGCATTTAGTAACTTTGCTTTGGCGACTTTATAGCCTGCGCCACCGAAATTGAAAAGTACTGCGATCGCTTATGTGTGTTAAATGCTCTTTCATTTATAATTTATTGAATTTATTCACTTATATATGCAGTTGTTGACCTTAAGTTATTAGAATTTGTTTTTGAATGCTTCATTTTGAATGCTTGTTTTTGTCTGTATCTTTAAAAATAAATAAGCGAATAACTTTTCTGGGTTACTTGAATTGTTCAGTTCTAACTATATATCAAATATAAGAATTTTCATCGAAAATTGCATTTATTAAGTAAATATTTATTTGAAATATGACCTTTAAACAACATTTAATTAATAATTTAATTTACAATTTTGAGTGTTTGTGTGAGATAAAACCAAGTAAATAAGTATTCTCCAAACTTATCTCAGAATCATCAAGTTTTGTATTCACTATTCAGCAAGCTTTGTTTTCGTTTTGCTTTGTTAAAAATAAATATTTATCTGTTTCTAATTGTATTTCATTTCGATTAACTAAATATCAGATAGTTAGATTTTTAATCCTGACTCATTTAATTTTCTTTAGTTACTTATCGTTTAAAGTTCAAACGGTTTGTTTATATTTATAATAAGAAATCTATTTAATATGCGATCTTCCATACGTTTTTGGATTTATAAATATTATCTTTTTTCTTTAAAATACTTGTGATATAATAATAATTAGTTTCTGTTGTAGAAAAAGTAATGGGATTATGTTTACAAAATTTAAACTCTGAATTTTTCAATGTGATTTAATTTAAGTAGGAAAATATAAAACAGTATTTCAAATATTTTTTCCAGGTTCATTTTGTAGAATCTCAATTTAAAGTAAATAGGAAAGATGGTAGCAAAAAATTAAGGCCCGATACTATTCTAAAGCCTTTAAAAATTCCTTCAAAAAGACTGAAATGGATAAGTTGTCCAAAATCAAGATAAGTTATAGATGAGCTTAAATCTGCAACTATAAATTTACTGATTCTTCTCCATTTGCTTGGTTTTTTTTATTTCATTTTATAATTATTAAAGAACCGAAAATGTGTATAAACTGTTTCTATCTAGTAATATATAATATTTTTCTTTTAAATATCAACAATAATAAAATTTTTAAGGAATTTGTTCAATTATTAAAAAAAAGTTTCTGAAAAACAAAGTAAATAGATGTACACAGAGACATGCTTTTCTTATGAATTATCTTAGTTGAGGTTAGCGTCGTTTGTAGAAATAAGTTACCAAATCTTGTTGCTCTTTCGCATTGGTTAAAGTTTTTGCTCCTAAATGGCGGACGAGTCGATCTCTCTAATTCAGGGACTCCAGGTAAAGCAAGGCATTTGTCGATTCAGAAGCCAATGAGGATCGACGCAATGCGTGAAGTCACTTACAAGTAATACTAATTACTAGTACTAATAATATATTAATACTAGTACTAATTTAAATCACATGGTTAGGTATAATCACTTCACTTCTTCTCGAGTTTCAAGAATCCAATTTCCTTTACATTTTAGATTTCAACGTTAAATATGACTTTGATTTAGAAGCCGTAACATTTGCTGGCTTCGTATGTTGTTAAATTAACATTAATAACGTCTTAATAGAAAACAAAAACAATATTTATTAATAATATAAGTACACTCGTTACTTACTACATGCACGTACATTTCGTATCGACGTTCTACAAAAACAATAATGTTTACATCACAAAATCGAAACTGAAACTAAAACATAACCGCTGTTGCCATTCTTCATTTTTACAATATATATGCGCTTACGGTGGCCAAGGCGCTTACATGCGAACTAAATAATCGCTGTTGCCATTCGTAATTTACAATTGCGCTGACACATTTTTTATAAATTGAAGTCCAAAATTTATCCGATAAACCCTTATTAAATTTGAAAATAAAAATAATTATTTATTCCGAGGCACACACAGAAATAAATTAGCAAAATTTTAATTCTAAAACTAATAGGTATTAGGGTTAACTATAAAGAGGAACATTCAAGTTTTTTGTTCAGTTAAGCACCTTGTCACTAATAAGAGTCCACCATATTGAAGGACCACTTAAGAATCTAATTAAATCGATTTCACACGGAGAATGTAATTTTTTAAAAAAAATATTGTTGCAGAATAGTAACAACATTTAAATTTCTTTTGTAAAATTGTTTTATCATATATCAGAAGTCTAAGAGTTCCGTCTGCTGTTTGGGAAAATTCTATTATAGAGTTAATTTTAACTAAATTAAGTTTAAGAAAAAGGATATAATAAAAAATGAATGTGACAAAAACCGAAAAGGCTAAATTGACAGAAGATGAAGAGACGGAGACTGTAAAAGATACAAAAGATGAAGGAACCGATCCAGATAAGGCAAGCGATGAAAAGAAAACCCAAACTCACATCAAGCAAGAAAAAAAATAAGAACATGGTATTATTACCGGTTTGTGTTAAAATACTAACTCCTGACTAACGTAACTTTTTAAAGCGATGTCAATTAAACTTATTGTCTTTGGAACTTGATGGCGCTGCAAAATTATTTGATGCTTTACTTGGAATAAATTTATTATAAAAATATGACTAGACATAGTGTCTTTACACTGCTATCATAAATTTCAATTTCAGTTGTGTTTACTTCAGTTGTGTTAATTTTTTTACGTAGTTCTAATTTTAAATAGGACCAAGTCAACTGAAATATATTATTTACCAATAATTTGTGTTTGTTTCTAATGGCACTTTCCAATACCAGCAAACCTGCTTCGTAAAACCAAGCGAATGTAAGACAGAGGGTGCATTTCTTGTTTTTCAGTGGCATCATCAGCCACACACTTACGTCACAGCCTGTTTACAGGACGGACCCATTCATACATCCATTCATCCACAGATCGTAATTTTGACCAAAAGCAGAGAACCATCAGTCTCCAATTTAGTACCCCAAGAGTTATTGATTTGTTATAGGACCTTAGAGCACTTTGAACCGGACAGATTTAACATGCACCAGTCACTATTTAATACACTGGGATTCTTCGGCCGGCTGGATTCGAACTCCTGTTTTCACGAGCACGAGTTCAACGTCCGGCCAACAGGGCTATCCCGGCAGCTCACAACTGTTTTAATATACTCTAGTGATAAAGTTTGGGTTCCATCGAAATAATGTTGATCAGTCAGGAACTCCTGGATCAAGTATTGAGAGAAATTTACTTTCGCGGAGGACTTTTTGGTGAAACCAACTCACATTTGCGTCACAAGGAGAGGAAAATCGCGAAAACCACCCATGGTTAACCTGACGACAAGGGGACTCTAACCCATGATCCGTTTACAACTGAGGATATTTTACGTCAGTACTGTGGTAGATGCGAGTCGTGTGCGGAATTCGAATCAACCAGTTATCGCTGCCATTCGAACCGGCATCACCTCATTGGAAGTCGAACTCTCTATCGCTCGAGCCACCGCGACTTGAATAATGTAAATATAACCCGATGTTCCTACCTATTTTCAAAAATAGTACTAGTATTCTGTACAAGTTTCATAGCTTAGAATGGTACTTAACCATTTCGCCATCGCAGGCAATAAAGTCACCAATGTAATTCAAGTAAATTAAACTTTTTATTAAACTTTTTATTTTTTATTTGAATAAAAATAAATAAATAAATAAAATAGCTGAATGTACTTGCACCAGTCCTAGTACATAGCACAATCGGGATTAGGTGAAATACATCGATTGATATAATCTGACTTTTTTTGTACAGGGTGTTCCAAAATTATCTTTACATCACCTGGCTTGAAATTGATTACAGACTGGAAGTGCTTAGGGCCACCAATGGTGCGCATGTTGATGTGTACTAAACAAAACTTTATTAGTTGCAGTAATACATGCAAAAGACAGAATATAAATATCTTGTTTATTTTCAAAGTTATGAATTTTTGAAGTTGTAAAGAGAATTTTGGAACACGTTGTATATTCTTGTGTATATTAGAGCTCAAAACAATGAAATTTTGATTCAGTGGAATTTCACGTAAAAGGTAATTTTAAAAGTTCAAAAAATTTATCTAAAATATGCAAATTAGATTGTGCTATCGATAGTTATAAAATCAGTCACAAAAATGTATTTTTACTGAAAAACCATGTAGCCAAGTGCGCCAACACGCAGGAGAAATGTCAAATATACCGAGTAGATACCGACTACCGATGATAGTCGGTATATCGAATACGTCAGTATCGCGATCATCGATAATACCAATCGATATCCGACGATGTAGGATAATACCGGATACTGGCATACACTCCAAAATAATAAATTTTTAATCAAAATTAATATTTTTTTTCATTAAGTAGTTGGAGCTAAAGCGCTAGTTTATCATTCAAATTAAAATTTGAGCAATTTTATTCGTAAGAAAAAAATTAAGAACTTGGTTTTCCCGGATAAAACCGGATACTGACATACTTCCAAAAAATGACTAATTTTTCCTGACAGTTACGAAAAATAACTAATAATTTTAAACTCTCAAAAAAAATGTTTTTTTTTCATTAAAAATTTTTTATTTTTGTAGCTGAAGGATTAATTTGTCATTCAAATTAAAATGTAGGCAAATTTATTCATGGTGCTTCTTAAAAAAAAAATTTAAGCACTTAATTTTGTCTAACTTGCCTTTACATAAAGTAAGTTAAATTTTTTGTAATGAGGCTGATTTATAATTACAGATTTATTGTTGTTGAAACACAGACTTCCTAATCATTTAATTTTATCAAGACAGCAATATCGACTTTTCTAAAGTCGAAGATAGATTTATTTTGGTTTCCAGCAATCTGAGGTGGCGATAGCGGTACACATCTAAAAGTGAACGACATAATCTCTAACGTTGTCCAATGTATACATAACATCTGGGGCCCTGTTTGTTTGAAAATTTCTTGGTGTTTTCTGGTGAATCTAGCAAATGGGCTTGCTGAAAACAGAAATGGATATAATCTTTAATGGATGACGGATGTATTAGCTGTAGAGATCCATATGAAGCTTACGTATCCACTTAACAAGTGCCGCGTTTTGTACATTTTGTGGTAATATCAAATTTTTTTTAAATAAAAGAAGTAGGAAAAAAATAATCATTTTGACAGCTTGTAGATTTGTGCTTTAAAATATAAAATGGCAAATCAATGCTAGATATTTTCATAGACTTCAGTTTTCATTAAGAAGAGAATTTTTAAAAAAAATATCAGTTTGCTAATAGAATGTTCTTTATAGGAATTCATAGTCGAAAAAGACATTTTTTGTAATTCTCAATCGAATAGAACGATTTTTTTTTCAATTCTCAGTTGAATAGAAAGTTTTTTTTAACTATTCACATTTGTGTAAAGCATTTTTTTATTTTTTGGAATTCGCAACAAACTAGAACGTCTTTTTCCCCTTATAATTCGTAGTAGAATAGAACGTATTTTTTTTTAACTTTTTGTAATTTACACAGTCGAATAGAATTTTTTTTTCGTTATTTACTGTAGAATAAAAATTTTTTTTCGTTATTTACGGTGGAGAAGAATTTTTTTTCTTCGAATTCTCAGCCAATGAGAATTGCTCTTTGTAACTTTCAGTCGATTAACAAACATGCATACTTCGTGCAATATGACACCTGCAAATGACAGGCATCATAATTGGTTTTTGAAACGTGGCATTTGTTTACGTTAGCAACTGTTCTCTCCATTCTATTTTGAGTAAGCGAAGTCGTCATAAAGAGGCACAAATTATATTCTTTCTCAAAGATTCTTTCACGAAGATTTAAATTCTTTCACTATACATTTCTTATTTGACACAAGGACAGACGCGAAACCATGAGGAACATAAACAAACAAATTATGCATCGAAATTACCAGGTACATATAACAAAAATATATCTCGGTTACAAAAAAATACATAAACAAATAATAAATCTGTGGCACTGTATTTAATTACTTCACGTTAATTAACATTCCAACTTATGTGGTGAAACTTAACTCAACTTTAACAAGCCATTTTGCTTATAAATGATCAGCTGGAGCTGTTGTCATAGGTCACATGTGTGGGTATTTGTGATTTTCTTATTTTGTGTACCTGGCAACTTCGATGCACAATTTATCTGTTTATGTTAAGTAAGAAATAATTAACGAATTTAAATTTTTATGAAAGAGTCTTTGTGTAAGAATATGGAATGTGCCAGTTAAGAAAATTGATAATTGACGATTTTGGCTTACACGAAATAGAATGAAAATAAGAGTTGCAAACGTAAACTAATGCTACGTTTCAACAACCCAGCAGGATCTAAGGCTCCTATACTATTCAGGGGCTCTAGAGCCCCTGTATTAGAATCTTAGTATAGGAGCCTTAGTTTAAACGTCTAATTTGTTTATGTTGACAACTGTTCTTTTCATTCCATTTTGAGTAAGACAAGCCTAATTCAGGGGCTCTAGCAGGATCGATATATCCCCACTACGTCACTTGCATTTATCCCATTGTATCTTGTTCAGTTAATAGCCTTGTCACTCTTTAGGAAGTTGCTACACCGCTGGGCTGTTTAATGAAAATTGCCAAATAGGTTTTACCAAGCTTAACTCGATTGCAACAGTTAAGCTACTAATCTAGTTCAGCTTTGACTTTACGAAGTCAAATTCTATTTGTATTGAAAACCAAAAACATTTAAATTTCTCCTGTGGAATTGATTACTTATTATAAACTTCGTACCAAATTCAGGCAAAGAAATTGTCAACGAAGGAAAAAGGGACACAAAAAGATGAAGAAAGCGCAAGAGAAAACACAAGATGAAGGCACATCAACTAAAGAAGACGTAAAAAAAAAAGATGAAGGAACATCTTCCGATAAGCCAAGTAAAGAAGAGAAGACGCAAACCATCGAAAAGAAAGATAAGAAATAAAAGCATGCATTAAAATTCAAACTGCTGAAAATCGATATCAATCAAATGCGTAAAACCTGTTGTGACTTTTTAAGCTTCCGATCAACCGAAACGATGCCAATTAAATTGACTGTCATTAGTTTTTTCTTTGCAACAATATTGTCAAGTTATGTGAAATTGAACTGCATTTAAATTTATTATAAAAGAGGAGCGTCTTTCTTCCCCTATGGCGAATTTTTTGTTTTTGTTACTTTTATAATAACTGTAATTATTAGTTATGATTATAATTTATTTGATTGTTTAAAGTTCAAATGTTAAACAAGTGAGAAGTCAGCTGAGATGTCAGTTGAGTGTTGAATCTGATGACCCTTGGTTTGGCGACAAACCTCGTTGAATTTTTTTGAAACTCTGTTTTTGACTACCATATTCTTTGTTTTTATTAATGTCATGTTCGTTTTACAGTAACTTTTGTTCACAGTTATGCAATTAGTCCTTGGTTTATTTTCATATATATATTGGTTAGATCGCCAAATCGCTTAAAATACTTGAATGCAAATAACCCTGCTATTTTGAAATGCACCAGGTTAATTGGAAAAAGCTTTGAGTATTTTCTAATTAAGTCTGTTATTTTTAAGCTTATTAAAATTAGCCTATATGCCATTAGTCAATTGTGCCAAAATCAATAAATTGGATTGAATTTTTTTAGGATTACATAAATATTATATGGTTAGTTAAAAAAGCCTTCACTGTCATGGGCTTGTTGCAAATTTGCCTAATATTAATCAGGCTAAATAAGCAATGAATGACATATTTTTTTAAATAGCATAAAGATATGGGGGATCATTAAAAAATGATAGAACTTCGCTCTGTCAGACTGTAAACCACTTACTTATATTAGGTAAGTATTTATGTTAGTATCGTTTGGTATCTATTATCACAATACCAATATTATCTACTATTACAATCAGCTAGGTATTACTTGGGTTAATAATATGGAGTTTTTTTACCACCTCCCAAAAGTGGAATATTATTAAAACACCTAAAAAGGGTCAGGCTAGAAAGAAAAAAATTGTTGACTTTGCAAATTAGCCCGGCTATTGCAAATTGACGATGGTTGGTGCAGAGAGCTGGATTATTCCAAATATGAAACTCTAAATGACGAAATTAGTTCGAAATCACGAAATGAGTTTTGTTAAAATATAGGCCAGAGCCGTGATGGCTCAAGGGATTGAGCGTTCATCTTCCAATGAGGTGAACCGGGTTCAAATCCCAACGACGGCTGGTCGATACGAATTTCACATCCGGATTACACAGACCATAGTGCTGACGTGAAGTATCCTCAGTGGTAGACAGATCATGGGTTAGAGTTCCCTTGCCATAAGGCTGACCGTGGGAGGTTTTCGTGGTTTTCCACTCCATGTAACGGAAATGCGGGTTAGTTCTCTCAAAAAGTCCTCCACGAAGGCAAATTTCTCCCAATACTTGATCTAGGAGTTTCTTTGTATTCTGGATTGGGTTCAAAATTACAAGGCTACGGAATTGAACATCAGTAGTCGTAAACCCACAAGAATTGTGATCGGCTGTTTAACGACGATTATGAAATATCGGTAAAGTAATGAAAATTAGTGTGTATCGAAAATTCGGTCTCCTCAATTCTTGCAATATCCCGAAGAAAAACAAATCGAGTATATCAGCAACATTTTTATTCAAGTATAATTGTAAGGACAATGTTGTGAAAAATCGGCATGGTCTAAACAAGGGTCATCTTTGGTGGGGAAATCAGTCATTTTTGGCAAGCAACAAATCTTTTTCAACTTTAAATACTGGTAAGCAAATTCCGAAGCTCCTGTATAATGTTGGATTTTACAAGAATTTTTTGAAGCTAGCGATAATCATTTACTGAATTAGAATTCTAACTCTGGAGAATTATTACTATTCTTTAAGTTTCATGAACGCAAGCTTAGCAAACAGTATCTGTGCACATATCCTTACCAAAGACGTGATTCTTTAAACTGAATTCGGATTATCGTTCATTTGGCGAAATAAATTTAAAAAAAACATTGTAAAGATATATATTCATAACTATAAGTGTAAATGGAAATTATTCCATGGTAAAAATTTATTACTAGGGATGTTTTCAAGTAAGAGCCGTTTCAAAATAAAAACCAAGCAAAACAAAATTTTCATGAAACCAATTTTTTTTTTGATTCTAGAAACATATTTACTTAAACACTTATCATACCTTACAACTAGACTTATAATAACCTCTTTATAGTAACTTGCCGCCTCTGCTCCTGTAACCAAGAGGTCACGACCGTTTTCACCTCTTCGTCATCGTTGTACTGGTTGCCCCCAAAATGATGTTTGAAAGATGAAAGTCACTTAGCGCAAGGTCTGGGCTGTATTGAGGGTGGTCCAAAACTCCCCAGCCAAAAGAGTCCAATAAAGCTCGGGACTGAACAGTGGAGTGAATTATTGTCATGGAGTAGCAAAATTTTCTGTCAGCATGCCAGTAAGAAAGTTTCGTAAACTTCAAAAATCTTCCGGTGAATGTATGCAGTAAACAGGTTTTTTTTGCAGACTAAAAACACATCACTGACAGTACCTCATACGCGGCGAGCGATTTGTTAAACTTGAACATATTAAAGACACAGAATTGACAGTACAGGTTACCTACAACTGTAACAGAGCACAGTTGTTCCTAAGGAATGTCTGAACGCGATGTAAGCACTAGTTGCGACGCATGCGTCCCCTATTAGTGTACACAACAAAACGGCCCTTACTTAACTTGTATTTCCATTATTAACTTGTACTAACGGCCTTGTTTTTCCATCAAATTATTCTTAAAGAATATTTAAAAATAAATGATAAATAAATTTTTTACTTTTTTATCATAAGGACTAAGATTTTACCAAGTAACTAAAAACTAAATGCTACTTTTGAATTAGTTTAGAAGGATTCGTTTATTCTTTAAAACTAGGTTAGAAAGAATTGCTTGCAATAGCATATAGCAGGGTTGATGACGATAAAGCGTGAAAAGTGGCAGGCAATAAGAACCAAAAATATGAGTTGAAAAAACGTGAAAATTTATTGAAGCATGTGAAACTTACTTTGATTATTGTATTCTAGTACTGAGCAAAATAATTGAAATTTTTAAAGTTTTACTTTTTTAATATTCTTGTCACCCATTTTATTTTGTATACAAAGGATATTATAAGGGAACTAAACTACTGAACTTATTTACTCAATATAAATCAATATTTTTTGTTTAAAGATATACAGTGAAACCTCCAGGAAAGGCCACCTCTATGTAGCGACCATCTCCATTTATGACCAGTTTTGGGAGGCACGTAATTTTTTCCACAGATTTAGTGTCGAAAACCTTTTGGAGAGATTATTAAAACCTCTCCCAACGGCAGGCAAAAATCTGCACCGAAAACCGAAAAGTCAAATAAGGAAACACAAAAAAATATCGAAACACAAAATTTAACAAAACAAACGAGTAGATTAAAATGTATTCAAAATATTTGTGAGAGACTCTTATTTAGAGAGCTCTTTTTGACGATACAAACTCATGTTGTAGTCAGAGTGCACTAAAGACGATGCTATCTGTTACGTCAAGCGATCAGGTATCATAATTTTGATCTAGTTGCGCTTGTATAATTTTGATCTAGTTGCGCTTTCTACGTCATTTTGTTAACATCGTTTTGTTTGTCATCTCTAAGTTAACTTTCAAAAAATTCTATGGCTGGCAACAGCATTTTTATTTTTTAAGTTGTTTATTTTTCCAGCCTTCCCACAATGGAAACCCTTTACCTGACGGCTTTCTGTTACAGCAAAACAATACTAGTTCTCACACTTCAAGACAAACCACAAAACGACTGGATGATAATGGAACATACATTTTAAAGTGGCCTGCTTCATTCCCTGATCTCAGTCCCATAAAAAATTTAAGGAAAAAACTAAAAATAAACTTGAAAAAGCGGGAAAGAAGACATTTAAAGATCTCAAAGATGCGTCAATGTTTTTGCTCTGTACTGTAGTGGTTGAATTTTCTCATGACACATAATTGAATTTGGTTTCTATAATTTCTATGCAATTCTAATGCTAAAAGTGGAAAGAAAACTTCAGGAAGTCATTATAAGCTATTGTGCCTAAATGTTTCATTAATTAGTATAGTAATGTGTATTTAACTTATATCAATAAGTATGTAAGTGTGTATTGATAAGTATGCATTCGAATTACTTCAATTACTGTATTTGCAAGTTAATTTTAACATAAATCTTATATAAAATGCAAATTAAGAGTTTGAATATGTTTTTACAATAACTGGCGTACAATCCTCAATCTACAATTTTATCTAATAATCATAAATAACGAACCGCTCTTATTTGAAAGGAAAAAATCATTTACTATTTCACAAGAAGTTGAGATTTAGATGTCCTTGGGACAAAATAATTTTCAGTACAAAATGCCTTAGGATGGAAAATAGTTTCGAATGACACAACCACTGTCCGCGGGGAGTAATATTCACATTCCAGTAGAAAACAATGACACTTAGAGAGTGAAAAATTATTTCTTTCCACCGTTTCATTTTTCAGAACCAACTCTTTTCCTTCCAAATTGTTCTTTGAACTTCAATGCTGTCGCTAATCTTAAAGCCAATCTCAAACTGTTACTGAGTCTCATTACGTTGATGATGCGATGGAAACAAAGTCAGATTGTGACAATTCTATAGAAGATTAAAACCCTAAAATACAACGGTTATACTTCAGGAATAGCATACAAATCAGAATTTCCAACATTCCAAAAGTGAATAATTGCTCCATTTTCAGATACTGGGAATTCGAAATGCTGTAATAAATATCGTTTGCTGCCCGCCATTGCTTTAAGACAAAGGAGTCCGCATTACAATTGGGTTTTTTTGTGAATTAGACGATGGCAACACTCAATGGGTATCTAATATCTTATCGTTTGCGAAGATGAATGGCGTACTGAAGATTTACAGTAGCTGAAATAGCCTTGGATGAAATACTCGGCAGAAGAAAATCCATTCCTTTTGCAACGTTACTGTTTTCCTCCCCGTCAATATTTCTTTTATGATGTTGAAAAATATATCTGTTTGTTCTTACGGTTTAGGAGATAAGGGAAGAGAAATGCCAATCTAGTTGAATGGTCGAAGATTTGTTGAAATGGCTTGATCTAGAAAAAAAAGTATTTGAAGTTTTTATTAAACCAATCAACGAGAACTAAAATCACACAATTTTTTTCAATAAATCTTCAAAATAGTGAGTAGTAATGTAAAGAATTATTTTTCTGCAATATTCACCTCATTTAATTTAAATTTACTTATTTTTTATGCGAATTGCTTATGAATAACTAGATAAGTTGTTGAGGCTTAATGTTAAAGTATCGTATTTTATAATTCGAAAATGAAAATATTAATATAAAAAATAATCGGAAAACGATTAAAAAAAAGTCTGCCTTAAAAAAATTTTCTTTATCTCACTTTAATATATACTTTTTAGATAAGATATCGAATATTTTTTCGATTTCTTTACACAGATAGTTTGTAAGTTATGCTAAATTCGAAAGCAATTTTTAATATTTTTTATAGAATGGTGGGTGGCAGAATTCTCGTGTACCTTAACAATAGGAATCAACAGCTTGAAGAACGTTTCGTAACAATTGGCTAAGATAAATAATTATCAGTCAGTGAGTTTATTTTAACCCTTTTACACTTGAATTATTTTAAACTTAAATGATAGTCTTTTCTAATCATCCTCTTAAAAAAAAATCAAAAATGATATCATTTTGCAAATTTTTTGCTCAGTATTCCCTACAGTGATATTTTTTTTCTATATCAGTTGATTAAAGTTAAATTTGTGTCTCATTAAAAGAAACTGATTTATTGAACAAAAATATTTAGAAAAAATTTGTCGTCAATTCCATGGCAAGGTTTTTTAAAAAAAGAAAGTACTGTTCTATAAATTCTCATCTGTTCCTTAAAAAAAAAATGTGATGTTTCTTTTTCGTGATTCACATGATTGATATTTTGCTTAACTAGCATTATAGAATGTCTAAGCAAAGTATATAATAATTTTCATATTTCATGCTTTGCCTAAATTATTTTAAAAAATTAATGTTTGTCCTTGTATACGAGGTCTAGGTAAAGTAAATAATAATTCTCATATTTCCTACTTCGCATAAAGAGCCTTTATCAATTCATATGTTATCTGCAAATATGATGAAACACCGGCATTGTATAGAATGCCTAAGGCATTGTATATAATGCCGGATGTTTTTAGGCAAGGTATGAGATATGAGAAGTATTACATATTACTTTTCCTAGGTATTGTATATAATACCTAGGCATTCCATAGAATGACAAATGCTATTTAGGCAAAGTATGAGAAAACCGTCCTGTTTACACGTGATAATTTAAAAAAATAATGTGATTTTTTTAAATGTTACTCTTTATGACGGTTTTTAAAATAAAATAATAATAAAATAACTTAATCGAAATAAAATTAGGAATTTTACAGTTGAAATTTTAAATTTTATGCAAGATTCAATTCAGCAGTTAAAAGATATATTATAAAATAAGCTTCACAATTAAAAATGGACAGAAATATCTAATCAAATTTTGAGAGTTGTTTAGTTTTTAAAGAAATAATGCTATCATTTTTTTTTAAATGCTAACAAAAATTTGTTTTTACCTATATTATTAGCTTCAACTGATGATGAAATTTTGAAATGTTTTTTTGATCGAATCAGATCGGATAAAAACGAATCGGAGATGCATTTTATACTTTGCCGGTTTCAAATTAGGCATTCTATAAAATGCCTAGGAAATGTGTGAAAGATAAATCGTTTTATACATTGTCGGCAAGTTTTAGGCGTTATATAAAATGTCTAGGCATTCTATAGAATGCCGGATTTCAAACTTCGCCGGTAACACATACAATATCTAGGTAAAGTATGTAATAATTATAATAGTTCATCCTTCAGAGCCTTTGTCTTCGTAGACAATGTCTAGGTAAAGTATGTAATAATTCTCATATTTCATACTTAACGTAAAAAGCCTTTGCCATTGTATACAATATTTAAGCAGAGTAATTAATAATTCTCATGTTTCACACTTAGTCAAAGAACGCCAGGTATTGCATACAATGTCGTCATTTTGTATACTTCCAGTAAAATGTATATTGTATTAATATTCGAAACTTTAGAAATTTTCCAAATCTCCAAAAAAATTAATTAATTAATAAGCCCTTTTAATTTCAAATTAAAATAATCTTCCATTTACTAACAACATATCATTATTTAAATACCAATAAAATATTAATGGGTTTTAATTATAGGACTCAAAGAAGAATGGAACATGAATACGCCATTTTCTTCAGTTCTCAAATAAGAATTTATTTGATTAATCCTTGAAGATAAAAAATAAAAAAAAGAGAGAGGTGTTGAAAAAAAAATGAAAGAACAGTGATATATTTATCAATTACACGAAGTAATTGACCTAAAACATGTCATTGCTCAAAATATATTTGTAGAACAAGTTTAGGAAATCATGGTTCCATCGATTACGGAATCAAGCAGGTTTCTATTTAATGTGATATCGTGACCTTCCTTTCTAATTAAAGAGTTCTAATAATTAAAAAAATGCATGTATTCTATGTATCAGCTGTTTATTTTTTCTTCATTTTTTGAAAATTAATTTGTAAAATATATTTACTAATGTAATTTAATAAATCTGATCATTGAAACATAAAAAATGTTTATTATACCTAAATGTTAATGACACCCCTATTTAGTTGGCAATGTTTTAGCTGGAGCTATGCTTCATAAAACGTGGAAACGTTAAGAAATTTTTCGGAAAAAATGGTTCGGTAATTTATTTAATTGTCAATTTTCCATACTAAAAAAAAAGTCTAATAACCATTAATAAGATCGTACTCAAACTGTTAACTGTGAAAAAAACCATTTATTAACTGCTTTCACCAAATATGGTTAAATAACCAGAATTTTCTCGCACCAACTAGATCCACCTAATGAAGAAACTTAGTTCTTTGCAGCTGGGTACATACTATAGCCGAGAGGGTTAATCTGTCAATCTCGTGATCGTCAGAACGGGGTTCGAGTCTCAGCGTTGACACCACAATATTTCCTAATTCTCTTCAACACATGAAGCGTTTCCAGTGTCCCCCACTCCCTTATTTGTGACCCTGGACTATTAGAAAACGATACTCTCATTCACGCAAAGATGGCATCGCCATAAAGATCTTAAACACAAAAATGTCTAGTATTCCCCCTCTCTTGCGATAAGTTAAACAACTAGATAAACTTATTAAATCACATTCTATGGTTCAGTAGAAAAACATAATTCAACTCTATCCTAACTCCAAATTCCATTACTTTAAGAAAAGCTTATCACCAATATTCCAGTTAAATTTCTTCTTATGGTTTTGATACTATGCTCGTTGTAAACGGTTAAAACGTATAGTTTTGTATTCATTGTTTTTAACCGTACTAGTTGAAAATGGTTTTGAAACTGTAAAGACAAAAAAATTTCACCGTAGAAATTTTAACCGTAAAATATTGTAAACTTTACGGTTAATTGGACGGACAAACTGCTGAGGAATATTTTCATTTTATTTTCATTTTACTGTAATTTTCACCGGTAATTTAAATTATCTATACTTAGAATTTACGAATTTACTTTTATTTTTCTGTTAAAATAAAAGCAATTTATAAATTTAAATAAATTGCAGGATTGGAATAAGCGAAATTTAACGACGAATCTACCATTCTGGAAAATAATTATTGTACGAATAAACTATTTACGTTAGCAGTTTCTAATTAACGTTCTGTCGTAACCAACATCAACTAATCATAACTAATGAAATTTAAATAATTAGTTTATGGCTCTTCTGTCGATTAGAGAATGAAACTGATATGTAGTTTGAACTTTGCAAAGTATTAAATAAATAGTTCTAACTAGGAAAGTTAGTAAAATAGTTTGGAAAAGGAAGTTATACTAGTACAGTTATTCTTTTGTGTATTAACATGAATTTTATTTTTTAACGAAAGCTAATGCCAATGTATTAAACGTATCCACAGAACGCAAAATAAATTTGAAAAAAAAAAAAGAAATACCCTAAATAATTTTTTGTCTAATGATGGAATTTTCACTTAATACGATACAATTTTAACCCGTTACGGTTGTTTTAAATTTATGCATAGTTTTTATTATGGTATGAATTTATTTTTGAATTTTGGTCGTAAAAACAGAATACGCAGAATAAAACAGAGAAACATCCCTAATAGCAAACTACTTTACGGCAAACATTTGTTAGAATTTTCATTCAAAAATTACGGTAAAAAATAGGTGGCAGCAGTCAGTCTATCCAATTAATCGTTAAGTTTAGGGGGAAGGAAATTTTTCACCTATACGGTTTGGAAGCCGTTTAAAACTAGCATGGTTAAAAAACCATGAATTCAAAATTATTCTTTTTTTTTAAACCATTTACAGCTAGCATAGTTTCAAAATCGTAAAAAAAAAATTTAACTGGGCATTGGAACTATATTTTCTTTAGGTAATGGAATTTGGAGTTTACCGTAGTTTACTTTTTTCTGTATTTAAAGGAATACTATTTAACACAAGGCAGGTACTGCAAAAGGTAATAATATACTAGAGTATTAATATTATATAGCATTAATATAATATAGCATTAATATAATATAGCATTAATATAATATAGCATTAATATAATATAGCATTAATATAATATAGCATTAATATTATAAANCCCGGCCCGAGAATCGAACCCATAACCTGTGGCACGACAGGGCGAAGCACTACCGTACAGCCACCGGGGGTCAATAATATAGTAGAGGATTAATATAATATAGCATTAATATTAGTAATATTTAAATATCAATTTCTTATGTCTCTATTTTAGCTTTGCTCAATCCTAGAACGAGAATCTGTTTTAACTTTAAATTGACCTTTGGCCACGACAAGTTGTGATTGTTTAAAAAGCGAATATGAACTGAGGCCGAGCGATGGATAAAAATAGTTCTTTTTTATTTATCAAACTTAACAGTATTTATTTTATCATATGTATTGTTATTTATTTTTCCCATTATTGTTGATTTTATAAACATTATTTGTTGTTTTATTTTCTCAAAACTATTATATCTTATTTTACTAATTCTTCTCATCAAAACTATTATATCTTATTTCATCAAAGTAATTATTATTTATTTTATCAATTCTACTATTAATTTTTATTTTATCAATTCTACCATTTTTTTTTTCATTATTTATTTTATCAGTTCTGCTATGACTTGTTTTATTAATCCTACTGTTACGTATTATATAATCCTGTAATTGTTTATTTTAATAGTTATATTATTATTTGATTATATTATTGTTACTATGGTGGAAATATACTCATCTGACTCTTATATTTGGACAATTGTTTATCCTGCAGTTTATTTTTTTTCTAATTAAAGGAATACTATTCAATTTAAGGCAGATGCTATGTAAGGTATTAATATACATTAGTATATTTTATTATTTGATAATGAGCATTAAAATGTTCATTTTAAAATAGATTTTCTAGCCACATAAACACGACTCAAGTATCGATTTTTTACATCTCAATTTTAACTTCGCTCAATCCTAAAATAAGAGTCTATTGTAACTTGTACTTAAGCCACGACTAACTAGATTGTGAACCGATGAAGAAGCGAATATGAACTGAGGCAATGTGAACCGATTAAGAAATGAATATGAACAATGGAAAAATAGCTCTTTTTTTAATCAGTCCTTACAGTTTTTTATTTCTATCAAAGGTATTATTATTATTTGTTTTTCCCATTATTATTTACTTTCAAAATTCTATTGTTATTTATTTTACCAATCCTGCCATTTATTTTATCAATTATATCATTATTTATTTTTTTAATCTTGGAAAAATAGCTCTTTTTTTAATCAGTCCTAACAGTTTTTTATTTTTATCAAAGGTATTATTATTATTTGTTTTTCCCATTATTATTTACTTTAAAAATTCTATTGTTATTTATTTTAACAATCCTATTGTTATTAATTTATCCGCACTATTATTTTCATTTAACCGATCCTGCTATTTATTTTATCAATTATATCATTATTTATTTTTTTTAATCTTGGAAAAATAGCTCTTTTTTTAATCGGTCCTAACAGTTTTTTATTTTTATCAAAGGTATTATTATTATTTGTTTTTCCCATTATTATTTACTTTCAAAATTCTATTGTTATTTATTTTAACAATCCTATTGTTATTAATTTATCAACACTATTATTTTTATTTAACCGATCCTGCTATTTATTTTATCAATTATATCATTATTTATTTTTTAATCTTCTTCTTATTTAATTTTATCAGTTCTGCTATTACTTATTTTATTAATCCTATCGTAACACATTTTGTATATCCTTTAATTATTTATTTTGCTATTAATATTATTATTCGATTATATTATTATTATGGTTGCAAATATACTAATATAACTCATGTTTGGACAATTGTTTATCCATCAGTTGACTCTTTTTTTGTATTTAAAGGAATAATATTTAATGTAATGCTGGTACTTAACAAGGTAATAATATACATTAGTGCATTTTAATATGTAATAATTAGGATTATAATGTTAAACGTTAAAATAGTTTTTCCGGTCGTGTAATCTATTTTAGTATCGATTTTTTATGTCTCTATTTTAGCTTCCCTCAATCCTAACATGAGAATCAATTTCTAATTGTTGTGAATTAAGTTGTGAATTGAGAAGCGAATATGAACTGAGGCCTAATCGTGGAGAAAAAAAAAAGAGTTCGAGAATCGCTAGAATATATTGGTTGACTTATTTTCCTCTTTGACAAAAGAATAAAAGAAGATTCTGGGTTGTTAAAAACATGATTTGTCTATAATACCGAAATTTATAATTTCAAATTGTAGTTTTTTTCGCCACTTATTTCTACATTTACTACTAAACTTTGACGCAACAAATGATTAATCATTAAAGTGTGGCCCACCCAGAGTGTATTAAAAAAAATAAAATGTGGTCCTTGGACACACGAAAAAAAAAAAAGGTTTGAGCACCGCAGTGCTACACCATCATCAAAAATAATAAACGGTTCATGATAAATATTTTCAAACCCGAGCACGTACTCTAATGTGCCATCATACTAGTCACTTTAAAAATAAAAAAATCGAATTTATTTCCTAGTTTGTTCGTTACAATGTTGAGAACGAGACTTACAGTTGAGAAACTGAGTATCACTAGCAGGATGTTCAGAGGTTTTTACGTACCGTGCCTCTTGATTCACGGCGAACAATGCCATCAAATTTGTCGGAAATATGTCAGGCTGAAAATGACCTCCCGCTGATCACTTCTATGTATCTATTTTTTTGCGATACTAATTGAAATGACGTATTTGAAATCTGTAGAGAAATCAATTTAGATCTTCATTCCATACCGCTGAGTTCTGGAGATCAATGTTTCGTAAATCATCATCCACTAGATATATATATATATATATATTTCTAAACAATTTTTTCCTTTTTTTTAAAAGTGGTATTTAGTTCGGATGAAAAAACGTGTCATTATTATTACTCAAGGCTGAGAATCAGACTTCTTTTTTTTTTTTTTTAAATCTCCTTTTTGGAATGCCTTGCAAAGTTTTTCCTTAAAGGATATTGGCACCAAATTAATAATTATTAAAAATGACTTGAACTTGGACAAATTATTTCAAATTATTTTAAAAGTGTTTAAAACGGAGTTTCATCATTGGGACCGGGTTAGCCTAGTTGGCAGGGCGCTGGACTCACGTTCATGAGAAAGGGAGTTCGAATCCAGTCAGTCGAAGACTCCCTGTGTAGTAAATGCTGACTGGTGCACGTTAAACCTGTCGGTTCACAAAGTCCTCCATATTCCAATACCAAATTATACCTCTGGGGGTACTGAATTGGAGATGATTGTTCTCTGGTTCAAATCAAAATTACGCATTTGTGGATGAATGGATGTATGAATGGCTTCCGCCCTATGAACGAGTGGTACAAATGGGTGCAGCAAAAGTCGAACTCTTGGCCATAGATGGCGCCACTGGAAAACAAGAACAATCGTAATACTTGCCTTAATAGTCTACATCAACAGCAACAACAGAGTTTTACCAGGGTTTGAAACACGTTCAGTGTTATTAACAGTATTATAATTTTTTATTAAACATATTAAATAGGGCTCCTTTTTGGGTTTTATGATAAAGTTTTTCCTTAAAGAATAATAGCACTAAATTAATAATTATTGACAATGTCTGAACTTGAACGAATTTCAAATTATCTTAAAAAAAGTTTAAAACAGAGTTTGAAATACTTGCTTTTATTGTCATTATCAGTATTCAGTATTCCTATTTGGGATTTATGACAAAACTTTTCCTTAAAAGATAATCGCACTAAATTAGTATTTATTTAAAATATTTGAGCTTAATTAACTTAAATTATTTTAGGAGTTACATTATTTTAAGTTTAAGACTACTAATAATGAACTCCGTAGTCTTATAATTTTGAACCCGATCTTGAAGTCTCGGGAACTCCGAGATCAAGTATTGGGAAAAATTTGCCTTCTCGGAAGACTTTTTCAATAGAACTAACCCACACTTGCGTTTCATGGAGAGGAAAACCACGAAAACTCCCACAGTTAGATTAACGGCAAGGGGACTCTAACCCATGATACGTCAACCACTGAGATTTTCCGTCAGCTCTGTGGTCGGTGTGAGCCGGGTGCAGAATTCATATTCATCACTAGGTTTCGAACCTGGGTTACCTCATTGGAAGGCGAACGCTTTATTTCTTGAGCCATCACGGCTCCAATGCGATAATTCATAAATAATGCTCACATTCAATGAATAATTCTATGAATTCCGTTAATTAGGTAAGAAGTTATTCAGGGTATAACGCTTTGTTTATTGTTATAATTATTTTTATTTCGCGGATTGTACCAGTACTGCTCAGTTCCTATTTCCGGAATCTAGAATGTCGAAAAACAACAATTTTATTATTATAATTACTTTTATTTAGCGAATTATGATCAGTTATTTCCGGAATCTGGAAAGTCGAAAAACAACAATATTATTATTATAATTACTTTCTATTGCGGATTATTCCTGTACTATCGTTAGTTCCTATTTCCAAAATCTAGAATGTCGAAAAACAACAATTTTATTATTATAATTACTTTTATTTTGCGAATTATACCTACTATGATCAGTTATTTCCAGAATCTAGAAAGTCGAAAAACAACAACTTTATTATTATAATTACTTTCTTTTGCGGATTATTCCTGTACTATGGTTAGTTCCCATTTCCCAAGTCTAGAATGTCGATAAATAACAATTTTATTATTATAATTACTTTTATTTTGCGAATTATACCTACTGTGATCAGTTATTTCCGGAATCTGGAAAATCGAAAAACAACAACTTTATTATTATAATTATTTTTGTTTTGCAGATTATACCTGTACTATGCTCAGGTATAATCTGCAAAATAGGTATAATCTTAGGTATAATGCTCAGATATAATTTCAGTTCCTATTTCCAGAATCTAGAATGTCGAAAAACAACAATTTTATGATTACAATTTTTTTTGTTTTGCAGATTATACCTGAGCATAATACAGGTATAATCTGTAATCCCTGTACTATGCTCAGTTACTATTTACGGAATCTAGAATGTCGAATAACAACAATTTTATTATTATAATTATTTTTGTTTTGCAGATTATACCTGTACTATGCTCAGGTATAATCTGCAAAATAGGTATAATCTTAGGTATAATGCTCAGATATAATTTCAGTTCCTATTTCCAGAATCTAGAATGTCGAAAAACAACAATTTTATGATTACAATTTTTTTTGTTTTGCAGATTATACCTGAGCATAATACAGGTATAATCTGTAATCCCTGTACTANGCGACTCCAATGTGATAATTTATAAATAGTGTTCACATTCAATGAATAATTCTATGAATTCCGTTAATTAGGTAAAAAGTTATTAAGGGTATAACGCTTTGTTTATTGTTATAGTTACTTTTATTTTGTGGATTGTAACAGTTCTGCTCAGTTCCTACTTCCGGAATCTAGAATGCCGAGAAACAACAATTTTATTATTATAATTACTTTTATTTTGCAAATTATACCTACTATGATCAGTTATTTCCGGAATCTGGAAAGTCGAAAATCAACAACTTTATTATTATAATTACTGTCTATTGCGGATTATTCCTGCACTATCGCTAGTTCCTATTTCTAAAATCTAGAATGTCGAAAAACAACAATTTTATTATTATAGTTATTTTTGTTTTGCAGATTATACCTGCACTATGCTCAGTTTCTATTTCCGGAATCTAGAATGTTGAAAAACAACAATTTTATTATTATAATTACTTTTGTTGTGCGGATTATGCCTGTACTATGTTCAGTTCCTATTCCCGGAATCTAAAATGTCGAAAAGCAACAATTTTATTATTATAATTACTTTCTATTGCTGATTAACTCTATGGTTAGTTCCTATTCCCAAAATCTGGAATGTCGAAAAACAACAATTTTATTATTATAATTACTTTTGTTTTGCAGATTATGCCAGTACTGCTCAGTTCCTATTTCCTGAATCTTGAGTGCGCAAAAAAACAAGATAAACATCTATCATTACCCCATCGTGATTTTAATGTCGCTACAAATTGCGCAATACCTGTTGTAGTTGGGGGGTGGTGGAGAAACTGTAAGTCACCTAAGTTGATGTTTTTAACATTTTGTCATCGGGAAAAAAACAAAGTCATTTTCTACAAAGCTTAAGCCTCACCACAGGGATTCCAAATCGCAGTACACTTTTTAATGACATGTCATAACAACGCAACAGGTAAGGTCACAGCTCCTTTTATATGCCTAAATAAGGCACATGGTTTTTAGGTGAATTATTTAAGATTCCTTCCTACCCACCCTCTCTCCTGTTATTTTTTTTAATGAATTTATTTCAATTTCTTTTTGTTCTCGATGAAAGCTCGCCACGGCGCCAATTGTCTGCACGCTGTCCGTGTTATATGGCACTTGATATCATCTTTGTTGGCGTAACTGTTAAGAAGCTGTCAAACAGGAAGAAATCGTTACAAAATGCTCATCGAGAAATTTTATTCTTAATACTTATCATTTTATGCTTTCCGGTGCAAAGGCGGAAAGTGTTTTTGAGGAAGAATACGCGGTTTTCTGCGACTTGTGGATTTGCATATTTATATGTTCACCTGTGACCCGAGATTTAAATAATGGCAGAAAATTTGATTTTTTACTTAGAAATATGTAGCTTAGAAGAAAGTAAACTCGTGAATGCGATTTACTTGGAAATAAGTAGCTTTGAAGACAGTAAATTTATAAATGCCATTTTTTACGTGGAAATATGTAGCTTAGAAAAAAGTAAGCTCATAAATGCGATTTTTAACTTAGAAATATGTAGCTTAGAAAAAAAGCAAACTCATAAATGCTATTTTTTTCTTAGAACTATGTAACTTGGAAGAAAGGAAACTCATAAATGCGATTCTTTACCTACAAATATGTAGCTCAGAATAAAGCAAACTCATAAATAAATAAAATAAAAAAATTTAAAAAATTTAATTAATTTAACTTACTTATTTTTTAAATATGTTTAAGCATTTTTTATATAAAAAATGATAAATTTTAATTTTTATCATTTTTTGAAAATCGTACGATGTATTTGCAGTGTATTTTTCATCTTTTAATCATGAAACAAATTCCACTTCATTCAAATAATATATTTATACAGCATAAAACTATTCAAAAGTTCACTCGAAGCCAGTTTCCTATTTTTCTTACATAAGTTTTCTTTGTCATCGACAAAACTTCGACCAACAACGGTAAATACAATTGTATTTTTACTTAAACAATAGTTTTATAAAGGCTTACCCAACAAGAAAAATAATTTCAAAATATATTTTGTTTGATAAAATTGTACCAACTATTGTGCAATGTATTGAACCCTGGGTTCGAAATGATATGATACTCAAATAAGCAGATAATAATTAGGAAGAACATTTCCTGGCGAAAATTTTTAAAAAAATAATTAACAAATAGTCAACGTAATGAAATGTATTAACAATACCTCGTTTGTTTAAAATTAAAACTTAGCTCCACATTTAAGGCTGTTTCTCGATTGTCACATGAAATTACGATTTCATGTAAATATGTTATTTTTATATCTGCTCTGAGTTTACAATTCTCGACCATCAGGTCAACTTAAACATATTTTTAGCAATCGCATTCTACACTAATTATGAAAATGGCACTAAACGACAAAATGAAGATGAAAATTGAAATTCAAAAAATAAGCCACGGTTTTGCGAAAATAAAAAGCATATGTGATCTAATTTTTTAATCTGTAAAAACGTGACGTTTAAACGATCATAAAAACTTGCGAAAATTAAATATTATTCATTGATTTTGATAATTTGCATCTAGGTGGTAAACTCTCGCCAAATTGGCTATTTTCAAAAAAGTTTCAATACTTTTTTTACATTTAAATTATTTGAGTGTTCCAATGAGCAAATATTTCTAATATTGTAAATGTAGCCTTGCGTGAAGTGTAAAGAACTTAAACTGATACTTTTTTTTATTATTTATTTTTTATTTTGACCAGCACCAACTACGGCCGCAATTAAAATTTGCATAAAAATTTGAAATTATTCATCAATTTGGTTGACTGTCATCTAGGTCAGTGGTTTCCAATTGGTTAATTCCGTGAGCATGCTATTTTCATAATCGCTGTGAGTTTGCAATTTTTGAGCGTCAGGTCAACTTAAGCATATTTTTAGCAAGCATGTTCTACGCTAATTACGAAAATGGCACTGAACGTTCAAATGAAAATGAAAATTGAAATTCAAATAATAAGCCACAGTTTTGTGAAAATGAAAAGCATATGAGATCTATTTTTTTAATCTGTAAAACGCGTGACTTTTAAACGATCATAAAAACTTGCGAAAATTGAATATAATTCATTGGTTTTGATAATTTACATCTAGGTGGTAAAATCTCGCCAAATTGGCGATTTTCAAAAAAGTTCAGTAATTTTTTATATTTAAATTATTTGTGTGTTCCAATGCTCAAATATTTCTAATATTGTAAATGTATCCTTGCGTGAAGTGCAAAGAACTTAAACTGATACTTTTTTTAATTTTTTATTTTGACCAGCACCAACTACTGCTGTGATTAAAATTTGCATAGAAATTTGAGAAAATTTAAAATTATTGATCAATTTGGTTGACTATCATCTAGGTCAGCGGTTTCCAATTGGTTAATTCCGTGAGCATGCTATTTTCATAATTGCTGTGAGTTTGCAATTCTTGAGCGTCAGGTCAACTTAAGGATGCTTTTCTTTAAGGCTCGGTCGTCATTTGAAAAGATGCTTTTTCACGAATAATGTGCTATTTTTATAACTGCTGTGAGTTTGTTACAGTTAGTTGTTATGATTGTTAGGTCAAGTGTAGCCTCTCTAAAGTCAGCGCTGTCTATGCTTATTCCGAAAATGGAACGAAACGTCAAGGCCGTTTTATCCATTAGGCACTGTAGGCAACTGCCTAGGGGCCCCGCCACGCTCAGGGGCCCTGTGCTACAGAGAAAAAAAATTAACAATGTTTCTTAAACAGTAAGAATTTAATTCGCAATTTCAATGACGATTGTCTTGCTCTGTACATTACATCGACGCTATTTTAGTACATTTCTGAACGCATTCCAAATTAGATATTAATATTATGGTAGTTAGTTCATATATAACGCAGTAATATAATCGCAAGCAATTTTATCGCGGTAATTTTAACGCCGACTAATCAGATGACTATACAGCAAGAGCAGCTTTTTTAACACAACACGCTTGAAAAACGCGCAAAATTCTACGTTGTGAATGCACACTTACTGTTCTGGTACCTACCATAGGTATGTATATTCTATGGCCAAGCTACCAAAGAGTATGTAAAAATAAGGTTGGCAGTACTGGTTCGTTCGTCGCATGACTGGGGAATTCCCCGATCCGCTAAATACATACGTTGTATTGTGTCATAGACAACATTTTTGAAACATTTTTAATGTAATCGTTGAATTTTCACTTCGTGCAATTGAATTTTCACTTCGGCTGAACGTTTCCTTAAATTTCTTCTCATACAGAACCACAAAGGGGAAGAACTAGCCACCGAGAATTGAAATTAATTAAAAACTGTCTTCGTTCAACTATGTCTCAAAACCGTTTAAATTCATTGGCCATAATGGCAATTGAAAATGATGTATTGGAAAAGGTTAACTTTCAGGATGTCTTGAACGATTTTGTAACAAAAAAAGTTAGAAGAGTTAATATTTAAGCTTATTGTAGGATTTTTTTAAATGCATATATTAATTACTTATATTCTTTTCGTTTGATTCAATATTTTTATTGAATAATGTGATAATATACTATATATAATATACTGTGATATATAATAATTAGGAAGAAGACGGTAGGGGAGGGGGCCCGAGACGAGCATTGCCTAGGGGCCGCGACATGCATAAGCCGGCCCTGCGAAACGTCTGTATAGAGAAAAGCCACTGTGGGTATAGTAGTTTACGACCATGTCAACATTCATTTATGAAAAGGTATTCCGATATAGAATCGAGTTAACATGTCTTATATGCTAGTGAATTGGTATTGTATTTTTGTAGTGGTAGACAAACTACAGTAACGCTTTTCATTTTCACAAAATTGTGGCTTTTCTCCATAGTGACGTTTTGGGCCAATTTTCAAAATAAGTGTAGGCAGCGCTGAATTTAGATAGCCTAAACTTGAATTAATAGTCATGAGTTACAGCAGCTAACTCACAGCAGTTATAAAAATAACTTAATATTCGCAGAAACGCATCATTTCATTGTGCGACGGACGCTCAGAAAAACAGCCTTAAATCACAGACAGCATAGATATTTTGAATTAATATTTTCCATTTTGAGTTTATAACTCTCAAACAATGACATTCTTATTATTTTTAGCAAAAGTGCTTCAGAAAAAGCTGTTTTTTTTTAAATCTCAGTCGTGTGTCGTCACATAAAATAATGCTTTTTTTCGAATAATATGCTATTTTCATAATTGCTGTGAGTTTTCAAAAGTTATTCGCGACTGCTAGGTCAAGTTTAACAAAATATCAAGTTCAAGTATAATCGAGTTAGGTCAAGCTTAGCACTTAAACAGAATCTTTTTTATTTTTTTGAACCCAAAAATATACTTTTTCTTGTTGAATAAAAAAAGTTTTATAAATTTAATATAATACGAAATAAAAACAAGAAATAAGCAGAGAAGAATTAAATTGAACGAGTCACTTTTACATCTCTAGGTTCATGTCCGAATTGGTAATAGAGAAATGAGTTTATATACTGTGATAAATAATAGAAATAAATACATAATAACAATAAATAATTTAAACACAAATAAATAAATAAAAAACACTTTTAATCAATTGATCAGACATAAGCGTAATGATAAGAAACTTTCAATAATCTGGCATTGATCCAAGAACGAACCATAAGGTAAATCTTTAATATTGTATTAAAGAGCAGTTAAACATTTAAACTTTAAAAAAAAATCGTCTCGTTCCTACGCTTGATCATAAAAACTCATAAATGACGGCAATTCCAATTTCCAAGATTAAATTATATGTTTGACTAGTTACATAAAGGCAACTATCTCTTCTTCTAAACTTTATGTCTCGAACAATAAAAAGAAACCGAAGCATTCTTTACGAATACTCACACCAAAGACGTAACCACCCTACGTGGCCTTGGTTGTTTAAAAAAAAAATAAAAAAAATAACGAATTTCGCAAACAAATAACTATAACTCCTAACAGGAAACATGAAGCTATCCAAGAAAAGTATTTCATAAAAATAACAGGTATTTAAAGGATCTTCCCAGATCCGGCAGTGAAAATTAATTGAATAAATAAATAATAATTTTTTTTAAAAAAAGACATTATCTTTCGTCAGTTTATTTTAAATTAACCGTCAAAATAATTCTCATTGACAAACATATCTTTTGCATATGATTAAATAGTTGAAATCTGACTACAAATTTAGACATATATCCGGGTTTCATGCATTTAGTTTGACAGATCACCGCGGTAGGTTAGTGTATGTTTAGAGAAGTAATTACCAAATTACTGATATTTTTGCCGCTCCCACATTTCAGAAGAAGAATCGGTTTTTAGAGCTTTTATAAGGTTGTGTTCGTCGAAGATAGTGTCGTCGCATGAAATAACACTTTTTCGCCTAAAAAAAAAATGCTATTTTTATTACTGCTGTAGGCGGGCGCGATTTCGTCGACTAGCAAGTAGCAAATTGATTGTTAAAAAAGAAACCGAATGCAAGTTACAGATAAAAAGCAATAGCAAAAATAACTAGTAATTTTTAATGGTCTGGATTTTCATTGTGTATCATTGTCGTCTTTTTTTCTAGTGATTTTCAAATTAACACTTCGTCAAATTCAAATTCTCACTTCTCCAAATTCAAATTATGACTTCTCCAAATTCAAATTATGACTACTCCAAATTCAAATTATCACTTTCTCCAAATTCAAATTATGACTATTCCAAATTCAAATTATGACTTCTCCAAATTCAAATTCTCACTTCTCCAAATTCAAATTATGACTTCTCCAAATTCAAATTATGACTTCTCCAAATTCAAATTATCACTTCTCCAAATTCAAATTATCACTTTCTCCAAATTCAAATTATGACTTCTCCAAATTCATATTATCACTTCTCCAAATTCAAATTATCACTTTCTCCAAATTCAAATTATCACTTTCTCCAAATTCAAATTCTCACTTCTCCAAATTCAAATTATCACTTCTCCAAATTCAAATTATCAATCAATTCAAATTATTTTCCGATCTTTTTTTCCATAGTTACAAATCGTTTTTACTGCTACAGCCGCATGATTTTTCCATTTCGGTACTTTTTATACGATAATATTGCGGAACCCAAAATTAGAATTTGAGTACTCATTTTTGCTACGCAAGATTAACGGTTATTCCGTGGATAATCCTAGTTGTTTTGTGGTCGTTTCTCTCGGCAGTTATTTTAGCTATTTTTCGTTTTTAAGACATTTTTACAGGGTCATCCAAATTCCAATGTAATGTTATTGTACGCGTGAATTTCAAGTTTGAGGAATAATTTTTTGATGCTGTACAATCGAGTGCTTGCAACTATTCAGTGTTTAGCATTCAATGGTCATTTTATTGCTATAAGTCACACAGCAACATATAGTCACATATTGCTAAATTCTCTGCATCACATAATGTATTGCGATATGATAGCTTTAAAAAATGCTTGTATGAATCCTGATTTTGCTTGTAGTATTATACAAGTAGTATTATACAAGTATTATACTTGTAGTAGTATACAAGAAAATTCTGCTACTGATTTTGGAAAATGAAATCATGCCCCGGTAATGAGTTTACATTAACCAGTTAACGTCGTATTAACTCGTCAGGATACAATCTCCATTTCAGTACGTATGAAGTATATACTCGTCGTGTAAAAAAGGTACCCTTAACTATCAACCGTCAACATTTCAAAAAAATACTATAAGAATATTATTTAGTGGTATGTTTCATTTATATTAACAATAGAACTGCTAAGTATTTAATATTGCGGGGAGGTTTGGAGGCGAATTCTCGCGGACTTAAGCAGCGAGCGTTGATTTGAGGTCTTCTCACTTTCACTTCGTGTTATTTTTACATGTATCTCATGTAGAGCATTCTCGTTCCAATGAGGTGAACCGGGTTCGAATCCCAGCTATGGCCGGTCGATACAAGTTTCGCATCCGGCTTGCACCGATCACAGTGCTGACGTGAAATATCCTCAGTGGTAGACGGATCATGGGTAAGAGTCCCCTTGCCGTTGGGTTAACCATGTGAGGTTCTCGTGGTCTTCCTCTCCATGTAAAGCAAATGCGGGTTAGTTCCATCAAAAAGTCCTCCAAGGAAGAAAATTTCATCCAATACTTGATCCATGAGTTCCCTTGCCTTCTGTATATGGTTCAAAATTACAAGGCTACCGAATTGAACATTGGTACTCGTAACCCCGAAAATTGGGTCGGCTGTTTAATGACGGTAATAAAATAAAATAAAATAAAATAAAATAAATCCCATAAGGTTATTTGCAATTAGTTTTTATTTTGTTGACCTTACTGCAAACTGTCTGGAACAAAATAGACTAACTCACACGTATGCGTTCAATCTGATTGGCTTCTGAATACACAAATGCCACAATTTACCAAAGGATCCTATACTAGTTCAGGGGCTCTAGTTTTACCTAGGATGACGTTACTTGCAGTAATCCAGTTGTTTTCCAGACTGAGGATTTTCTTATTACTTTCAACAGCGAGTATTTTTAATAGTTTGGCATAATATTAATTTAAATCATTTTCATGTTCTTTTGAGATAAACTTATACGCAATCACTGTCTTGCTGTGATTTTTATAAATATATGAATCTTTAAGAATGAAAAGAATTTTGTGACGTTTTAAACATCGTATTTTGTTCATAATCGAAAACCAATCCAGCCCATTGGACGGTAAGAAGTCTACAAAGTCTACAAAGAAAGAAGAAGAAAAATATTTCATCAAAGGGTAACCAATGATCGCAATAATATCGATCATAATTTTCTCTGTTCTGTTCTTAATTCTTATTATGTTAGTTTTAAATTTTTTTTTAAATATTTTTTTTATAAATAGTTTGTAGATTCATAAATTTGCTTTCTATGACATTTATACAATCTCTATACTTACTTTTAGATTCATTTGTTTTTTCTTCCGAGTCATAAATCACAAAATTTAGTTTTTAATGTAAAAATTTAAAAAGAAAAAAAAATTTATTTTCTTTGTTTAATAATTCTTTCAACCCTTGCTCTTTTTTTTAACGTTTACTCTAAAGAAAGGTAGAAAGAAACCGGGAAATTGAGTTTTAAAAATTCTTAGAAAATAGACCAGGCAGCAGCAATTCGTTCCAATCGTCTGATTCTTGGAATACGCTTACTTCGTGACTGGTAAGACTATATTTCCGTATTATTTATGATTTTAACCAATCCTATATGCTTTGTTTTTATTTGGAATAAATACGTAACTATTCTATGAGGTGGTTTTCTTTCAAATTGACCTACGCTCTTCGTGACCTAGATTACTTCACACTATTTAATTTAAATGGTTTTCTGTCACTTTCTTATGTAAGATATATTTATATAAAGAAATAGTAATTACCTCATACCTGTTGTTTTATTATTTAGGCAAGATTCTGTATAGATTTCGTTCTCATTGGGCAATAATTCACATTGCATTCGTGGTAATATGTTGAATTGTAGGTGTTAATGTTTACTTCGAAGAAAACGTAAAATCTTATAAACTGAAAAAATTTATTTAAAACTTGATCTAATGATTTGTTCTACTGCAATATAACTTAAGGTCATGACCTTTTAAATCCTGGCGAACAAAGGCAATTTAAGATTTTGCAAAATGCATCGAAAAAAATTTAATTAATAACGAAAGAGAAGAATTAAGAAAAGCAAATACACCCACATTAAATATTTCTCTAACATCGCCAATCATAAACATAAAATGGAAACGGATTTATTGAAGTTGCAGTATATAAAGTTTTCATGCATTTATGCAATAATTATATTGATGTAAAGTTCATACAATTTCTCTTTCTAGGAAAAACCGTAAGAGCAGCTACAACTGATTTGGGTGCTCAATTTTACGTTACATTTTGTTTTGATTTCTATGAAAAACCGTAAGAGCAGCTGCAGTTGTTTGGGGTGTTCAATTTTACGTTACATTTTGTTTTGCTTTCTATAAGAAAAAAAGAAACCTAAGAGCAGATACAGCTGTTTTGGGTGCTCAATTTTACGCTACATTTTGTTTTGCTGCGCTGCTAGAATAATTAAATATTAAACTTTTAGCAAAGAATACCATGCGGTTGCTCCGCAGCAGACAGAAACGCAATAATAAAGCTGAAATTTGATGAGATGGCGGGGATATGTTTATTTTTGATTTACGTTATTTAAAAACCCTTTAATGGTGCTTTTTCCATTGAGTGTTTTTAAAAAAATGCTTAATTTTCGCTTTTCGAAAATGAGCTTTTTCTTTTCTTTATCACGCCGATTTTTGCCACGTATTATGCAAAAGCCTGCTTTTCACATTGTTCTATTCAACGTTTTTATAATTCATTGAACCACAATCTATTTCGGCGTACCGTCGGTCCATAGCATATGAAAGCGCCAATCATTTTACAAGTTTGATGAAATACTTGCGAGTCCGTATGTGGCTATATGCTGAGCTGGATTCGGTGAGATTATTGCACTCTCATGTGCAACTCTGCTGCATTTTGCAAAATATTCTCAATTTCAGACTTCATTTTCCGTTCTCTGATATCAAACCGAAAAATCTCTTGATCATTTTATAATGGCTAATATAATCAAGAAAAAGAGTCCTTTGCCAGAAACTAGTTATTTTATCATGATCATGTAAAGTCTTTGAAAATTATTTTACATTTTATTAATGCATGTAGTGCTTAAAAATATTTTTTGAGTGCTTAAAAGTACATAAAAGGTGCTTATTTTTTGTTGAAAGATTTGGCTACACGACCTGTTTCATTATAATTTTGTTCGAAAGCTATTGCAATTTTAAGAGCTGTTTTTCAACATTTGTTCTCAGGTGTTTTGCTTAAAATAGTGAATCGTTATCCATTGTAGTAGGAAAGGGAATTTATCTCCCTCTCGAAATCTTCATTTTATAAGCTCGCGCTTGAGTTCATACCAAAAGTGGAAGAAAGGAGAAAGAGAGGACAGAAATAGAGAAGTTAGATGTTGCAGGATACGGAATTGAACATTAGAAATTGGGTCGACTGTTCAACTACGGCAATTAAAAAAAATACCATTAGGAAAAAAGGGAATAGAACTCCTCAGAAATAAAAATCTGTTTTATTGGATATAACTGCCTATTTCGTAATTTTTTTTTAAAAAAATCTAAAAAACAGCTGATTTTATTTTTTTCTGTATGCTTGTATTTGTACAAATACAAGCAGCTATGGTAAAGTAAATGATCATAAAACTTAGTCATTATCCTTGTAAGCTGTGTAAATAGGAAATCAACACGGAACTGACAGCTTTCAAGAAATTATTCATTTTCGGTAAAATTATTCCATTCTTAATTCCTTTTTTTATATATATACACGTATATACTGAGGTCGGTATCCAGTTAATCTATATGATGTCAGTGACACCCTTTGACGCTGTATAATAAGCTTCAGCCATAGTTCCGGCTGGTTGGAAAGGGGAAGGTCGGGTCGAGGGTCCAGCACGATGCCAAGGTTGTTCAAGGATCCTCAATGATTTGGTTAGTTCTTCCGCCAAATTCAATGGGTTGGGCGCCAAAAGAATGGTTGTGAATACTCAAATAGGCAAGACCTCTTGTTCTTTGTCTAACGAAAACATACAGCACGTCCTGAAACTTTAATGTTGGCTTCGTATGGCGATGGTACGGGTGTTAGTTCTTTAAAAAAATGGCAAAGAATTTTAAACGCTTGTCAAAAATAAATAGCTGAATACAACCTTTGGAGACTTTTACATGTGATACTCACAAACATGTTTTGGACCTTCATACAAATAATAATTACTTCCAAGGGTTTTTTTGGTGCTTAATATTAATTTCGGTAATGTACCATGGAATTGCTTAAATTTAAAAGGAACTATGTGTTCCTTACCGTTCATAAAGTTATTTGTTTCTACTAATATTTAAGAACTTTAAATCTTTATAATTATAATTTAAAAGTTTACCCTGATCTTGCTTAAATTTAGTCAGAACTATGCGCTCTTCGCTGTGCATAAAGTTATTTGTTTCTAATATTTTTTAAGGAACTTATATTTCAAAGAATATTTTATGATATTGGTTAAATTTGATCAGAACTAAGTGCATTCAGCAATATTAGTAATAAGTTTGATTAAGTTGGTGAGTTTATTTTTATGTTCTTTTTATAATTAACTTATTCTTAATTACTGTATTGCTGGGTGATTTACTGTATTGCCTCGTCTTAAGTAATGTATATAGGTTGAAACTGAAAACAAATCCATCCCAGTGGATAACAAGAAGACGAACATCAATTGATTGTAATTTTTGAAACCTATGACTTGAATTGTTGTGACGTTTATGAAAAATCAATCCTGGAAGAAAAAAATTTTTTAACCAATGGGTAACCAGTGATAATAGTGAGATCACAATTTTTTTTCTTTTTTTTATTTATTTTTTTTCCTTCTTTTTTTTGTGGTTTAAAATTTTAGCACTTGGTATTTTCGCCCAAATAATTTTTAGTACATTTCAGAGCTAAGAAATTATTGCTCATTCATCTGGAAAACCTATGGAAAAAAAAAAAGTTCAGCTTCCAAATCGGTTGAAATGCAAGGAGTGAAAAGTGATTTATAATTGATTACAATAGGGAACAAATTTCGTGTTGAATTTATACAAATACTTAACCTTTCCTGATTCGGCTGCGAGGATTTGATATCTGAAATTAGTTTTGCTCTCTAAAGCCGAAGATTATTATTTTTTTTTTTTTTACGACAGGCACTGAGCATTCGTTCTTAACCTTGGAAAATGCCGGAAGTGTTGCTCATTTAACGTTACCCAGTGGGCACACGTGAGCCTAAGTCAAGGAATATAGCCCCAGTCCCTCTATATTCTTTGCCTAAGTCGCGGAGGCGAGCAACATTACCCAAGTCACAGATAACCGTTTATAGGATGGGCCACATTCACACAATGGAGAAGAACACACGCAGAAAGAAACATCCATGATCGATCGGGATTCAACCCACAACCATTGGTCTCGACACGCTGACCGCTCGCCACCTGTCCGGCGGGCCAAAGATTACAAAAAGGAAAAGTTCAGCTCATCGAATGTGTCACTAACGTGGAAAACTGCCTGTTTTTTTTTTTGTTGTCGTGTCTATGACATAGCCGAATCAAATGTTTCCATGCGTCTTGATTACTGATTCTGCGATTTACTTGATGTTATCGTCCTAAAGGTCTATCAATGACGGCAAGACTCCTATCTCTCTCAGATTAGCACTCATTGCTGGACACTCAAAGACGTGGCATGGTGTCAGCTGCGTATCTGGGCAGTTTCCACAATTCCTATATTTTCCCGCCCTCTCTGTCGATCTTCATGCCTCTGTGGTGATTGGTTCTCAGCCTGACTATAGTGGATCTATCGGCATTTATATTACAAATCATGTGTTTCGCTGGAATTGGTTTTTCTCTTAGTTTAGATTTGGCAATTGCATTTGCGTCTCGGATGGAGAAATTACAGTGATTAAGGTTGAGATTTCTGGCATCTTTGGCTAACTGCCCGGTGCGGTATGCTATACTCTCCCCACCAAAAAAAAAAAATAACGAGTAACACACTCATTTCTTATAAATTCTTTGCGCTTCTGCGTAAGGAGCAATGTGACATTCGGGAAGTACGTCACCTGCGAACTGGCTGAAAGACAACTCAACTCTACATGTATGGTTGCGAACGCTGTCTCCCGCCTACTTCCATTTTATTCATTCTTTCTATCTCAAAATATGTTTGGTACTGTTTATACTGTGCAGTACTGTTTATAAATAGTTCACAAATGCAGAATAAACCAACAATAAACAAAAAGGGAAAAATTAAATCTCCCCTCCCCCATCCCCAGAAGTGGTTAAAAGGAGAAGAGGGTGAAATTCCGTTTCAAAAACCTCTGCTGCTGAGCCCCTAAATGTTGCCTTTTCCTTAATTCACAAGGACTGCACCAAGCCTTGGGAGATCGGTTTACATTATGTCTATCGAAGATACATTAGATACATTCCCCTAGATACATTCCTCTAGTTACATTCTCTGCTAAAGCTACTGATTTTTTTTAAATGGCATTTATACTCTATTTATTGTCGAAATGTACAATTTTAAAACTTTATATATGACGGGGTCTCGCGTAAATATTGCGTCGAAAATTCCAGGCACATCATCGGCATTAAAATTGCATAGAAACCCATGCCTGGAAATGTTGTCGTACGGGGCTAGGGGAGCTTTCTTATTATGTCCTGCTCAAAAGTACTCGAAAAAACTGTTTATAATAAGGAAGCATCCCTAGTGGCGTATGACGATATTTCCGGACAAGGATTCCTATGTAATTTCAATCCTGATGAGACTTCTTAAATCCCCTAGACGTTTGTTGCAACATGACCTCCCTGTGAACGTTTTTCTTGTACATTTCGACAAAAAATAGACTGAAAATGTCATTTAAAAAAAATGTAGCTGAGAAACCTATATATTTTTTACATCAGCGATTTGAAATTTTCTAAGATTTGTAAATAAATCTCAAGCAATGGAAAACAAAAGTTGTTTCCTAGTGTTATTATTTAGCAAAAATATCTTATTAGGTGTGTTCAAAATATTATTATTTTTAACTCGAAAATTTTTTCAAATCAATCAATAAAAACAATATTTTAAAGAAAAAAAAAACATTAGAAAATGAGTAATTAGGCTGTCATATGCTAAGTAATGCTAATATGTTACCTTTAGCTGTGATTACCTTGAAAAAATGTCATTCTTTCAGAATAAAAAAGAAATTCACATTCAAATTAATAAAATACAGAAATATACACATTCACTTAAAATGTAAAACGCAGCAACAACTCAAAAACTAACTCCAGCTAATTAACACCGTTGCTAATTCCTCTACATTCTAGTTCCCCGAAACGCCACTTGGGAACCGCTGCTTTACTTATAAATCTAAGTATGTTTTTTTTTCCATAAAAAAATATTAATACAGTCTACAAACATAAAATTTTGTACACCGAATCAATTAGAAAGTTTATTGATAAAATAGTGTGTCATACTTTTTATATTTAATGTATAGAAAACGTTGCATATTTCCATGGACATCTGTTACTAAGTTTTTGTTGACTAAAGAATTTATTTCTGTTCGTTCCACATGTGTCTTCCTCAACTGTCAAATTTGCCGCCATGAAAGTTCCAAACATCAAAGAAAAAGTTGGTTTCTCCCTATAGCATACGAAAGATAAAATGGTCTAAAACTGATTCTTACTGTTCTTTGCTCGTTCTTATTGGCCAGAAAAATCACGCGCTATGTTTCCTTAATTAGCAAAGGGGACATAGAGTTCTTTAGTTGTCATCATAAAATAAATAAAAATTATAAAATCGTACAGTGCACGAAAAAAGAAAATTCTGAGTTACATTTGATCTAATGATCGGATTTTCACGATTTAAGATTTCATCTTAATGGTTCGAGGTACTTACCTTAAATATGCTAATTAATTAGTGCCGAAGATATTTTAATTTGCGAAATCAGCAGCAAAAACGTATTTTCTCTTAATGAACATACACTTTCTTTCAAATTATTTATTTAAATTAAAAAATTGGAAGCGCCCTCACAATCTAGAAAATATGGTCCCAAAAGTTATGTCAAGTAAGTGGTCAAAATGTTTGGCCCCTTAATGTTAATTCTATTATCAATATTTAAAAATACGCAAATTTAAATTTGGAATTCTCAAAAATTATTCAACCGATTTTGTTGAAATTTCGTTATGCGCCATTTAAAATTACTTTCCTAAAAATAATAATTTTATTTTTTATGAAAGTGAAACCTCATTCAATATTTTTATGCAATAAATCACGAAATCAGGTTAACCAAGATATTCCTTTTGATGATTTATTGTAAAAATATCATCCAAAAATGAGTTATAATCTACTTTAATTCTTTGAGTATTTGCCGCGAAAAATGATTTCTGTCCCACTGTGCAGGTCGGAGAGGTGAAATGGGACAGAGCAAAGCAAGCTCAGGTCGTGAAGCGCGTGCCATTTAGGGGATCAGCAAGTGGCAACGGTCAGGGAGTGGTATCCCCAAAATGAATAATAAATAATAAGCATAAAAAATCTTCAGACTGTTAATGTTTCTCTCTCTGTATATATATATATATATACATCCGCAAAAGAGAGTGCTTTCTAATATTGCATCAATGTAGCCAAAGCAAAATATATCAATACAATTGTGTGAGAAATTAGAATTAGAAAATAGTATAAGAAAGCACTCTTTTTTGCGGATATAATCGTGTGAGCTGATTAAAGATTCTATCTTTTATTTTCCGCATTTAAAGAAAAAAAAAAAAAAATCCGGTTTTTTTGTTATTTTTATTTTTATTATTATTTTTCTTTTCTCCCCTTTTTTTCACTGTTCTGTAATTTTTTTGTTGTTTTCTCTACATTTCGAACTTATTTTATGAGTTCTATTTACTTGCAGCTTATGCGCAATAAATAAAACTTATTGTTTTTCTTAATTTTCTTCATGTTTTTATTTATTATGCTATTTATATATTAACGCGTCGTGAAGACCACTATCCTACAGTAATATAATCTATAATCATCACTCTTAGTATTTAACTGTTCGTTAACTTTTCCGATTAGGGCAAAAAATCTGTTTTATTAACCCCAAGAAGACTAATTAAATAGTAATATAAATATCAAGAAAATGTTTTTAAGTTACAACTTAGTAATCTAAAAAGAAAAAGTGAGTCATATGTTGAGTTTTCTTACAATGAATCATACTAACAAATGCGATTTGCACAACTGCATCGACAGGCACAAATGTTTTTTTGACTTCAAAAGAAATTGAACATGAATAACAAACACCCATCGCAGAAAGTGATACACTGTTTGAACGTTAATAGTCCGCACATGTTAATGGAAACAACTGGTATGAACTGGATGAATAAATCTTGTTGCAGATGAACAAACAGTTTTAAAATGTTCTTCTTTAACGCACATTTTGATAGGAATGATTATATCAAATAAAATAGAGCAATTTCTTTTTTTCATTTTAAAAAAATTATCTCTCTACATTAAAACATTGCCACCGCCTCTGTTTTGGGTGTTCGACGTTAGTTTACATCCTGTTTTGATGCGCAAAATCTATTTAACTTAGATGTTTCCGTGAATGATAGACACCTAGAGAATGTCGACTTTCACCCGTGAATGTCAACAATCACATAGTTGCTTTGGTGAATGTCAGAAATATTTGTGATTTTTGATTTGATATCAATTTATTCGTTGATATTATTATATTTATTCGATATTTCAAATATCTGCTGATTAACTAATATTAGTTGATATTTCAAATCACTTTTGTTTCTCCTCATTCACGTCCGCCAAGTCTTGAAAATGGGTACCTGTTTTTGAACGCTTGAAACAAGTCTATTGTTATTGCCTATTTATATATTTTTGAAGCGAATTAAGTTTTTAATCAACTAATACCTTACTGCTTCAGCTTTTTGGGATTATTTATTTAATAGCAATTATACGTTTAGTTAGTTATTGTTTAATGTTTGTACATATAAAACCGATTATTCGATGATTTCAAATTTTCCAACACAGTTAGAATTTAAATTTAAATCTATGGTAAAATTACCGCAGCAGTCTGTCCATCCTATTAATCGTAAAGTTTACAGCAAATAACACCTCTTCGGAGGCTCTGGCAACCCCCGCCCCACCTCAACAATGGTACCTCAAACCTAATCCTGAATATCATAGAACAACTTGGACAACTTCAGCGTCTCCGGAAAAAGTGCTTCTTGCGGTGGATTCACACCCATGTGAACCTAGAGTTCAGTGAAATAGCTGATTCCTTGGCTAAAAATGCCAGACACCAATCAAAATACAATCCCAACCACGTTAGCAGATGCAAATGCTTTTGCAAAGTCAAGACTATTCACCCCTTTAAAAATCAAAGCCCACGATCAAATAACTAATCTTGACACCGATAGGAAGACAGCCACTACTCTCATCAGACCAAGAACAAAACATCATAAAAACATGAAAATTTCTACAGATGGGACTAGAAAATATCAAAACTGTGGCAACTGTCTTAACGTGGAACTGACACCATATCATGTTTTTAACTGTCCTGCAGTCGCTGCAGGCCTTCACCTCTGAAACTACCCCCACAGAAGAGGATTTGTATTCATTTAATACCATAGAAATAACAAAAACTATTCAAGCACACCATGAAATATGATTCAATCGAGGATACGACACCAACCAACAGCAAATAACATATTTTACTGTTCCGGTTTTGAAACCGTTAACAACTACTATGGTCATTAAACCCTGAATACAAAAACGTACGGTTTTTTAACCATGGTTTCAAAACCGTAAATTTAACTGGACATAAGTACTAGTTTTTTGTTGTTGTTAGGTTATGGACATTGACAAGTGCAAGAAGCCGGAAACTCTTCATGTGTTAAGGGAATATTGTGGACTGTCAACGCTGGGACTTGAAACCCAGTTCTGCCGATCGTGAGACTGACAGATTAGTCTTTTCGGCTATAATACTTATACAGTTGCAAGGAACTGAGCGGCTTCATAAGGTGGGCTTAGTTGGAGCGAAAAAATTCTGGTTGTTTAACCATATTAGTTGAAAGCAGTTGATAAACGGTTTTTCTCAAAGTTAACAGTTTGATTACCATCTTATTTACGGTTACTTGACTGTTTTGTTTGAATATGGTGAAATAACAATTAAATAAATTTTTTATTTAACAATTTTTTCCTAGAAATTTCAAATAGTCCAGGCCACAAGAGTGTCAGATAATCATGAATATAATATATTACATTAAACTGAAATAAAAAATAAAAGCACAGCATGTGAAATATTTTCATAACTTTTTTTTTAGAAAATACGCTGGGATATAAAGAAAAAAAAATCATTTTTTTTTTTTTACTAACATCTTCCATATTTTTGGCCAAAGGTCTTTTAAAAGTTCAAATATTCCATGTTTTTATTGGGCGCTTTCGAAAAACGGTCTCGAACCTCATTAACGTAGAATTCATAGTACAACAACCCCCGTAGTGTCGATAACAAGCTTTGTCAACATTTTCCGATGATACATACCGAACCATTTTTCGAACTCGTCATTTTGGTAGTTCTAAATTCTGCAAAATTCGTTCGTATTTTTACGCCCCACCTGCCAAACTCAAGCACTGGAACTGCGGGATGCCGGGACTTTATGAGAAGTTAAAAAATAGCACTATGGATGTTGAAGACACCATTTGTTTCTTTGTTGACGTAGATATATTGTTTTTAAATTCACCTTACGTCACTGGGGGGAGGGAAACTTGCAATTTGGGGGAGGAGGGAGAAGTTCTAAAATGACATGAGTGACATGAAACCTACACGTGTGATTAGTAAAAATATTTGTTCTATATGGGGGAGGACATCACCGGATATAGTTTTACCTGTAATTGGAATAATTTTCGATACGAGAATGGAATGTGCATTTTTTTTTATCTTTTACACATAAAAAGAATTGTTTTTTTTTTGTTGTTGTTTAATAAGATTTAAAATTTTTTCTGTAACCTATAGCTATATTTTTTTTTCCAAAAAGTAATTAAAGAGATAAAAAAAAAAGAATTAATTAATACCTGTAATTGGAATAATTTTAGTTTTGGGAATGGAATGCGCATTTTTTCCCCTTTCAGAAAGTTCACTTTTACGCATGCAAATATTTATTCATTTTTTATTTTTATTAAATAACATTTAAAAAATTTTAAATAACCTTTACCTAAATCTTTTTCCAAAAAATAATTAAAAAGATTAAAAAAAGAATGAATTAATACCTGTAATTGGAATAGTTTTGGTTTTGAGAATGGAATGTGCATTTTTTTCCCTTGCAGAATGTTCACTTTTACACATACACAGATTTTTTTTAAAATAGCATTTGACTTTTTTTAAATAACCTTTACCTATATTTTTTCCCAAAAAATAATTAAAGAGATAAAAAAAAGTGTTTTTATTTTTACCTAATAATTATTTTTTAAAAATTAACTTCCTTTTGGCTTTTGTAACTATTAGACTAGGAAATTAACTTAAAGAACTTTTATTTACTTAAGTTCAATCGTCTCCTGTTTTTTTTCCGGGTATAGAAGATTATGTAAAAAAAAATGTAATATCAAATTAAAGGCTTTAAAAATATTTTATTGATAAAATTGAACGAATAGCTACTGATTAACTTAATTTTAAGGAGTCCAGTATTTAAATTTTCCTTTTTCGAGGGTACTTGACCGATTTCATTCGAATTTTATATTTTGCCTTTTAAAGCCTTTTGTATTTGTATGCTGCATTTGAAATGTAAAACTTTAAAACTGCGTAATAATTTGTATGTTTTACATTTCAAATGATTTGACAATTAAATGAAATAATAAATAACTCTCAAAAACTTTTTTTTACTTAGGGTTTTTGGATAATTTAATAGTTAATTGAGTGCAAAAATTTTTTCAATTCGCTTAAAAAGTTCTTGAAACGTACCGAAATACTCAAAAAAATAAAATAAGAGATCACTTTCGATTACTCTCCAGTCTAAACTATTGGCACCGTATTTTCCAGATATTGACTACCTAGCCCATATTTTGAGGGTTTTAGCCCAAATCCGTGGATAAAATTCTTTTGTTTAGTCAGCGAAAGTATGTTTTCTCTGATTAAACGAAACTTATATCTGTTAATTCTGATTTTGTAACTTATATTATCGATCGTTTTCTTTAATTAATTAGCATATTTAAGGTTAGGCACTAGAACCAGAAGTCTTAATTCGTAAACTCCCTATCATTAGATCAAAAGTTATTCATATTATTATTATACATTATCATATGATTAGATAAAATATAATTATGTAAGATACCAATCTATAAAATATAATGATCGAGTTGTAAGAAAAATAATAATAGTAGTTATGATAATCTTGAGGAAATTAAGTAGAAGAAAAAATGCTGCTTCTACTGAATAAGTTAATAAATACTTAATGAATGGAAAATTCAACAGTAGTTCTAAAATGAAGAAAAACAAAACAAGACAGACAGATGAATCGATTATTATTTAAGAAAACAATGTGATTTGTCGAGAGATTCAGACATCAAGGTGCGAGATTGTTCTGTTCGAAGAAGACTAGGGGCGCCTCCATCGCCCACGCGCCCCGGTCCTTTTTCTGACCGCCAGGCGCCAATGCGGGCGTCGCGAGGCCTCGACTTGACCCCCCGACCCGTTGCATCACTCTTTCTACACTCAACCTCCCCCCTCTCTTAAATTCTCGTACGACACACTATTTTTATAAACATTTAGATTGTTTTCATTCAGAAAATTAAGGTAATAACATTAATCAGAGGGCAATTCTATTATTTTAAGTCACGAATTTCATCTTTTGTTTTGTTTATTTTTCTCTATTTTTTTATTTCAAAGCTGGAATTTTAGTTCTAATCAAGGGTTAAAAAAGTTTTTTTTGTTTTACTGAGATAGAAATTTTTTATTCTTTTTTGATGTAATAGTTTATTAATTTTAATTTCCTTTATTGTTTTGCTTGCTGAGATTAAAAAGAGATAAGAGTTTAGGGTGAAAGGGCACGTCTCAAAATCTAGGGGTTGGCTAAACCTTTTTTTTTTTTTACCCTTTGACACAGATGAGACACCGGTGCCCTTTTTATAAATATTTTTTCTAAAGCTCTAATTACAAGCAAAAATAGAGTTTGGTATTTTTTTAAAAAAAACAGGAAAAAAAGTAGGTTGAAATTTTCATATTCAAACATTTATCAAGAATTGATTTTTCAAATTAAAAATATCTCAATGATGAATAACCATTTCTCTCAGATCTAAATAACTGCACATATTATTTTCAAACTTGTACAAATTTGAATTGAAAGTGAGAAGATATGGAAGTTTTTAAGATTTTTCCTTTAACACAAAAAAGACACCGGTGTGTCATTCGGTATTTCATAACCGTAAATTATTATAATGATTTAATTAAATTATAATATTTTTCTTTTATCTGGACATAAATTAATACAAAATAATTTAAAAAAATTGTGATTGATTTATTAAGATCATCGGTTACTCATTGGTCACATACTTTTTTTCCCCACGTGTTTCAAGACGTCACAAAATACTTTTTCTTCTTCAGTATTCAAATTTATATTAAAATCATCGTCAAGACGGTAATTATAAGTTAATAATAAAAAGAATATGAAAATACTTTTATTATTATGTAAATACCTTAAAAATGCCTGCTGATGAAAAAAAAAAAGAAGAAGAAAAAGAATGCTAACAAAATTATCAAACAGCAGCGGTCACCATAGCAACGCATGCAATGACGACGCATGCACTATGTTAACTATTACTCTTGAACACACTTGAAAAGTGTGATGACGTCCCAATATGGTGCTCACGCCATCAAACCCAAAAACAACACCCATTTTGCCAGTAGGTAATAAAAATTCTGCATCGAAAGGTTTGAATAATCATTTTTCTGGTACAAAAACATTGATTGTGAATATATAATTTTTAAAGATTTGTCACATGAATGTTCAAAATTTTTCAAATATTTTAGCCGGAAAATATAGTACAAACAATCTGAAATATCTTTTAACGAAAAGGTGAATAAAAAAATATCATTTTATTCAAATTAAAATTTTAAAAAAAAGGAAAAATTTGTAAAAACTCATAAGTTCTTATATTTCTTAACTTAGAATAGCAGATGAGTCAGTTTGCTGCTTATTTCACGAAGGTTATGAAACTTGAAAATGCGGCTTATCATCATATTGCTTAAGGCCCTTCAATTATTCTAAAAAATATCATTCTTTCAATTTATCGAAATTTGATTAAATACTGCCAACGTTAAAGTTTTTTTTCTTCAAAAATTTCAACTGTTTGAAAATTTACTCGATTAAAAACTTCATTCGCTTTAAAAGTATACAAATTAGAAATCAAAGTCGAAATGTTTCAAGCGTTCAAAAATGGCAGCCCAATTTCAAGAACGAGGAGAAACAGAAAAATATTTGAAATGTAAAACGTGAAGTCACCAACGACAAATGGAAGAATAAAGGAGAGAAACTAAAACCATTCATTATCAAGAATATGAGAATTCATCTATCGCTGCACATTGTAAGAATCTTGGGCATAAATTCAATTTTGGCAGTGTCAAAATTATTTCCACATCTTGATACCCTGGAATCTTGTTTTATTCATATAAACGTTGATTTCCTTGTTGACGGTATTAGGTACTCCCTACCTCTCCATAGCATGTGAAAATACATTTTACCTTGATGTGCCCCTCTCGGCTACTGAGATTTTTCTTGTTCTATTTTCCATCTTTTTCTCTATCTCCACTACTAGTTTTTCTTGTTTTGGTTTCTTACCTTTTTTTTCCCACTGTTGGCAACTTTACGTTTTATATTTTAAGTCACTATTCTTTCTTCTCATTAACGTCTGGCGAGTCTAGAAAATGAGCACCTATTTTTGAGCACTTGAAACATATCATATCAATTCATATATTTAGAAAGCGAATGAAGTTTTTAATCAAGTAAAATTTTACCGCTCCAGTATCTTGGGATTTTTTTATTTAATATCCGCAATTTTGTTTCCTAGGTTTCCATGGTGACGCGTTTTCCCTGCACGATATATTTATCAAGTTCGCCATCAGATAGAAGTCAAGACATGGGAACTTCATGGGCCAATGATGAACACAGGAGCAAAGAAATTATATTATTTCTATATTTAGTAAAATTTTTTATATTAAGTGAAGTCGCATTGTTTAAGCGTTTAGCGCGGGGAAAAAACTGACTATTCTGAATATTCTACTCAAAATTTTAAAAAATGAAGAAAATGTAAAGTCGGTTTTATGCTTTGTAACATCTTTCATTTGAATTAATCCAAAAATTAGATTACTACACTCATATTTTCGAAAAGTTAAAGAAGTTAAAAGTTTCGAAAACAAAGCATTCCGCCAGAATATTCTACTCTTTAATCCATGTCTTTAATCAATGAAATGAATAAAAACGTCAGCTTTATGCAATGTGACACCTTTCATTTGAATTTAATATTAAAATTAGATTATTGTAATTAAAGTTAAAAGCAACAATCAAGAGGGAGGGTTTCATGATTTACTTGGATTTGTTTTTGTGATTAATTGATTTTTACTCGAGAGAAAAGGGAATTCAAAATTGCCAAAAATATGTTTCCGGCCCCTCAGGAAGAAGGTGGAGGAGGAACTATTTTTTCAGTTGTTGGCACTTAAAGGACCCTTTAATTAGTCCTTCAAAGATACTCCTTAAAAATTTTCCTTCAAAATTTAAACATTTAAATACAAGTGGAAAGTTTGACAAGAATCCCTTAGATAACATTTCCCTTCAGAATATTTCATAATTTTATTTATTTATTTATTTTGAACTCTGGGAATGCCTACATTAAAATGAGAAGTAATAACAATTCATTTGTTAATTAATCGTTTCGTTAATGGAGGAGGAGGACAGGAAAAAATAATTCAAGCACTGAAAACCGATTTTCCAAAACTGTAAAAACCAAGTTTTTTTTCACAGCTCTTATGGTAATTCAATTATTCGCTATTCTCATAAGAACAGCTAAATCATTTATGATTACTTACTTTGAAGTTTAGAATACACGGGGGTGAAATTTAAAATGAAGAAAGAAACAGAATATTACATTAAAAAAATAAAAATCGTGACGTTGACTGCCGTATCACAAATTATAAGTTTATAATAAGGTTCTGTGCCCCCTACTCGTTTTGATCACCAACCTCCGCGATTGTCTTTAATTATTACATCTACAGCAATTACTTATACCTAAATGAAAAAAAAAAATAATGAAAAGATCTCGAAATGTTATATTGTAGGGACGGCAAACGCTATGACTTTTTACAAATAAGAATATAAACAAAATCGGATTTTTTTCTTTTAAATCAATTTTTTTCAATTTTTTTTATTTTATTAATCAATTAATCAGCTTATTTTCTACTTTTTTCAAACAAAAGCACTGATAAAGTGTAGTAATAATACTTAATATTAGAAAAAAAATCGGATTTTTTTAATTAAATTTTTTTAATTAATTAATTAATTTATTTTTTACATCAAATTAAAGCACTGATAAAGAGCAATAATCGTACTTAATATTACAGATGAAAAATTTTATCCTTCTAGCAAAAATCGTTAAAATTATTACAATTACTAAAAATTTACTATTGAATATGTAAAGTCATAATAATTATAATTCAAACTCAACACTTTCGTGTATTGTAATTAAACTCATTGTTTAAAGACACTAACTGCATATTTAACACGTTTTAAAAGTCTTTTATTTAAATAAACTTAATAAAACTCATTAAACAGCAAATTATTTGACAAACAACAAATGGAAAATTCTAATTTTGAAGTTTCACCCAACTTTTATCCACATTTAGTTTTATATTCATTCATTTATTTATTTATTAATCTATTTTGAGCATTAAATAATAATTAAAATGCATCCTCCTTCTTCTCCATTTGTCATTTTTCTAGATAAAACCTTCATTATCAATAAAAGCAGATTTTCTTTCGTAAAAAATTAATAAATAAATAAAAAGTCAACAGTCTTCAAAATAGGCTTAGAAATTATATTATATGTGAGATATTTTCGACTTTAATGAATGCTTAAAAAAATCCGTTGATTAAAATCATGATTAAATCAGGTTATTCATATCATGATTAACGCAGATTTAATTTCGTTCCCGATTCTATGCGGATAAGATTTAAACCTAAAGCATTCATTCAACAATTTCATTAACAATTTTTTTTTCTTCTTCCTCTTTTTCTTTTTTTTATGAAAAAAAAAGAAAAAGAAAGAAATTCCTATTTAATTTTTCGTTACAATAAAATGTTTCCAACAGAAGCTAGCTTATAAAAGTAAATACAACTTATTTACTGTTAGATAATCGTAAAAGGGTTAATAACTTTAGATATTGATTTTAATCGATGAATCGCAAAATATTGCATGGTAATATATTAGCAAAGTATTACTTTATTAAAAAGAGAAATATCACTTCAAGATTTTAATTTAGAATAACAATCAAATTTGGAATAATAGTAAAAATAGCAAAGAAAAAAAATACCTCGGATTTAAACTATAGATACGTCTAAGCTGACGTCACGTCATTTACCTATTCGCAGGAATTCCATCAATGATCAATCAGTTGTAGATGCAACCAATAGGAATACGTTTCTATAGGGATAAGAATACGAGTCGTCCAATAGGAATAGTACAAATAAAAATTGATCGAATGATATTGGAGCACTGATCTAGTTTAGTTTAGGGTTAATCTCGACTTGAGCATCTCTATGGATAGAGATGATTTGTAGAACAATATCTTCATGAAAGGAAATTTCATGCTGTTGACAGCCAAGGAAATCTGGATCATCATGCGAGAAAACTTCAACATGCTGTGCGATGTTTTGGCGAATAAGAATGCGCAAACAAAAATTGGCAAGAAGTTAATTGCCATTGAGAATTTTTTTTAAATTAATTTATAACCATTTAGTCTTTATTATTTCGATTTCAACCATCTATTATTTTGGGGATTCACTGATTCGATGATTCACTGACATGCTACTTCACTTCCAAGTTAAAGATTCACTTATGCTGATTCTTTGATGCACTTTATCTCGTTGTTTTCTCGTTGTATGATTGCGTATCATCAGATATAATGTCAAAAAAATAATAATGATCATCCTAAAAAACGTTTGCTCTAATTATCAGATTTTCATGACCTAAATGCCATCCTTAATGCTTCAAAGGATTAATCTCGAATATAATACTCAGTCAGTGCTTTAATTAAATTATTAAATAGGAAGCGAAAACGTTCTTTCTTATTAAATGTAAATTTTTTTTATGACAGATTTGGTTTTTAACCCATCAAAATATTGTGAGTCGCCGTCATCTGAAAAATATGGTTCTAAAAGTTTAGTCATTAGGGAGGTTTGAGATATTCTATGTTAGTTTCAGTTTTTGCGTATTTCTCCATATCTCGAGAAGTTTTTAAGCGAAATAAACGAAAATGTTTGTACAGTATTATAAATTCGTTGATCCAAAAATAATTTTTAACAATTGATCAGTATTTTTTACTATTTTTATTTGATAACGGTCCCTGTCGAAACAATTTAAATGGTGAGGTATACAAATGTTTTTATTATTTCAAAGCATTTTGCAAGGGAAAGCAAGGGAAAATATACTGTTTGAACTGTAGGAAAAATATACTGTTCTTAAAAAAAATATACTGTTTGTTTATTTAGTTAAATAATTTTGGACTTAAAATTTAAAAGAAAAGCAGTTTTATATTTCTGTTTGTGTGGTTAAATCTTGGAAACATAAAGACCGACATTTGAATGTAAAAATCCAATCATTCGAATGAAAGTTATTTATGCTGATATCTTATCATGCTGGGTCTCAAGTTACAGTGGTTTAAAATTTAGCCAACTTGTTTTTGTGTGTTCACTTTTATTTCATGAGCTATTTGGGCGAATTGGAAGCTTATGCACACAAAGATAAAATTTGTTTACGCATGTAATTCCATGTAAAACATGAATGTTAAATACTATTTTCTCTTAAGGAATTTAATATTATGCTAGCATTTTTGAAAAAGAAAGTAAATGATGCAATTGTCTCCAAGAAATAAAAATTCAAGCATTTTTATAATATTTATTTTAGGGAATTATTCGAAAACGAATTCGCACAAATTATTGATTTAAAATTATCATTGCTTAATATTATTTAAAAATTCTATACTTTATTATTACATACTTTCCGTTTTTTTTTTAAAATTATTATTATGAAAGAATTATTAGGTACTAGATTTATTTATTTATCTTTTTTTTGCATCTGAATATTCCCCAAGAGTAAAATTATCATTATTTACTCACGCAAATAGTTATAAAGATATAAAAAAAAA